>NC_052166.1:14601898-14901898 GCF_902713615.1 Scyliorhinus canicula | reverse complement strand
TTTAGTGGGTCGGTGCAGACTTGAAGAGCCGAATGGCCTCCTTCTGCACTGTATGTTCTATGTAAGTCTGCTTGCCCCTTGCCGAAGTGTGGTGATCCTCAGGTTAAATCCCCAACAGTCAGCTCTCCCCTCAAAGGGGAAAGCAGCCTATGGTCATCTGGGACTATAGACCAAAGAACAAAGAAAAGTACAGCACAGAAACAGGCCCTTCGGCCCTCCAAGCTTGTGCCGACCATGCTGCACGTCTAAACTAAAATCTTCTACATTTCCTGGATCTGTATCCCTCTATTCCCATCCTATTCATGTATTTGTCAAGATGCCCCTTAAATGTCACCATCGTCCCTGCTTCCACCACCTCCTCCGGCAGCGAGTTCCAGGCACCCACTACCCTCTGTGTAAAAAAACTTGCCTCATACATCTCCTCTAAACCTTGCCCTCGCACCTTGAACCTATGCCCCCTAGTAACTGACCCCTCAAGGTGAGAGCGGGAAAGTTTAAGGGAGATGTGCATTGAAAGTTTTTTATGCAGAGGATGGTCGGTGCCTGGAACGCTTTGCCAGCGGAGGTGGTAGAGGCGGGCACGATAGCATCATTTAAGATGCATCTAGACAGATATATGAACGGGCGGGGAACAGAGGGAAGTAGATCCTTGGGAAATAGGCGACAGGTTTAGATAAAGGATCTGGATCGACGCAGGCTGGGAAGGCCGAAGGGCCTGTTCCTGTGCTGTAATTGTCTTTGTTCTTTACCCTGGGAAAAAAATCTCTGACTATCCACTCTGTCTATGCCCCTCATAATTTTGTAAACCTGTATCAGGTCGCTCCTCAACCTCCGTCGTTCCAGTCAGAACAAACCGAGTTTATTCAAATTCTCCTCATCGCTAATGCCCTCCATACCAGGCAACATCCTGGTAAATCTCTTCTGCACCCTCTCGAAAGCCTCCACATCCTTCTGGTAGTGTGGCAACCAGAATTGAACACTATACTCCAAGTGTGGCCTAACTAAGGTTCTATACAGCTGCAACATGACTTGCCAATTCGTATACTCAATGCACCGGCCAATGAAGGCAAGGCCTTCATTTACAACTGACGACTTTACAATTACAATCAAGCAAATCACAGATTTGAAAATTCTCATCCTTGTTTTCAAAACTCTTTATGGCCTCGCCCCTTTCTATCTCTGAAATATTCTCCAGCCCTACAACCCTCAATATTCTGAGCTCTCATTCTGACCCCTTGTGCATCCCTCATTTTAACTACTGTGCTATTTCTACCCATGCTTTCGACTTCTAAGACCCTAAACTCAAAATTCCCCCAAGATCACTATGCCACTCCCTCCTCTTAGATACTTTTGAAAGCCTGCATTTTGACCAAACTGTTAGTCATAGGTCATGTTTCAACTTTTGGGATGTACTCAGGCCAGGGAAGGTGCTATAAAAATTAAGTTCTTTCATTGCCTCCAGTCTGGCCGCCACTCCACACAGCATCGAGATCTCTACAGCAAACCAGCAAAGATGTCAGTCACGGCCCCTGAAATGTCCTCCCTTGCTTCCTTCAGTATTGTGGGGTAAATCCCATCAGACCTATCTACCGTAATATCTTTTAAAAGACCCAATACCTTCTCCTTTTTGATGTCAACATGACCCAGACTATCAACACACCCTACCGAAGAAACATTTTCCACAAAGTCCCTTTCTTTGGTGAACACTAATTCAAAGTACTCATTTAGTACCTCGCCCATTTCCTCTGGCTCAACGCATAGATTCCCCCCCCACTGTTCTTAAGTGGTCCAATCCTTTCCCTGGCCACCATCTGCCTTTTTACAAATGAATAAAAAGCTTTTGGATTCACCTTAATCCTACTTGCCAAGGACGCGGTTTGATTAATTAGCTGGTGGCCAATGGATTGGTCCAAAAGGCTGTGCTCTGCCCGGTAACAGGTGGTGATTGGATCTGATCTCACTGCACTGTTTTTTTAAACCTCCAAGCTTTGAGTTTCGTTTCAGTTTTGATTTTTGCAGCAGGAAGGAGACAAGAACCTCTCTGTTTTCCCCCAGAAAGACTGTGTTTCTGAACTGGCAGAGAGCCTGGATGAATCTATTTACAGGCAAAGTGTTAAAGGCTGTGCAAGCAAAGTCCAGACTCTGCTAACTCTCTCCAGAAAGGCAAAGGCAGAACCGACCAACTTTCTGTCCAGAAAGACAGAGGCCTGAAGACAAACTACAAACTTAAAGTACATTTGATAAAACACAAGTTACCTATCCAGGAAAAGCTGTGAGTAATGCATTTTTACTGAGCACCTGAATCAAGACTTACAGGCTACAAACCAAAGTCTTTAATCTCCAAGCTTGCTGTGAAGAAAAGTGTGCAAGGACCATCATCTGAAACAAAGATTATTTCTTCCCTGTACATATTTTTTTACCCCTTTCCACCCCTCTGTGTTTGTCTAACTTGTGTGTGTAGAGGGTGGGAGGCAAGTTAAAGTGGGTATTAAGTATTAGCTTGTTGTTAACCAGTTGTCTTTGCTGTATATCTCATTACAGCTCTTGTTATAAATAAACAGTAATTGTGTTTACATTTACAAACCTGGTGACTGTAATTATTGGGAAGCCAGGAGACAAAGACTTCAGGTATTTTTCACAGAATTATTGGTTAATTCACTTGTGTTGTAATTTGTGGGCTCGTGGGGCTGGAATTGGCCAGGGTGTCGTAACAAAGTCTTTAGCTGCCTCTAATTATTATTATCCTAATCTCAAATCCCTTGCTGAACTCCATCTCTCCACTTCACTCTCCATCGTCACAATTTTACTTCAAACCCATCTTTCCATCACTTTGTTTATCTTTCCCAGCCTGACATCCATTCTGCCCCTTGAATATTATCTACATTAACTGAATAGCATAAATCCAAGTAGTTTTCACAGAGTCATAGAATCCCTACAGTGCAGGAGAGGGTCATTCAGATAATAATAATCGCTTATTATAGTTTATAGAATGTATCCGCGATAGTTTCCTAGAACAGTATGTAATGGAACCTACGAGGGAACAAGCGGTCCTAGATCTTGTCCTGTGTAATGAGACAGGATTGATTCATGATCTCATAGTTAGGGATCCTCTCGGAAGGAGCGATCACAATATGGTGGAATTTAAAATACAGATGGAGGGTTAGAAAGTAAAATCAAATACTAGTGTTTTGTGTTTAAACAAAGGAGATTACAAGGGGATGAGAGAAGAACTAGCTAAGGTAGACTGGGAGCTAAGACTTTATGGTGGAACAGTTGAGGAACAGTGGAGAACCTTCCAAGCGATTTTTCACAGTGCTCAGCAAAGGTTTATACCAACAAAAAGGAAGGACGGAAGAAAGAGGGAAAATCGACCGTGGATATCTAAGGAAATAAGGGAGAGTATCAAATTGAAGGAAAAAGCATATAAAGTGGCAAAGATTGCTGGGAGATTAGAGGACTGGGAAATCTTTAGGGGGCAACAGAAAGCTACTAAAAAAGCTATAAAGAAGAGTAAGATAGAGTATGAGAGTAAACTTGCTCAGAATATAAAAACAGACAGTAAAAGTTTTTACAAATATATAAGACAAAAAAGAGTGGCTAAGGTAAATATTGGTCCTTTAGAGGATGAGAAGGGAGTTTTAATAATGGGAAATGAGGAAATGGCTGAGGAACTGAACAGGTTTTTTGGGTCGGTCTTCACAGTGGAAGACACAAATAACATGCCAGCGACTGATAGAAATGAGGCTATGACAGGTGAGGACCTTGAGAGGATTGTTATCACTAAGGAGGGAGTGATGGGCAAGCTAATGGGGCTAAAGGTAGACAAGTCTCCTGGCCCTGATGGAATGCATCCCAGAGTGCTAAAAGAGATGGCTAGGGAAATTGCAGATGCACTAGTGATAATTTACCGAAATTCACTAGACTCTGGGGCGGTCCCGGTGGATTGGAAATTAGCAAACGTGACGCCACTGTTTAAAAAAGGAGGTAGGCAGAAAACAGGAAATTATAGGCCAGTGAGTTTAACTTCGGTAATAGGGAAGATGCTGGAATCTATCATCAAGGAAGAAATTGCGAGGCATCTGGATAGAAATTGTCCCATTGGGCAGACGCAGCATGGGTTCGTTAAAGGCAGGTCATGCCTAACTAATTTAGTGGAATTTTTTGAGGACATTACCAGTGCAGTAGATAACGGGGAGCCGATGGATGTGGTATATCTGGATTTCCAGAAAGCCTTTGACAAGGTGCCACACAAAAGGTTGCTGCATAAGATAAAGATGCATGGCATTAAGGGTAAAGTAGTAGCATGGATCGAGGATTGGTTAATTAATAGAAAGCAAAGAGTTGGGATAAATGGGTGTTTCTCTGGTTGGCAATCAGTAGCTAGTGGTGTCCCTCAGGGATCCGTGTTGGGCCCACAATTGTTCACAATTTACATTGATGATTTGGAGTTGGGGACCAAGGGCAATGTGTCCAAGTTTGCAGATGACACTAAGATGAGTGGTAAAGCGAAAAGTGCAGAGGATACTGGAAGTCTGCAGAGGGATTTGGATAGGTTAAGTGAATGGGCTCGGGTCTGGCAGATGGAATACAATGTTGACAAATGTGAGGTTATCCATTTTGGTAGGAATAACAGCAAACGGGATTATTATTTAAACCATAAAATATTAAAGCATGCCGCTGTTCAGAGAGACTTGGGTGTGCTAGTGCATGAGTCACAGAAGGTTGGTTTACAAGTGCAACAGGTGATTAAGAAGGCAAATGGAATTTTGTCCTTCATTGCTAGAGGGATGGAGTTTAAGACTAGGGAGGTTATGTTGCAATTGTATAAGGTGTTAGTGCGGCCACACCTGGAGTATTGTGTTCAGTTTTGGTCTCCTTACTTGAGAAAGGACATACTGGCACTGGAGGGTGTGCAGAGGAGATTCACTAGGTTAATCCCAGAGCTGAAGGGGTTGGATTATGAGGAGAGGTTGAGTAGACTGGGACTGTACTCGTTGGAATTTAGAAGGATGAGGGGGGATCTTATAGAAACATTTAAAATTATGAAGGGAATAGATAGGATAGATGCGGGCAGGTTGTTTCCACTGGCGGGTGACAGCAGAACTAGGGGGCATAGCCTCAAAATAAGGGGAAGTAGATTTAGGACTGAGTTTAGGAGGAACTTCTTCACCCAAAGGGTTGTGAATCTATGGAATTCCTTGCCCAGTGAAGCAGTTGAGGCTCCTTCATTACATGTTTTTAAGGTAAAGATAGATAGTTTTTTGAAGAATAAAGGGATTAAGGGTTATGGTGTTCGGGCCGGAAAGTGGAGCTGAGTCCACAAAAGATCAGCCATGATCTAATTGAATGGCGGAGCAGGCTCGAGGGGCCAGATGGCCTACTCCTGCTCCTAGTTCTTATGTTCTTATGTTCTTATTGTCACAAATAGGCTTCAATGAAGTTACTGTGAAAAGCCCCGAGTCGCCACATTCCGGTGCCTGTTCGGGCAGGTTGGTACGGGAATTGAACTCGCGCTGCTGGCCGTGACAAGCCAGCTATTTAGCCCACTGTGCTAAACCAGCCCCAGATAGCCCACTATGTCTGCATCGAACTAGAACTCTACCTAGGCCCATTCCCTCGCCCTATCCTCGTAATCACCTAACCTGCACATCTTTGGAGACTAAGGGGCAATTTAGCATGGCCACGCCACCAAATCTGCACATCTTTGGACTATGGGAGGAAATCGGAGCACCTGGAGGAAACCCACGCAGACACGGGGAGAACGTGCAAACAGACACAGACAGACACCCAAGGCCGGAATTGAACCTGGGTCCCTGGTGCTGTGTTGCCGCAGTGCTAACCACTGTGCCACCCTTTTATCCAATGCAGTGGGATTTTCTCAGTATTCAATGGCTCCACTTGGACAACTTGGAGCACAGATCCCATTCTTTACCTCTCTTGACAACCTGGTTGCAGCCAGGCTGCAACGTCCACCCTTGGAGTCACTTATTAAGTGGTGTGAGCTTCCATGACACACCGAAGTAGTCACATATTACAGAACTTCTCTCACACACACACAAACACAGTCAATCTAGACATTTTGTACTTTTACAGATAACAGTCATTGATCTGAGCCTCAAATATAAATGTGATGATTCCACCCACCTGGTCAATCACATAACTGAAGAAGTTCCAGCGGCTCCAAATTCCTAATCAAAAAACAGGCTGCTTTCCTTAGAAAATGTACAGCTACGGCAGGATAAAATGCAGCACACCCACTCTGTGCAAGGATATGCCACCGAGCTTCAATGAGCTCAGGTTTAGCTCTTGCCAAGAAGCTGGGTATCACAGGGCTGAAAGGTGACTGCTGATTGAAAATCTAATCTCTCGTGGGGCCTCTCACCAAACATTGCAATGGCTTCAAATAAATAAATTAGAGGCACTACAGATTCAATATCAGCAACAAAAGCCTTCTCTTCCAGCAGATAACTGAGCTGTGAACACGTGTGCCTCTTACTGACAATCATCCTCTAATTCACTGTCGAACTGTCAGCGTTAGAGGGCGTTACCTCACACAGCTTGCAACCATCTGAAAATCGTGTTTCCTCAGGCAAGGTATATAAGCATCAAGGACAAGAAACATTTCCTGATTACCAATCACGTTCTCTGGTTCTATTTGCCCTCCTCTTCAGCAACTCTCAGCTTGTTTGAACTGCTCACTAACGGTATCATCGTAGGATGCCCAAACCAGCTCGCCTCCCATTTTGTTATGTTGCTTCGACCCCAATTCATTGGTTTATCCCTGTAATCCAGCTCTCAACTTGGAGCTCTCACAGTTATAGTGAAACATTTCCACACGTGTACTGCTGAGTGCCAGAGTGGGGAGGTTGCGCAGAGGGAGAGGATGAGGGAGTCACTGAACAGCAATGATAGTTCAGACACTGCACCTTGCACTGTCTAGCAAGAGATCAAGTGAACCCTGCTGCGAAGCTGAAAACAAAGCAAGTTTGGTAGATGACAATCCCTTAAATTACCTTGAGCACATTTCCACTGACATACAATTTTATATTTGCTTTTAGTGAGTCCCCTCAATACCAGCTGGTATTAACAGCCAATGGACTTTCTAATGGCCAAGAACAGTTCCATGGACGGTAAGTTGGCCTGAGTTGTGGCAGCACGGTGGCACAGTGGATTAGCAGTGCTGCTGCACAGCAGTGGGATCGATTCAGTCTTTTGTGACTGTGTAGAATGTGCACGTTCTCCCGGTGTCTATGTGGGTTTTCTCCGGGTGCTCCGGTTTCACAGAATTTACAGTGCAGAAGGAGGCCATTTGGCCCATCAGGTCTGCACCAGCTCTTGGAAAGAGCATCCCACTTAAGCCCTCACCTCCACCCTAATCCCGTAAACCAGTAACCACACCTAACCGAAGGGCAATTTAGCATGGCCAATCCACCTAACCAGCACATCTTTGGACTGTGGGAGGAAACCGGAGCACCCGGAGGAAACCCACGCACACACGGGGAGAACGTGCAGACTCCGCACAGTGACCCAAGCTGTTTCCTCCCACCGTTCAAAGATGTGCAGGTTAGGCGGAGTTACAGGGTTGTGGGGATAGGGTGGGGGAGTGGACCCGGGTGGAGTGCTCTTTCGGAGGGATGGTGCAGACTTGATGGGTTGAATGGCCTCATTCTTCGCTGTAGGGATCTTGTGGACAAGCCTATAGCCAGTGTGGTGGAGTGTTCTTTCCAATCTTTCCGATAAATGTATGCTTTTTCAAGAACCTTTGATGCTGTATGTTTCTGCTAACCAAGATGCATTTTCCCCAATGTCTCTCACTGGGAATGGCTCCATTGTTATCAGCCACACTCCTGCCAAGTCACAGTTTTCAGTTAAGAGGAGGTTACTGGGTCAGGGATGGGAAGCTTGGAAGACTGACAGTCTATCATGGATCACCAGTCAGTGATGAGATTTATTTCCTCCTATTGTTTAGGGAAGTAGTGATACAACAGAGGATTGGTCAGGAGTGTCTGTGGACATTGTGACGGAGAGGTGATTGAGGCTGGCAGGACACATATCTCGTCTCTCAGACTCCCAGAGTGGTAGCAGAATGAACACCACTGGGGCAGACGATGACGAGGCTGGCCAAAGGAGATCTGGCAAAGTCCACTTAAGGAGGGCCTTCAAGAGCGGGACACCGCCTGGGTTGGAGCGAGAGAGACTTGCGATGGACTGGGGCCAGATGGCGGGGTCTACCTTCACGGTAGCACAGTTGCTTCACAGCTCCAGGATCCCAGGTTTGATTCCCGCCTGGGTCACTATCTGTGCGGAGTCTGCACGTTCTCCCGGTGACTGCGTGGGTTTCCTCTGGGTGCTCCGGTTTCCTCCCACAGTCCAAAATTGTGCAGGTTAGGTGGATTGGCCATGATAAATTGTCCTTAGCGTTGGGTGGGGTTACTGGGTTACGGGGTTAGGGTGGAGGTGTGGGCTTGGGTAGGGTGCTCTTTCCAAGAGCCGGTGCAGACTTGATGGGCCGAATGGCCTCCTTCTGCAATGTAAATTCTATGGTAGGCACTGTGGTTGGGTGAGTGATTTCAGTACTCAGTGAACATGTGTGAATTTTAAGCCTCTGTGTTTATTGGAGTGAATGTTTAAATTCCTGGGTTACTGCATGGTGACAGATACTCAACATGTAAATATAACATGTGAATACATGTTGCTTCCAAGGCATTTTCTACTAAACTGGTTGCATGCGACTTTCAGACAGACCTGTGACTGGCCAGTGACAGTTCCTATTGGACAACACTCATCTGGAGCGATCCATTCTCTGCAAATAATCCACATCACTAACAATATTTATCACCATTTAGAATGTACACGCATAACTGAGCTCTGAACCTGTTCACAGAAGCTGATCTTCGGTTGTTCAGTAGCCATCACATCCAGCATTCTTGTGGGGAGGTCTACTGAATTCGAGGGTTGGGAGCCAGAATTTCAAACAGCAATAATTTATACTTAACCCACCAAAACATGCCAAGGTGCTGGACTGGTGTATCGAGGTCAAAATAGAGAGACATTAGGTCAGATGGCCAAAAGCTTGGTCAAGATTTAGGTTTTAAGGAATATCTTTAAGGAGGAAAAGGGGGAGGGATAAGGAAGGGTATTAGCGAGGGGAAGAGGCTAGGGTGAGTATTACAGGGGATCCCACCACACACTCTGGATCAACCTCTGATAATTCCCACCACACGTCGTTCGATCCAATGACATTCCAGAATCAGAGCCTGGTTAATCCAACGCCATTCCGAATTCAGTTTATGATTGAACCCATGACATATTCTGGAATCAGCCTCTGATGATCGAACAACATTCCAGGATCAGCCTCTGATTGATCCCGTGACATTTCGGGATCAGTCTCTGATTGATCCCACGACACTCTAGGATCAGATTTTGGTTGATCCTGGGATCAGACTGTTTGATCCAACTTTCCGGGATCAGATTCTGATTGTTCCCACAACATTCTGGGATCAGTCTCTGATTGATCCCATGACACACTCTGGGATCAGGTTTTGACTGATCCCACAACATTCCAGATCAGCCTCCGGTTGTTCCCACGACATTCTGGATCAGCCTCTGATTGTTACAATGACATTCCGGGATCAGTCTCTGATTGATCCCACGACACACTCTAGGATCAGATTTTGATTGATCCCGGGGTCAGACTCTGTTTGATCCAACTTTCCGGGATCAGGTTCGGATTGTTCCCATAACATTTCGGGATCAGATTTTGATTGTTCCCACAACATTCAGGAATCAGCCTCTGATTGATCCCGCAATAATCCGGGATCAGCCTCTGATTGATCCCATAACATTCCGGGATCATCCTCTCAATTATCCCTTAATATTCCAGGATCAGCCTCTCATTGATCCCACGACATTCGGGACCAGCTTTTGATTGATCCTACAACATTCCAGGATATGCCACTGATTGCTTCCAGAACATTTAGTATCAGCCACTGGTTGTTCCCAAGACATTCAGGGATTAGCCACTGATTGATCCCACAAGATTTCAGGATCAGCCTCTGAATGATCCCGGAACATTCCGGGATCAGCCTCTCATTGATGCCACAACATTCCGGGATCAGCCTCTCATGGTGCCCACAACATTACAGGATCAACATCTGATTGATCCCACGACAGAGATGATTTGGAGTTGGGGAGCAAGGGCAATGTGTCCACGTTTGCAGACGACACTAAGATGAGTGGTAAAGCGAAAAGTGCAGAGGATACTGGAAGTCTGCAGAGGGATTTGGATAGGTTAAGTGAATGGGCTAGGGTCTGGCAGGTGGAATACAATGCTGACAAATGTGAGGTTATCCATTGTGGTAGGAATAACAGCAAAAGGGATTATTATTTCAATGATAAACTATTAAAACCTGCTGCTGTGCAGAGACCTGGGTGTGCTCGTGCATCAGCCGCACAAAGTTGGTTTACAGGTGCAACAGGTGATTAAGAAGGCAAATGGAATCTTGTCCTTCATTGCGAGAGGGATGGAGTTTAAGACTAGGGAGGTTATGCTGCAATTGTATAAGGTGTTAGTGAGGCCACACCTGGAGTCTTGTGTTCAGTTTGGTCTCCTTACTTGAGAAAGGACGTACTGGCACTGGAGGGTGTGCAGAGGAGATTCACTAGGTTAATCCCAGAGCTGAAGGGGTTGGATTACGAGGAGAGGTTGAGTAGACTGGGACTGTACTCGTTGGAATTTAGAAGGATGAGGGGGGTACTTATAGAAACATATAAAATTATGAAGGGAATAGATAGGATAGATGCGGGCAGGTTGTTTCCACTGGCGGGTAAAAGCAGAACTAGGGGGCATAGCCTCAAAATAAGGGGAAGTAGATTTAGGACTGAGCTCAGGAGGAACTTCTTCACCCAAAGGGTTGTGAATCTATGGAATTCCTTGCCCAGTGAAGCAGTAGAGGCTCCTTCATTACATGTTTTTAAGGTAAAGATAGATAGTTTTTTTGAAGAATAAAGGGATTAAGGGTTATGATGTTCGTGCCGGAAAGTGGAGCTGAGTCCACAAAAGATCAGCCACGATCTCATTGAATGGCGGAGCAGGCTCGAGGGGCCAGATGGCCTACTCCTGCTCCTATTTCTTATGTTCTGATGACAGACTGATGGGATCACGTTCTATTTCTTCCCCTCTGATAAATGAGATGACGTGGGAACTGGTTCAATTGCGGCAGTTTTTAATGGCATGGTCTTGTGAACACCCTCCATCCACTCAAATTCAATCAATCTTTTCAGGAGACAGCTCTGGTTTGACCAATTAAATTGGATCCCAAGGTGTCAAAGCCTAGCAACAAATTAACTTTGACTATCATTGTGTCTGCTTGGTTCTGTGTCAACACTCTCGTTCAACCAAGATTGCTGCTGCTTCAAGGCCCACTAGGCCGATGCGATAGGACGGTAGTGAGGGAGTAATGCAATATGGAAGGGGCCATCTCGCAGAGGAAATGTTCAACTGAGTTCCTGTTTGTCCCCTCAGGCTAAAGTGAAAGATCCCACAACATAGAGAATGGAAGCTCTATTTGGCAATTTGTGAATATTTATCCCTCAAATAACATCTTCACTGAAACACATGATGAGCTCAATTATCTCATTGGTGTTTATGGGGCCTTGATTTGTGCAATACCAAAGTCTGTCCACATAGTAACAATGAGTAACTTTCAAAATCAAATGTGACGTGTTCTGGAAGAGCCCGTATAATCTGAGGGGCAATTTACTAATCAAAGTTCTTTCTTCAATAGCACGGTCTCAGGTTCCCTGAATCATTTGACTCCAGTAATAAGCTCCTGTATTATCACAGGAGGTAGAAATCACACGAAAAACAGCGCACTGCAGAATTCATACAGCTAAAAATGTAATAAACCCAATGACACTTGATGGAAAGAAACCTGAGCTTTTAAACTCCTCCTGCTATGGCTTGCCCATTGTTTGATGTTAAGGAACACTCACAGATCATAGTTCTGCTCCTCAGTTTCATGTTGTACAGAGAGTTCCTCCAACGTGGCATCGATATCAAGTTGATTGGTCTCCAGCTGCCTCAGTAACGTCTCTCGCTGTAGGAAGAAGACAGCCAGTGAACATTCCGGAAAACATGAGTCCCTATTCAGGTACAATCACAAGTCAATTCAACCATCAACTGCCAGAATTAATTGTTATGGGCAGATATCTCACATTCACAAACACAAATTTAAGGAAAAGCTCATCATTTGATAGGGGATCCCTCGCCCCATTGAAACCTTTCTCAATTCTATCCAATCAAAACCATTCTAATGCTCGCCTGATCTTTTTTCCCTTCTTTTACCAAGCTTCAAATCCTCCATTGTACACATTCTTCATCCTCACTCTGGGGAATGCAAGTCTCACTGCATCATTTCCAACTCTAACTCATTCCTCCCAGCACTTCAACCCTGGGAATCCTCAGTCTTGCCCTCTCCAATAAAGGCCAGTTAATTGGTTCGCGGTTCATTACCTGTGAAAGTAACTGAGGGTAGGACGTTAAACTCTCGCAACCACAGTGAGAGACACCATAATTAAACAACAATGCAAATATCTCAAAGCTATGAAAGTATAAACTGATTTTGCAAATATTTTTGAACTGCAGTAAGACACCTAGGCTTAGACACAGGGAAGCTCAGTCTGTAAACGTTAAGCTATAAAGAATGGGCAGAACTAGCCTATTGCTCACATGCTCGTATTCATTCAACCTTCTCAAACCAATGAGATGTATGCCCTGTATAAAATAATACAGAGCGCAGGGAACCTGAGCTTTCAGATCAGGTTACAGTAAACACAGGAACAGAGTCTGGTCTTCCTCAGCTGACAGGGGAAGACTGCAATATTTGAGAGTTGGTGTAAGCGACTGCCTCATAATGCTGGTCAAGTGTTCACACCTCCCCTCGTGGTTCCACATCTGCAATCCAGTTCAACATTCTCTTATTAGTGGTTGGTTTCCTCAATATTTTGATTTTGCACGGAGCTATGCTGGCCTTGAAGTAATCCTATACCAATCAACCAGAAAGCTCCCAACGCCTCACTGAAAGCAACATGAACCCTCCGTACTCATATGTCCATGAACAAATAGAACAAAACCAATATCATGGAAGACCATATACAACACTCTGTGCGTCAGTGGCACTCTTGCCTCCAGGTCAAAAGGTTGGGGGTTCAAATCCCACTCCAGGACATGTTTTTTTTGCCCACCCTCTCAGTAAATAGCGGGAACAATGCCCTCATCACATTCTAGGGCCTTAACACAAATTCCAGCCACTCCAGTGTAGCACTGAGGAAATGTTGCACTGTTGAGCGTGTGTTTATCTGATGAGACACCAAACCCAATCATTCCCAAGTGAACTAAAATCTCTCTTGGCAGAAGGTGACGTGGTCACAGATTCTCTGTGAGCGATAGGCGGTTAGAGTTCCGACATTACAACAGTGACTGCAATTCAACAAAACACTTTATTGGCTCAAGCAAAATTTTGAAGGTCCTGTAGTCTTGAAAGGTGCCTCTCCTTACTGTGGAAAATGACACGACCAGGACACGACCATCTGCAGTGGCGGGATTTGAATAATCTTTATGGGTACATGCATAGATACATAGAAGATAGGAGCAGGAAGAGGCCTTTTGGCCCTTCGAGCCTGCTCCGCCATTCATCACGATCATGGCTAATCATCCAATAGCGTAATCCGCTTTCTCCCCATAGCCTGTGATACCATTCGCCCCAAGTGCTATTTCTAGCCGCCTCTTGAATATATTCAAGAATATATATTCTTGAATATATTCAAAGTTTTAGCATCCACTACTTCCTCACAGGGCTAATCGCTGGCTTTGAAAGCAGACCAAGGCAAGCCAGCAACATGGTTCGATTCCCGTAACAGCCTCCCCGAACAGGCCCTTCATTTGAAGCCTACTCGTGACAATAAGCGATTTTCATTTCATTTCATCACTCTTTGTGTGAAGAAATGTCTCCTTATCTCTGTCTGAAATGGTTTACCCTGAATCCTCAGACTGTGATCCCTGGTTTTTTTATAGAACAGTACAGCACAGAACAGGCCCTTCGGCCCTCGATGTTGTGCCGAGCAATGATCACCCTACTTAAACCCACGTAACCCGTATACCCGTAACCCAACAATCCCCCCATTAACCTTACACTACGGGCAATTTAGCATGGCCAATCCACCTAACCCGCACATCTTTGGACTGTGGGAGGAAACCGGAGCACCCGGAGGAAACCCACGCACACACGGGGAGGACGTGCAGACTCCACACAGACAGTGACCCAGCCGGGAATCGAACCTGGGACCCTGGAGCTGTGAAGCATTGATGCTAACCACCATGCTACCGTGAGGTTCTGGACACACCCACCATTGGGAACATCTTCCCTGCATCTACCCTGTCTAGTCCTGTTAGAATTTTATAACTCTCTATGAGATCCCCCCTCATTCTTCTGAACTCCAGCGAGAATAATCCCAACCTAGTCAATCTCTCCTCATATGACGGTCCCGCCATCCCTGGAATCAGTCTGGTAAACCTTCGCTGCACTCCCTCGAGAGGTAGAACATCCTTCCTCAGAGAAAGAGATCAAAACTGCACCAAGGCCCCGTACAATTGCAGCAACACATCCCTGCTTCTATACTCGAAACCTCTCACAATGAAGGCCAACATCCCATTAGCCTTCTTTACTACCTGCTGCACCTGCATGCTTACCTTCAGCGAATGGTGGACAAGGACACCCAGGTCCCGCGGCACACACCCCTCTCCCAATTTACAACCATCCAGGTAATAATCTGCCTTCCTGTTTCTGTTTCCAAAGTGAATAACCTCACACTTATCTAAATGATACTGCATCTGCCATTGGTTTGCCCACTCGCCCAACCTGTCCAGATGATGCTGTAGGATCCCTGCATCCAGGTCACAATTCACCCTCCCGCCAAACTTGGTATCATCTGCAAACTTTGAGATGTTACATTTTGCTCCCTCATCCAAATCATTAATATATACTGTGAATAGCTGGGGTCCCAGCACCGATCCCTCTGGTACTCTAATAGTTACTGCCTGCCAATTTGAAAAGGACCCATTAAGCCCTACTTTTTGTTTCCTCCAATTTTCTATCCACCTCAATACATTTCCCCCACAAGTGGGCTTACATGAACACTACAATGAAATTACTGTGAACATTCCTTAGTCGCCACACTACGGCACCTGCTCGGGTACACCGAGGGAGACTTCAGAATGTCCAAACCACCTAATAAAGCATGTCTTTCAGGACTTGTGGGAGGATACTGGAGCGCTCGGAGGACACCACGCAGGCACAATGTCCAGGATGGCCTCACTGACACAATGTCCGGGATGACCTCACTGACACAATGTCCGGGGTGACCTCACTGACACAATGTCCGGGGTGACCTCACTGACACAATGTCCGGGGTGACCTCACTGACACAATGTCCAGGACGACCTCACTGACACAATGTCCAGGACGACCTCACTGACACAATGTCCAGGATGACCTCACTGACACAATGTCCGGGATGACCTCACTGACACAATGTCCGGGGTGACCTCACTGACACAATGTCCGGGATGACCTCACTGACATAATGTCCGGGGTGACCTCACTGACACAATGTCCAGGATGACCTCACTGACACAATGTCCGGGACGACCTCACTGACACAATGTCCGGGACGACCTCACTGACACAATGTCCGGGACGACCTCACTGACACAATGTCCAGGATGACCTCACTGACACAATGTCCGGGGTGACCTCACTGACACAATGTCCGGGGTGACCTCACTGACACAATGTCCGGGGTGACCTCACTGACACAATGTCCGGGGTGACCTCACTGACACAATGTCCGGGACGACCTCACTGACACAATGTCCGGGATGACCTCACTGACACAATGTCCGGGGTGACCTCACTGACACAATGTCCGGGATGACCTCACTGACACAATGTCCGGGGTGACCTCACTGACATAATGTCCGGGGTGACCTCACTGACACAATGTCCGGGGTGACCTCACTGACACAATGTCCGGGGTGACCTCACTGACACAATGTCCGGGGTGACCTCACTGACACAATGTCCGGGGTGACCTCACTGACACAATGTCCGGGGTGACCTCACTGACACAATGTCCAGGACGACCTCACTGACACAATGTCCGGGGTGACCTCACTGACACAATGTCCGGGATGACCTCACTGACACAATGTCCGCGGTGACCTCACTGACACAATGTCCAGGACGACCTCACTGACACAATGTCCGGGGTGACCTCACTGACACAATGTCCGGGGTGACCTCACTGACACAATGTCCGGGATGACCTCACTGACACAATGTCCGGGACGACCTCACTGACACAATGTCCGGGGTGACCTCACTGACACAATGTCCGGGACGACCTCACTGACACAATGTCCGGGGTGACCTCACTTACACAATGTCCGGGGTGACCTCACTGACACAATGTACAAAATTATGAGAGGTATGGACAGGGTGGATAGCAACAAGCTTTTTCCAAGAGTGGGGGTGTCAGTTACAAGGGGTCACGATTTCAAGGTGAGAGGGGGAAAGTTTAAGGGAGATGTGCGTGGAAAGTTTTTTACGCAGAGGGTGGTGGGTGCCTGGAATGTTTTACCAGCGGAGGTGGTAGAGGCGGGCACGATAGCATCATTTAAGAGGCATCTAGACAGGTATATGAACGGGCGGCAACAGAGGGAAGTAGATCTTGGAAAATAGGAGACAGGTTTGGATAAAGGATCTGGATCGGCGCAGGCTGGGAGGGCCGAAGGGCCTGTTCCTGTGCTGTAATTTTCTTTGTTCCTTATATATCTGTGCCAATTCATGAGCATTTAAATTAAGAAGCACGAAGATTAACCACAAGGATAAAATAAGTGAAATATTGTTCATTACTTATTGTGGAAATTTTAACATTGAACCGGACAATAATCAACGTCAGTGCTCCTTCATTTTCTCTTCGTGAAAACTGAAATATAAATAGTGATATGACAACATGGCCCTTGGCATTGAAAAGGATTCCTCTTTCAGCAGGTAGAATAATGAGCCTGTTTTTCTGTGCTTGCTGAGATATGGAAATAAAGGCAGCGGCTATTATTAGCACTGGATTTGAATGGATATAGTCCCGAGGCACAGTGATCTACAGCAGTGTTTATCACAACTCCCGAGCATTATATATCATTGTCAACGATACATGACTCTGCTTTCATCCAATATTAAAGAGGAGTCACTCTGTTTATTGACTGCCATGGACTAAAAGACAAACATCCCCGTCTTCAGATTCCTGGCACTTTAACCCTTCCACTGCTGTCAGATGTTATTCGAGGTGCAGCTTGGCGACAGGAAGTTATGTACGGTGAGTAGCTGGTTTGCAATGTGGGCAATGGTCGTGTGCTATACTCCAGGGGGCAAATGGAATTACAGAACAGGCTAAACAGCGCTCAATTTTACAGATGCACTATAGAGAGCATCCTATCGGGCTGCATCACAGCCTGGTATGGCAACTGCTCGGCCCAGGACCGCAAGGAACTTCAGAGAGTCGTGAATACCGCCCAGTCCATCACACGAACCTGCCTCCCATCCATTGATTCCATCTACACCTCCCGCTGCCGGGGGAAAGCTGGCAGCATAATCAAGGATCCCTCCCACCCGGCTTACTCACTTTTCCAACTTCTTCCATCGGGCAGGAGATTCAGAAGTCTGAGAACATGCACGAACAGACTCAAAAACAGCTTCTTCCCCACTGTCACCAGACTCCTAAGTGACCCTCTTATTGACTGACCTCATTAACAGTACACCCTGTATGTTTCAACCGATGCCAATGCTTATGTAGTTACATTGTATATCTTGTGTTGCCCTATTATGTATTCTCATGTATTTTCTTGAATTCTGTTTAATTCCCTTTTCTCCCATGTACTGAATGATCTGTTGAGCAGCTCGCAGAAAAATACTTTTCACTGTACCTCAGTACACGTGACAATAAACAAATCCAATCCAATCCAATCCTTCTGAGTGCGTGTGAGGCGAAGCTGATGAGGAATTTAGCAACACCACGGAAACCGGGGGACAAATAATTTGCAGATTTAGTTGCACTCGTTCAGGATCACCACCATCCTAAGCCCTCGGTGATTGTCCAACATTTTAATAATGTTTATTTTCATAAAGTAGGACAGTCGGTAACTATGTTTGTTGCTGAATTACGGCAGCTCTCTGGGCATTGAGAGTTTGAGGCAGTGTTAAAGGATATAGTCCGGGACAGATTAGTCTGTGGCATCAATGAAAACAGCATACAGCATCGCTTTGTGGAAGAAGCCACACTGACTTTCAAAAACATTTCAAGAAAGGAAATGGCTGTCAACAAAGTAAAAGATATCCAAAAGCCAATGGTGGGGCACAGCTTGGTGCAGTGCATTAAGTAAGACAAGTGTCAGCAAACAAAAAGGCAAAAGTAGTGGAATATTTCAGATGTGGAGGCACACATTATGCAAGTCATTCATGGAAGCTGTCTGTCACAATTTCAACAGAAATGTGCATTTGGCTAAAAAGTGCACGCGTTTTAAGAGACAAAGGCTGGGCAGGAAAATTCAAATTCAATGAAGCCTCAGTCTGTTATGCTTCACTTGGAAAGCACAGAACAGCAACAAACACCCCCTCCACCTTACAATATGTTTAATGTGAATGAGGTGCACACGGAGCCTAACTATGCTGCAGTGGAGGCAGATAGACAGAAACATAAGATTGAGGTGGACACAGGAGCCTCTTCATCTGTCATCAGTGAGGAGGCCTAAAGGAGCATTTGGAGCTCTAAGCAGTTGCCAGCCCTTACTCAGGCACAAAAGGTGGAATATTTAGATCATAAAATCACAGTGCAGGGTATGTCCCCTATGGAGGGCATGTTTAAGTTATCAAGGAAATTCCAAAGCCCAAGAACGTGTCTGAGCTCAGATCAGTTCTGGGCTTAGTGACGTTTCTGTCAGACCTTTCAACAGCGTTGCTGGCACTGCATCTGTTGTTGGGGCAGTTCTCTCTCATCTGATCGAGGATGGGTCAGAAAAGCCAATTGGATTTGCTTCACACACTGATCTCGGTGGAGAAGGGATGTTCGCAGCTATATAGAACAGTACAGCACAGAACAGGCCCTTCGGCCCTCGATGTTGTGCCGAGCAATGATCACCCTACTTAAACCCACGTAACCCGTATCCCAACAATCCCCCCATTAACCTTACACTACGGGCAATTTAGCATGGCCAATCCACCTAACCCGCACATCTTTGGACTGTGGGAGGAAACCGGAGCACCCGGAGGAAACCCACGCACACACAGGGAGGACGTGCAGACTCCACACAGACAGTGACCCAGCCGGGAATTGAACCTGGGACCCTGGAGCTGTGAAGCATTGATGCTAACCACCATGCTACCGTGAGGCCCCGTATAGGAAGCTCTAGCCATCTTTTCACTGAGAAATTGTTTGTTTTATCAGTTTCTTGATGGACGTTCATTCATCATTTGTACAGACCACAAGCCATTGGTGAGTCTTTTTAGTGAGTCCTGATGCCTACTCACCCATGGCCTCAGCAAGATTATAGTGCTGGACTCTCACATTGTCAGCCTACCAGCACAATCTTGTGTGCAGGGCAGGGAAGAGGAACGCAAACGCAGACCCGCTGAGTCGTCTTCCCTTACCGGACATGCCAACCGAGACAGTACTTCCGCCAGAGACAATTTTGTTGCTGAGAAATTTTCACATTCTCCTGTGAATGCCAAATAGGTTAAACAGTGGACGGACAGGAACCCTGCTTTGTCCCGGGTGAGATGATCCCGTATGCATGGTTGGCCTCCTGTTATAGAGGATGAGGATCTGAGAGTAGACGTGAAACATATGAAATATATGGTTGACTCTTAACTGCCCCTTCAAGGGCAATTGGGGATGGGCAATAAATGCTGGGCCAGCTGGCGATGCCCAGATCCCATGAACGAATAAATTAAAAAAACAATGAGCTGAGTGTGCAGGATGGTTGTATTCTTTGAGGGTCTATCACAGATAATCACAGAATCCCTACAGTGCAGAAGGCCATTTGACCCATCAAGTCGGCACCGATCCATGTCATACCCTATCCCTGCAACCCAATAATCTAACCTTCAAATCCCTGGACACCAAGGGACAATTTAGCATGGCCAGTCCACCTACCCTGTGCGTATTTGGACTGTGGGAGGAAACCGGAGCACCCGGAGAAAACAAGGAGAATGTACCAAGGCAGTGACCGAAGGCCAGAATTGAACCCAGGTCCCTGGTGCTGAGGCAGCAGTGCTAACCACTGTGCTATCTAGAGTAGTCATTCCACACTCTGGTCATTTGCAAGTCGTAGGTGAAGTTCATGAGGCTCAACTGGGTAGCTCTAAATGAAAGGTTTCTGTGTTTGGTGGCGTAATATGGATCAGGACTTGGAGAACAAGGTGAAATCCTGTCTGCATGTCAGATAAACCAAAAGATGGTGCTGGCAGCACCACTCCATCCATGGAGCCTGACAATCCCTGGTCTCGACTTCATGTGGATTTTGCAGGGCCTTTTATCCGGCATACGTTCTAGTGGACGCTCAGTGGACGTGGTTAGAAGTGGACATCATGAGCAACATCACAGCTCCCATTATGACAGAGAAACTGCACAAAATTTTTGCAACGCATGCTTAACAGAAAACTGTTTTCTGAAAGTTGCGACAACGTATATGAGTGATTTGTTTAAGCAGAAAAATGGAATACACCATGTGCGCACATCCTTTCATCCAGCGTTGAATGATTTAGCAGTGGGCTGTACAGACACTGAAAGAAGGGGTGAAGAGAATGGCAAACAGTTCTATGGGAACTAGGCTCGCACGGTTCTTATTCCAATAGCAGTCACCATTCGACAGTGTGGAACGGGTACCGGTAACTGCTGGACAGTTATGGACTGGTACCGGTAACCGGTGGACAGTGTGGGACTGGTACCGGTAACCGGTGGACATTGATGGACTGGTACCGGTAACTGCTGGACAGTGTGGAACGGGTACCGGTAACGGCTGGACAGTGATGGACTGGTACCGGTAATCGGTGGACAGTGATGGACTGGTACCGGTAACTGCTGGACAGTGATGGACTGGTACCGGTAACCGGTGGACAGTGATGGACTGGTACCGCTAACCGGTGGACAGTGATGGACTGGTACCGGTAACCGGTGGACAGTGATGGACTGGTACCGGTAACCGGTGGACAGTGATGGACTGGTACCGGTAACCGGTGGACAGTGATGGACTGGTACCGCTAACCGGTGGACAGTGATGGACTGGTACCGGTAACCGGTGGACAGTGATGGACTGGTACCGGTAACCGGTGGACAGTGATGGACTGGTACCGGTAACTGCTGGACAGTGTGGAACGGGTACCGGTAACGGCTGGACAGTGTGGAACGGGTACCGGTAACTGCTGGACAGTGATGGACTGGTACTGGTAACCGGTGGACAGTGTGGAACGAGTACTGGAAACTGCTGGACAGCGTAGGACTGGTACCGGTAACCGGTGGACAGTACGGGACGGGTACAGGTCCCTGTCGGACAGTGGGGGATGGGTACAGGTCACTGTCGGACAGTGGGGGACGGGTACAGGTCACTGTCGGACAGTGGGGGATGGGTACAGGTCACTGTCGGACAGTGGGGGATGGGTACAGGTCACTGTCGGACAGTGGGGGATGGGTACAGGTCACTGTCGGACAGTGGGGGATGGGTACAGGTCACTGTCGGACAGTGGGGGATGGGTACAGGTCCCTGTCAGACAGTGGGGGATGGGTACAGGTCCCTGTCGGACAGTGGGGGACAGTGGGGGACGGGTACAGGTCCCTGTCGGACAGTGGGGGATGGGTACAGGTCCCTGTCGGACAGTGGGGGATGGGTACAGGTCCCTGTCGGACAGTGGGGGATGGGTACAGGTCCCTGTCGGACAGTGGGGGACAGTGGGGGATGGGTACAGGTCACTGTCGGACAGTGGGGGACAGTGGGGGATGGGTACAGGTCCCTGTCGGACAGTGGGGGATGGGTACAGGTCCCTGTCGGACAGTGGGGGATGGGTACAGGTCCCTGTCGGACAGTGGGGGATGGGTACAGGTCCCTGTCGGACAGTGGGGGATGGGTACAGGTCCCTGTCGGACAGTGGGGGATGGGTACAGGTCCCTGTCGGACAGTGGGGGACAGTGGGGGTGGGTACAGGTCCCTGTTGGACAGTGGCGGATGGGTACAGGTCCCTGTCGGACAGTGGGGGACAGTGGGGGGTGGGTACAGGTCACTGTCGGACAGTGGCGGATGGGTACAGGTCCCTGTCGGACAGTGGGGGATGGGTACAGGTCCCTGTCGGACAGTGGCGGACAGTGGGGGATGGGTACAGGTCACTGTCGGACAGTGGGTGACAGTGGGGGGTGGGTACAGGTCACTGTCGGACAGTGGCGGATGGGTACAGGTTCCTGTCGGACAGTGGGGGATGGGTACAGGTCCCTGTCGGACAGTGGGGGATGGGTACAGGTCCTTGTCGGACAGTGGGGGATGGGTACAGGTCACTGTCGGACAGTGGGGGACAGTGGGGGATGGGTACAGGTCCCTGTCGGACAGTGGGGGACAGTGGGGGATGGGTACAGGTCCTTGTCGGACAGTGGGGGATGGGTACAGGTCACTGTCGGACAGTGGGGGATGGGTACAGGTCCCTGTCGGACAGTGGGGGATGGGTACAGGTCCCTGTCGGACAGTGGGTGATAGGTACAGGTCCCTGTCGGACAGTGGGGGATGGGCACAGGTCACTATCGGACAGTGGGGGATGGGTACAGGTCACTGGTGGACAGTGGGGGACAGTGGGGGATGGGTACAGGTGCCTGTCGGACAGTGGGGGATGGGTACAGGTCACTGTCGGACAGTGGGGGGTGGGTACAGGTCACTGTCGGACAGTGGGGGATGGGTACAGGTCACTGGTGGACAGTGGGGGATGGGTACAGGTCAATGTCGGACAGTGGGGGGTGGGTACAGGTCACTGTCGGACAGTGGGGGATGGGTACAGGACACTGGTGGACAGTGGGGGATGGGTACAGGTCACTGTCGGACAGTGGGGGATGGGTACAGGTCCCTGTCGGACAGTGGGGGATGGGTACAGGTCCCTGTCGGACAGTGGGGGATGGGTACAGGTCCCTGTCGGACAGTGGGGGATGGGTACAGGTCCCTGTCGGACAGTGGGGGACAGTGGGGGATGGGTACAGGTCCCTGTCGGACAGTGGGGGACAGTGGGGGATGGGTACAGGTCCCTGTCGGACAGTGGGGGATGGGTACAGGTCCCTGTCGGACAGTGGGGGATGGGTACAGGTCCCTGTCGGACAGTGGGGGATGGGTACAGGTCACTGGTGGACAGTGGGGGACAGTGGGGGATGGGTACAGGTCACTGTCGGACAGTGGGGGATGGGTACAGGTCCCTGTCGGACAGTGGGGGATGGGTACAGGTCCCTGTCGGACAGTGGGGGATGGGTACAGGTCCCTGTCGGACAGTGGGGGATGGGTACAGGTCCCTGTCGGACAGTGGGGGATGGGTACAGGTCACTGTCGGACAGTGGGGGATGGGTACAGGTCACTGTCGGACAGTGGGGGATAGGTACAGG
This sequence comes from Scyliorhinus canicula, assembly GCF_902713615.1. Lineage (NCBI taxonomy): Eukaryota > Metazoa > Chordata > Chondrichthyes > Carcharhiniformes > Scyliorhinidae > Scyliorhinus > Scyliorhinus canicula. The sequence continues at coordinate 14,878,165 of NC_052166.1, read as the reverse complement.
TCACTGTCGGACAGTGGGGGATGGGTACAGGTCCCTGTCGGACAGTGGGGGATGGGTACAGGTCCCTGTCGGACAGTGGGGGACAGTGGGGGATAGGTACAGGTCACTGTCGGACAGTGGGGGATGGGTACAGGTCACTGTCGGACAGTGGGGGATGGGTACAGGTCCCTGTCGGACAGTGGGGGATGGGTACAGGTCCTTGTCGGACAGGGGGGGATGGATACAGGTCACTGTCGGACAGTGGGGGATGGGTACAGGTCACTGTCGGACAGTGGGGGATGGGTACAGGTCCCTGTCGGACAGTGGGGGATGGGTACAGGTCCCTGTCGGACAGTGGGGGATAGGTACAGGTCACTGTCGGACAGTGGGGGATGGGTACAGGTCACTGTCGGACAGTGGGTGATGGGTACAGGTCCTTGTCGGACAGTGGGGGATGGGTACAGGTCACTGTCGGACAGTGGGGGATGGGTACAGGTCACTGTCGGACAGTGGGGGATGGGTACAGGTCACTGTCGGACAGTGGGGGATGGGTACAGGTCACTGTCGGACAGTGGGGGATGGGTACAGGTCACTGTCGGACAGTGGGGAACTGGTACTGGTAACCGCTGGACAATGTGAGACGGGTACAGGTCACCGTTGGACAGTGGGGAACTGGTACCAGCCATTGCATTCTGTCCGTTGTGCTGCCATGCTCACAAACAGTGCTGCTGCATGAGCAGGTTTCAGCCGAGCCCCCATCACATTCCCTCTCGCAATGATGGGCAGTAAAGTGTATTTTCCAGAAAGTGAACAACGCCAAGAGCGGTTTTACAGCTTCAGGGAAACACTAGTTCCCAGCTTTCAATTGCCCAATGGGCCCAGGTTAGTAACTGCTGCTCAGACAACCAGAATGACGGTAGCAACGGTGTATCATATTCAAGCTGCATCAGAATTCAGAGCTGTCCCAAGTGACCTGGGCCATTCTGGTTCAAGCCTTTTGAAATTTCAGATGTAATAGGAGCTGCGTCATCTGTGAAATAGTTATCCAGCTACAGAGAATGTAGGTCAGAATCAGATCCTGCATTGCTGGTCTTCATCCAGCCGCAACCCAATTTTCTCCAATCCTCATTGATAAAATCTTATCAATATCTTATTGATATATAAATATAATATATTGATATATATATAAAATCTTATATAGTTTCAAAAAAACAGGTTCACCTGAATGAAGTACAAATTAAAGCTCTTCATATTACAATAGCTTTCAAACCAACTCCTCTCAGTTCACATAAGGGTCTCTTCATCACACTAACCATTCTCAAATAAACAGTGTTGCTGTGGGTACCCAACGAACAAAGAAAAGTACAGTATAGGAACAGGCCCTTCAGCCCTCCAAGCCTGTGCCGATCATGATGCCCTAACTATAAACCTTCTGCCCTTACTCGGTCCGTATCCCTCTATTTCCTCCCTATTTATGCACCCATCAGAAGCCTCTTAAATATTGCTAATGTGCCTGCTTCCACCACATCCTCTGGCAGTGCTTACCAGGTACCCACCATTCTTTGTGTGAAAAACTTGCCCCGCACATCTCCCTTAGACTTCCCCCCTCTCACCTTGAACCTGTGCCTCCTTGTAACTGCCACTTCCACCCTTGGAAAAAGCCTCTGACTATCCACTTTGTCTATGCCTCTCAGTCTCCTTCTTTCCAGTAAAAACAATCCTTGATCATTCAGCCCCTCCTTATGGCTAACAGCCTCGAGACCAGGCAACATCCTGGTGAACCTTCTTTGCACTCTGTCCAAAGCTTCCACGTCCTTCTGATAATGTGGTCACCTGAACTACTCCTGCTACTCCAAATGCGGCCTAACCAAGGTTTGTATAGCTGCAACATAATTTCTGAACTCCTGTACTCAATGTACCTGCTGATGAAGGCAAGCATGCCCTATGCCTTCTTAATCACCTTGGCCACCTGCGTTGCCACTTTTAGGAACTGTGGACCTGCACGCCCAGATCCCTCTGTATGTTAATGTACCTAAAGGTTCTGCCGTTTACAGAATAATTCTTTCCTAGATTTGAGCCTTAAAAATGCATCACCTCGCATTTGCCCAGATTAAACTCCAGCTGCCATTTCTCAAATGCCCAAGTCTCCAATCTATCTATATCTTGGTTGTATCCTCTGACAACCCTCGGCATTATCAGCAACTCTGCCAACCTTCGTGTCATCCACCAACTTACTAATCAGACCACCCACATTTTCCTCCAGATCATTTATATATACTCCAAACAACAGAGGTCCCAGTACTGATCTCTGCAGAACACCACGAGCTACTGATCTCCATTCTGAAACACACCGTTCCGCCGCTACTCTCTGTCTTCTATAACCAAGCTGTATCCATCCAGCCAACCCACCCCCAATCCCATGTGATTTTAGTTTTTGTACCAGTCTGCCATGTGGGACCTTGTCAAATGTCTTAGCAAAGTCCATATAAACTACATCCACAGCCCTTCCCTCATCGATTTTCTTCGTCACCTTTTCAAAAAACTCATTCAAGTTGGTGAGACTTGACCTTCCCCGTACAAAACCATGCTGCCTGTCACTAACTCGTCCATTTTTCCCCAAAGTGCATATATCCTGTCCCTCAGTATCTTTTCTAAAAGCTTCTCCACCACTGATGTCAGGCTCACCAGCCTATAATTTGCTAGATTATCCTTGCTTCCTTTCTTAAACAAGGGAATAACATTGGCTATTCTCCAGTCCTCTGGAACCTCGCCTGTGGTCAAAGAGGATGTGGCGATATCTGTTAGGGCCCCAGCTGTTTCTACCCTTGCCTCCCGCAGTAACCTGGGATAGATCCCATCCGGCCCGGGGACTTGTCTACCTTAATGCAATTTAGGATACTCAACATTTCCTCCTTTGATATATTGACGTTCTCAAGACAGTTCACACATTTATTCCTGACCTCAACATCCATCATGTCCGTCTCCCTGGTGAATACCGATACAAAGTATATTGGTCCTGGCTATACTTGTTTTACAGTATATGTGGAACATTCCTTGTTCTAGTCCTACTCGGTTCCCCTCCCTTAACAATTTTTCCGGTACATTGATGACTATATTGCTGCTGTGGCCTGCTCTCACTCTGAATTGCAAAATTTCAACAACTTTGCATCCAATTTCTACCTTTCTCTCGCCCTCCACTTGGCCCATCTTGCGACTCTTCCCTTCCAAGACTTCTCGTTCTCTATACCTGGAGATAAGGTATCCATAAACGTTCACTATAAGCTCAGTGACTCCCACAGTGAGGTCATCTCACACATTGTCAGTGAGGTCACCCTGCAACTCCTTGCACGCTACACCCTGTTAGACTTCCATTCTATTCCCTGGTATCTCTGTCATATCTGATCGAATGATACAACCATCCATACCAGCGCATCCACATGTCCTCCTTTTTCCTTTATCAAGGATTCCCCCTTAGCCACCGCCATTGAAGGGCCCTGGATTATGTACAGCCTATAGCCCGCACTTCTGATCTCAACTCTTCCCCTCCCTCCCAGAACCTTTTCTTTTCATGGTTTGTTCTTTTCCATATTGTTGTAGACATCAGCACTCCAGCACTAGGCTGTATCCAGACCTGCTGAGTATTTTCAGCACTTTCTGTTTTTACTACAGCAACAGCTGTAGTATTAGGAACATAGGAATTAGAATATTGAACATAGAGCAGTGCAGCACTGTACAGGCCCTTCAGCTCACAATGTTGTGCCGACCATTTACCCAAATCTAAGATCAACCGAACCTCCACCCCTTCAATTTACTGCTGTCCATGTACCTGTCTAAGAGTCGCTTAAATGTCCCTAATGACTCTGACTCCACCACCTCTGCTGGCAGTGCATCCCATACACCCACCATTCTCTGTGTAAAGAACCTACCGCTGACATCTCCCCTATACCTTCCTCCAATCACCTTAAAATTATGTCCCCTCATGACAGCCATTTCCACCCGAGGGAAAAGTCTCTGGCTATCCACTCTATCCATGCCTCTCATCACCTTGTACACCTCTATCAAGTCACCTCTCTGTCTCTTCGCTGCAGTGAGAAAAGCCCTAGCTCCCTCGACCTTTCTTCATAACACATGCCCTCCGGTCCAGGCAGCATCCTGGTAAATCTCCTCTGTTCCCTCTCCAAAGCATCCACATCCTTCCTATAATGAGGCGACCAGAATTGGACACAGTATTTCAAGTGTCGTCTAACTACGGTTATATAAAGCTGCAGCAAAACCTCCCGGCTCTTAAACTCAATCCCCCTGTTAATGAAAGCCAACACACCATACACCTTCTTAACAACCCTCTCAACCTGGGTGGCAACTTTGAGGGATCTATGCACATGGACCCCAAGATCCCTCTGTTCCTCCACACTTCCAAGAATCCTGCCTTTAACCCTGTATTCAGCATTCAAATTTGTCCTTCCAAAATGAATCACTTCACATTTATCAAGGTTGAACTCCATCTGCCACTTCTCAGCCCAGCTCTGCATCCTGTCAATGTCCTGTTGTAACCTGCAACAACCCTCAACACTATCTACAACTCCCCCAACCTTCGTGTCATCGGCAAACTTACTAACCCACCCTTCCACTTCCTCATCCAAGTCATTTATAAAAACCACAAAGAGCAGAGGTCCCAGAACAGATCCTTGCGAGACACCACTGGTCACCAACCTCCAGGCGGAATACTTTCCATCCACTACCACTCGCTGTCTTCTTTCGGCCAGCCAATTCTGTATCCAGACAGCCACATTTCCCTGTATCCCATGCCCCCTAATGCACTGAATGAGCCTACCATGGGGAACCTTATCAAAAGCTTACCCTAATCCCACATCCACCGCCCGACCTTCATCAATGTGTTTCGTCACATCCTCAAAGAATTCAATGAGGCTTGTGAGGCATGACCTGCCCCTCACAAAGCCATGCTGACTATCTTGAATCAAACTATGTTTTCTAAATAATCATAAATCCTATCTCTCAGAATCCGTTCCAATATTTTGCTCACCACAGACATAAGACTGATGGGTCTGTAATTCCCAAGGATTTCCCTATCCCCTTTCTTGAACAGGGGAAAAACATTCGCCTCCCTCCAATCACCCAGTACTACTCCAGTGGAGAGTGAGGACGCAAAGATCATCGGCAACGGCGCAGCAATCTCCTCCCTCGCTTCCCGTAGTAACCTTGGGTATATCCCGTCAGGCCCAGGGTACTTATCTATCCTCATGCTTTTCAAAATTTCCAGCACATCCTCCTTCTTAATAGCAACCTGTTTGAGTTTATTAACCTGGTTCATACTGTTCTCATGGGCAACAAGGTCCCTCTCTCTAGTGAATACTGAAGCACAATATTCATTTAGGGCCTCCCCCATCTCCCCAGGCACAAGTTCCATCCACTATCCCTGATCAGCCCTTCTCTTACTCTGATCATCCTCTTATTTCTCACGTAAGTGTAGAACGCCGTGGGTTTTTCCTTAATCCTTCCCGCCAGGGCTTTTTCATGCCCCCTTCTAGCTCTCCTCAGTCCATTTTTGAGTTCCTTCCTGGCTACCTTATAACCCTCTAGAGCCGAGTCAGATCATTACGTAAGCTTCCTTCTTCCTCTTGACTAGAAGCTCCACTTCTCTTGTCATCCAAGGCTCCTTCGCCTTACCTTTCCTTCCTCGTCTCAGTGCGACAAAACTATCCAGCACTCGCAGCATGTGCTCCTTAAACAATCCTCACGTTACTGTTGTGCATTTCCCCAAGAACAATTGTTCCCACTTTATGCTCCTCAGCTCCTGTCTAATAGCAGTATAATTTCCTCTCCGCCAATTAAATACCTTCTCATACTGTCTGTTCCTATCCCTCTCCATGACTATGGTAAAGGTCAAGGAGTGGTGGTCACTGTCACCGAAATGCTCTCTCACCGAGATATCTGACACCTGGCCCGGTTTGTTGCCGAGCACCAAGTCCAATATGGCCTCCCCCTAGTCGGCCTACCTACATATTGAGTCAGGAATCCTTCCTGTACACACTTGATAAAATCTGCTCCATCTAAACCATTTGCACTAATTAGGTTCCAGTCAATATTAGGGAAGTTGAAGTCATCCATGATGACAACTCCATTACTTCTAAACCTTTCCAAGATCTGCCGCCCAATCTGTTGCTCTATCTCTCGGCTGCTATTGGGGGGTCTATAGAAAACTCCCAATAAAGTGACTGCTCCTTTCTTGTTTCTGACTTCCACCCATACTGACTCAGTAGAACCCTCTGAAATTGGTGATTGCGCCCCCAAACAACAAAACAAACACAAAAAATAAAATTTGAAAAGATTAAAAATTTTAAAAACCCAAAAACAAATAACTCTTACCTTACAGAATGTAGCTGCCCTGTGAACCAACTGGAACTCCACCCTCCGTCTCTGATCCCAGTCAGCTGCACTCTCGTAAACTCCCGGCTCCCTTCTCGCTCTTTGAGGAAGTGTAGGAAATGAAATGAAAGGAGCACCTTGCGTCCTCCTCACCTCACTCCCTCAGTCACCAAACTCTCACTATAGCACTCAAATGCACCCAAATTCAGCACTCAGTGCAAACAAAAATTGGGAACAAAAGTAGGCAATTCAGCTCTTCGAGCCTGCTCTGCTGTTCAATTAAATGCTGATCTCTTCCTGGTCTCAAATCCACCTCCCCAACTGGTGCCCATATCCCTTTAAACTGTTTTTTTTAAAAATCAGAAATATATCTATCTCCTTCTTGAAACCATTTAATGAATCCAACTCCACCGCAGCGAGTTCCACAAATTCACCACCCTCTGCGAGAAGTAGTTCCTCCTCATCTCAGTTCTAAATCTATAGCTTCTCAACCTATATCCTCTCATTCTAGATTCAGTAGTATTCGGTTTATCAATACCCAGGATGCATATATATCATTTTCTCATCAAACTACTCCTCCCATACCTTACACAGGACTTGGAATCAAAACTCTCCTTTAGACTGAAACCTGGTACAATCCCATAAAACCTGGTTATGAAATTGGAAAGGACCCTATGAAATCAGATTCCCAGGCTTTAGCTAATTGTGAATCAGTAAAACTGAATGGCCGACAAATATTAAATAAAATTATTCTATCAAACCCGGGTAAAATTGCCAAACTGTCATCGCTCCTCAAAAAACTGGCAGCAACGTCTTGGTAGGTTTACGTGTAATTAACTGAGGAAATTCAGACGGTGCGTTGAAGTCCCGCAGACTATCACTTAGACAGTGACTGTCAGTGAACTGAAAAGAACTTGCCCTCTGACACCGTGAACTTCAGAATCAGGGCCAAAAAGTCAGAGATTGAACCCACTTTCCAAAAAATGTTACTTGATATTTCTGGTGGATCTTAATTATTCTACATATTTAATTTGAATGTTCCTCCTTGATCCCAATCCCTGCTCCTCCTCTCTCATGGTCATTGATTGGTGTTGTTACAAATCCACAAGACAGGATCTCTCTCGCCCAATGAGCCATCTCACATACTTCAGTTTAGTACCAGAAGGGAAGCACCTTAGTTTAGACTACACACAAATATACACACCACACAGAAACCCTACCACTTATACACTCACCCAACCAGTAATAATAATAATCAATAACGTTTATTAGTGTCACAAGTAGGCTCACATTAATACTGCAATGAAGCTATTAGTCGCCACACTCCGGCGCCTGTTCGGGTACACTGAGGGAGAATTCAGAATGTCCAATTCACCAAATAGCACATCTTTCGGGACTTGTGGGAAGAAACTGGAGCACCTGGAGGAAACCCACGCAGACACAAGGAGAACGTGTAGACTCCGCACAGACAGTGACAGTGATTATCCTTCACTTTTTTTTTTAAACATACAATTTTACTGAGGTATTTTTCAGCATTGTAAACAGTTACAGATAACAACGAAAAAAAAAACAAAAAAGCAAAAATGTGCAAACATCAACGTAAAATCAATACTTCAACCGAACCATACTGCACAAGCTCGCTCCTCTCCCATCGACACTACCCGCCTATTTATCCCTCCTTCTCTACTCTAATCTCCCCCCTTCCCCCCGCCCCCCCTGCTGACGTTCATTCTCCCGCGAAGAAGTCGATGAATGGTTGCCACCTTCGGGCGAACCCCAGTACAAGGCGAACTTCATTTTTTCCATACCCAGAAAACTTGACATGTCCGTAAACCATAGCTCGGTCTTCGGGGGCTTTGAGTCCCTCCATGCCAGCAGTACTCGTCGCCGGGCTATCAAGGAAACAAAGGCCAGAACATCGGCCTCTTTCTCGCCCTGGACTCCCGGGTCTTCCGAAACCCCAAAGATTGCCACCCCTGGACTCATCACCACCCTTGTTTTTAGCACCCGGGACATGATCCCCGCAAATCCCTCCCAGTACCCCCTAAGCTCAGGACATGCCCAAAACATGTGAATGTGGTTAGCTGGTCCTCCCCCGCATCTAGCGCACTTATCCTCTACCCCAAAGAATTTGCTCATCCGAGCTACTGTCATGTGGGCCCGGTGAACGACCTTAAATTGAATCAGGCCGAGCCTGGCACATGTTGCGGTTGAGTTTACCCTACTCAGGGCTTCTGCCCACAGCCCATCCTCCATCTCCCCGCCAAGCTCCTCCTCCCATTTGAGTTTCAGTTCCTCCGTCTGGGACTCTTCCCCCTTCATGAGCATCTTATAAATATCTGAGACTCTACCCTCTCCTCCTTCTCCTCTAGAGACTATTCTGTCTTGGATCCCTGTTGGCGGTAGGCTTGGGAAGGATGGGACCTGTCTGCAGACAAAGTCCCGCATCTGTAAGTACCTGAAATAATTTCCCCTTACCAGCCCAAATTTCTCCTCCAAGCCCCTCAAACTCGCAAAGCTCCCCTCCAGGAACATATCTCCCACACTCCTCACCGCCGCCATGTTCGAAACCCCCCCATCCATGTTCCCTGGGGCAAATCGATGGTTATCACATATTGGTGCCCAGACAGACGCACCCACCTCCCCAACATGCCTCCTCCACTGGCCCCATATCCGCAGGGCCGCCCCCTCTACCGGGCTGGTGGAATCCTGGCCGGTGACAGCGGTAGGGGAGCCGTGACCAGGGCTGCCAAACTGGTGCGATTATCCTTAACTTTTAATTACATTTTACAAAGTGAAAGAAATGATTCGGAATCTGCACGGATTAAGATAGAAGTTGAACTATCGTAAAGTTAAAAATGTTTGAGCTTTTTTACAATAATGGAGAAGCGGGAATCGGACCCGTGCCCCTTGCGCTGTGAAACAACAGTGCTAACCACTATGCAACCATGCCCCTCATTAGTTACCAGGAGAAGGAACGTTGTTGGATTTTCTGTTCCCTTCTCCTGGAATGTTCAGGGTCAAATGCTCCCCTCCCCCCACTACTGCCGCCATGCTGAATTTAGCCCAGGGCCATTCCTTACCGACATGTTTCATCAGTCCGTGCACGATGGAGACTACTTACTCAGTCCTGGGATTTTCATTTGAAAATATGTTTTAGTACTTTGAAGACAGGTACGCAATATGGGTAATGAGATATATGCCAACCGGCATCCATACTGGAGCTGTGACAGAGAATTCAAAACATATCAGAGCCACTCACCTGCAGCTGGAGAAATGGAATGTTGAAAAACTTGTGTAAATACTTCAGGCCAAAGCCATTCCTCATTGATGACTCTGCATAGCGAATGTAAGACGATCTGGGCAACCTACAGATCAAAAAAAGGCAACATTAGGTACAGGGAATAAACATTCAGCAGAATAGCTGGTGGGCTCCGCAGTGACAGAGCCCAGTACTACGGTCAGGTTGCAAATGGCCATTAGAAATTATTTTTGACCAAACTCAAATGCATTAAAACTTGGAGGTGGTTAGAAAATGGTTAGAAATAAAGGGGTTCTGTTTACATAGCCCTGCCATGTCTTCACGATATCCCAAAGAACTATACTATGAATTAATTTTGAACTGCGGTAATTGTCATTCGGAGAGATATCTCACGGTCTGGTTGAAGTTTTACATCAACAATATTGTTTCAATCACTTTGGGAAATCTATAGAACTCCTAATATAATGTGTAGCTGCAGCACACATACCAGAAGGTGCCAGGTTTGCATGGACTTAACTACAGTAAAGTTGCCATACTGGATTGTAACCTCAGTGCCACTGGGCTAGACAGAGATGAGATGAGCCAAGGTTTCTGCTGTTGCTCACTATCCAATAATTCCTGCTCCATGTGTCAGGATGTGTGGACCCAATGCAAGACAGGCTCAGCTCAGGAATGCTGCTCCCTATGCCACAGCTAAATAACCTGTCAACACTCAATATTTCCCTTGAGCGAGCTGCTGAGCCCAGCTCCTGAGCACCGGTGCCCCAAGAGGATGTTAGGAACATCTGGGGGAGAGAGTGGCAGGGGGGTTTGATCAATAACAATAATCTGATCATGGAGACTGAGATTCAAAGGGTTTAATAAACAACTCAGCAAGCTCCTGTTTTCAGGAGAACCAGCCTGCACTTAAATCATCAACCTGCGTAATTAGCAATCAGCAGTTGTATCCTCTTATATCCTTTGCTTGCCTCCTTTATCTTATTAGCATTAGACCACTGAAAGCACGATTCTGTGCATTCTCAGTGCAGCTAACATCCGCTACAACCTTTCAATAGGTAAGTACCGCATAACGGAGTTATTTAAAAATTAGAAGCACAATGTGTTGAAGGAGCGGTGCTAATTTGGGTATGAAATTAATAATGATTGACTACTTTACTGCCTGGAGAGAAGGCCAAGGAAGGAACTCCCCATGGGGTCACTATTAAGACCATTACTTTTCTTGTTATACATAAATAAAAGTTTGGGTAAAGGAAGTACAACTTTGAAATTTGCAGGTGAGACAAAAATTTCAGGAACAGGATAGTTAGCAAATTTCAGGAACACTTGGGCTGATGAAATGGGCAGACAGATGGTAGATGTAATTTAATGCTGCTAAGTTTGAAGTGATGCACTTCAGGAAGAATAAGAGGCTGTATAATCTAAATAGTACAATCTTGAGGAGAGCCAGAACAGAAGCACCTGGGGATGCATCATCACAAATTCTCAAAGATGTTAGGGCATGTTAATTAGTCAGCTAAGAAAGCATGCCGATGCTCGTCAGCAGGGGCATTGAATACAAATAAAAGGAATCAAACTAAAGCTTCACAAATCACTAGCTAGGTCACAGCTGGAGAATTGTGAACAATTCTGAGCACCACATTTTAGAAATAACGTCAAGGCCTTGAAGAGAGTGCGGAGGTGGTTTGCCAGGATATCAGGGAATTTGGTGATATAGAAAGATAGGAGAAGCTGTGATGGTTCTCCTTCAAGCAGAACAGATAAAGAGAGATAAAACAGAGCTGTCTCGGCACAGTGGCACAGTGGTTAGCACTGCTGCATCACAGCACCAGGGACCCGGGCTCAATTCCAGCCTTGGGTGACTGTCTGTGTGGAGTTTGCATATTCACTTCGTGCCTGCATGCGTGTCCTCCGGTTTCCTCCCACAGTCCAAAGATGTGCGGGCTAGGTAGGGTTACAGGGATAGAGTGTGGGAATGGGTTTGGGGTGCTCTTTCAGAGGGTCGGTGAGGACCCGATGAGCTAAATGGCCTCTTTCTGCACTGTAGGGATTCGATGTTCTATGTTTTCAAAATGATCATTTGATGGAGCATATAGAGGAAATGAGAAACTTCTTTATCACAGAAAGTAGCTAAAATCTGGAATACACACCTGGAGACTGATAGAATCAGATTATGTCAGGGTAACTTTAAAAAAAACAATTAGATGAGGCATGAATGTACAGTTTTGATATTACAGATCTTTGAAAAAAACTCATCTTCCTTTTATAATTAAAAACAGAAAATACTGGAAAATACTCAACAGATCTGTCAGCAACGTGGAGAATGGAAACCATTCAGTTTAATGGCTGAGACATTTAAAAAGTTAATTATATCGGCTAAATAGACAATGGTTGGGATTATGCTCCAGACTGGCTAGGCCCATGAAAGAACTCTGTGAACATCATTAGAGGGGGTTCTTGGCCAAGGGAGGACAAAGAGGGAGGTATTCAGAGAGACTTGGGTGTGCTAGTGCATGAGTCACAGAAGGTTGGTTTACAAGTGCAACAGGTGATTAAGAAGGCAAATGGAATTTTGTCCTTCATTGCTAGAGGGATGGAGTTTAAGACTAGGGAGGTTATGTTGCAATGTATAAGGTGTTAGTGCGGCCACACCTGGAGTATTGTGTTCAGTTTTGGTCTCCTTACATGAGAAAGGACGTACTGGCGCTGGAGGGTGTGCAGAGGAGATTCACTAGGTTAATCCCAGAGCTGAAGGGGTTGGATTATGAGGAGAGGTTGTGTAGACTGGGACTGTACTCGTTGGAATTTAGAAGGATGAGGGGGGATCTTATAGAAACATTTAAAATTATGAAGGGAATAGATAGGATAGATGCGGGCAGGTTGTTTCCACTGGCGGGTGACAGCAGAACTAGGGGGCATAGCCTCAAAATAAGGGGAAGTAGATTTAGGACTGAGTTTAGGAGGAACTTCTTCACCCAAAGGGTTGTAAATCTATGGAATTCCTTGCCCAGTGAAGCAGTTGAGGCTCCTTCATTACATGTTTTTAAGGTAAAGATAGATAGTTTTTTGAAGAATAAAGGGATTAAGGGTTATGGTGTTCGGGCCGGAAAGTGGAGCTGAGTCCACAAAAGATCAGCCATGATCTAATTGAATGGCGGAGCAGGCTCGAGGGGCCAGATGGCCTACTCCTGCTCCTAGTTCTTATGTTCTTATGTTCTCATTAAGAAATCAACTGCCGTTCTGCTGAAAGTGTCCAGGAAATCTGCACGTCACTACAGTAAGGAATAGAAAACATTCAATCCCAAAAACCTGCTGAGTCTACATGAAAAGGAAAGCCTCCAAATAGTAATTCCAGAAGCCATCTCAGCTGCTAAATCGAACCTTAAGTTTCAACCCCTTCACTTTAGGTGTTCAAGCAACGGGTCTGCAACAATACTTTACAGAGACTGATTTGAAATCTCATTTTTAAATATCTTTTTTAAATCTCAGTATCTGTATTCTAGCTAATAATTTTATCAGTTTTATCCAAATAACTTACAGCAGTATTTTTTGTAATAGACTAAAATGCCTTTCATGTGGTCGTGACAGATGTTGGGAGGATTATGGGGAGAAAAGTGGGGTTGCTGATGATGCAGACTGATAGGGTCATTGGCTGGATTGGATCTGTCATGTTTCTTGTGTACTGGACACACCTGGGCAAATTTCCACATCACCGGGTAGATGCCAATGTGGTAGCTGTATTGGAACAGCTTGGCTAGGGGTGCGATACATTCTGGAGCACAGGTCTAATAATCTAATAATTTTTATTATTGTCACAAGTAGGCTGACATTAACACTGCAATGATGTTACTGTGAAAATACCCTAGTTGCCACATTCCACCACCTGTTCAGTTAACTGAGGGAGAAGTCAGAATGTCCAATTTACCTACCATCATGTCTTTCAGGACTTGTGGGAGGAAACCGTAGCACCCGGAGGAAACCCACGCAGACTGGGCAGACTCCTTATAGCCAGTGACCAAGTCGGGAATCAAACCTGGGACCCTGGCACTGTGAAGTGCTCACTGTGTTACAGTGTCTTCAGTACTATTTTTTGGTTCCATAGTGTTTGCAGTATCCAGTGCCTTCAGCCATTTCTTGATATCACATGGAGTGAATCGTATTGGCAGAAAACTGAATCTGTGATGCTGGGACTCCCGGAGGAGACCCGAGATGGATCATTCACTCGGCACTTCTGGCTGAAGATTGTTTCGAATGCCTCAGCCTTGTCTTTTGTACATTTGTGCTCCATCATTGAAGATGGGGACATTTGTGGAGCCTCCTCAAACAAGTAAAACTCCTTATCAAGAGGCTTGTTTAATTGTCCACCACCATTCATGGCTGGATGTGGCAGAACTGCAGAGCTTAGATGAGTTTGTTGTGCAATCGCTGAGCTCTGTCTATTACTTGCTGCTTTTGCTGTTTGACACAAATAGTCCTGTGTTGTATCTTCACCAGGTTGACAACTCATTTTTCGGTATGTCTGATGTTGCTCCTGACCTGCTCTCCTGCACTCTCCATTGAACCAGGGTCGATCCCCTGGCTTGCTGATAATGGTAGAGTGGGGATATGCCGGACCATCATATTAGATTGTGATAGATTGTGGTTGAATCTAGTAGATTGTGGTTGAATACATTTTTGCTGCTGCTGATGGCCCGCAGCGCCTTATGGGTGCCCAGGCTTGAGTTGCTGGATCTGTTCAAAATCTATCCCATTTAGCACAGTGATAGTGCCACACAACACAATGGAGGGTATCCTTATGTGATGACGAGACTTTGTCTCCACAAGGACTGTGTGCTGGTCAGTTCAACCGATACTATCATAGACAGATGCACCTGAAGCAGGCAGATTGATGAGCATGAGGTCAAGTTTGTTTTTCCCTCTGGTTGGTTCCCTCACCACCTGCTGCAGTCCCAGTCTAGCAGTTACATCTTTTAGGACATGGCCAGCTTGGTCTGTGGTATTATTACCTCTATACATTGTAGCCATCTGGGATTGTTCACTTCCAGAATATAAAATGGACGCTCGCAAAGAATGTCGGGAACTGTGGACAATGCTAGAAAACAAGCAGGCACAAAGCCTGAATGTATATTTGGGAAACAGCTCCCAGACGGAATTGAAACTTTGGATCGATAAGCATATCATCATAGTTTATCATAGAATTTACAGTGCAGAAAGAGGCCATTCAGCCCATCGAGTCTGCACCGGCTCTTGGAAAGAGCACCCTACCCAAGGCCAACAACTCCACCCTATCCCCATAACCCAGTAACCCCACCCAACACTAAGGGAAATTTTGGACTCTAAGGGCAATTTATCATGGCCAATCCACCTAACCTGCACATCTTTGGACTGTGGGAGGAAACCGGAGCACCCGGAGGAAACCCACGCACACACAGGGAGGATGTGCAGACTCCGCACAGACAGTTACCCAAGCCGGAATCGAACCTGGGACCCTGGAGCTGTGAAGCGATTGTGCTATCCACAATGCTACCGTGCTGCCCATCTCTGGGAAACATAGGAATTACATGAAGGTAACCAATACTATTGCAGACATCCCGGTGCCAGTTCCCCAACTGAAAAGCACAAACAAAGCAAGGCCAACGGCCATCTAAGACACGCCCAGCCATCAGGGCACCCACCCCTTTATTGGTCAAGATCGATAACAGTGATCGAGAAGCGGCCCATTTAATTGGGGCCAAGTTCAAGGCTCGCCTAAAAGCGCACAAAGTCCCTCCAACTATAAGAAGGAACCCCCACGAGAGATTCGCTCTCTTGGATTTGGCTCTCAGGCGGAGAGACCCGTCTACCAGAAGCAGTAAATCCAAGGTCAATGCTCGCTACCAGACGGACGACCTTACCTGTTCTCCTGTATCTCTTCGAACCCAACAGCCTCAGATCCGAACAACAGCCATTGTTGCTCTGACTAAGTGGGCACCCGAAGTTAAGTATAGGCATTAGCGTTAGAGATAGTTTGTAGTACTTTGTTAGTTTGTAGTACTTTGTGCATGAGTAGATCTTACTGTGTGTGTAAATAAATAGTATTGACTTTGAACTAACTAACTGGTGTATTGGCTCTTTGATCAGTATTCGGGTTTTAACCTTGTGGTGGTATCGAGAGATACCTGGCGACTCTAAGTGTAAACATAATTAGGATTAAGGAAGGCAACCATATTGACTGCCATATTTATAGCAAGTAAACAGAGCCACAACATATATACTGGGTTAATCAAATTGGCATGGGTAGCTTTGAGGGAGAGGTTGTTTCTTGGAGCAATATATCGTGGCACCAACCAGGGAAAAGGCTATTCTGGATTTTGTATTATGTACTGTGGAGGAATTAATTAATTACCTCATAATTCAGGATCCTCTCGGAAGAGTGATCATAGCATGATGGAATTTCAAATTAAGTATGAGGACGAGACAGTGGAGTCCTACACCAGAGTTCTTGAGTTAAACAAAGGTATTTATGTAGGCATGAGGATAGATTTGCCCTAGGGGACTGGGCAGGATGACTAAAAGGTAGAATAGTTGATGAGCAATGGCAGTAGTTTGTGGAGATATTCAATTTTTACCAACTAAAATATATCCCAGAGAGGAAGAAAGATTATAAGAGGAGGAAAAAAAGATCCATGGCTGAGCAAGGAAGTTAAATATAACAAAGACAAAAACTAAGGCACCTCCTATTGCAAAGGTCTTTGGCAAGATGGGAGACTGGGAAACTTTTCAAGATTAACAAAAATAATAAAAAGAGCAATGGAAAATTTTGAAAGTAAACTAGTGCAAAATATAAAAAAGGGTAGCTAACACTTATGTAAGTATATAACGCGAGTAGTCAAAGTGAATGTTGGCCCCTTGGAGGATGAGACTGGGGAGTTAGAACAAAGAACAAAGAAAAGTACAGCACAAGAACAGGCCCTTCAAGCCCGTGCCGACCATGCTGCCCGTCTAAACTACAATCTTCTACACTTCTGGGGTCCGTGTCCCTCTATTCCCATCCTATTCATATATTTGTCAAGATGCCCCTTAAATGTCACTATCGCCCCCGCTTCCACCACCTCCTCCGGCAGCGAGTTCCAGGCACCCAGTACCCTCTGTGTAAAAAAAATTGCCTCGTACATCTCCTCTAAACCTTGCCCCTCACACCTGAAATCTATGCCCCCTAGTAATTGACCCCTCTACCCTGGGAAAAAGCCTCTGACTATTCACTCTGTCTATGCCCCTCATAATTTTGTAGACCTCTGGTGTAGGACTCCACTTTCTCATCCTCAAACTTAATTTGAAATTCCATCATGCTATGATCACTCTTCCTAGAGGATCTTGAACTATGAGGTAATTATGAGTTAATAGTGGGGAACACAGAAATGGCAGAGATGCTAAATCTGTGTTTTGTCTGTTTTCACGGTGGATGACACGAGTCCCATCCCAATAGTGACAGGTAATGCAGAGGTAGTAGAAAGGAAGGAACTTAGAACAATCATCAAAATAGGGAAAAAAGTGCAAAACAAACTTCTGGGATTGAAGGCAGACATCCTAGAGTCTTAAAGAAAGTAGTGGTGGAGATAGTACATCCATTGGTTATAAGATTCCAAAATTCCCTAGATGCGGGAAAGGTTCCAGTGGATTGGAAAAATGCTAATTTTTCGTATTCAAAAAGAGAGGGAGGCAGAAAGTAGGAAACTATAGAGCAGTTAGTTGAACGTCTGTCGTTGGGAAAATGTTCGGCGAGATTATCCATTTTGGTCAGAGGAATACAAAACACAAATGAACTAAATGGAGAGTAACTTAAAAGTGCTTTGGTGTCCTGGATCTGGGTGTCCTCGTGCATGAATTGCAGAAAACTAGTATGTAGGTACAGCAGGTAATAAGGAAGGCAAATGGAATTTTGGCATTCATGGCTAAAGGAATAAGAGTATAAAAATAGGGAAGTGTTGCTGCAACTGTACGGGGTACAGAGACTGCACCTGGAGTACTGTGTACAGTTTTGGTCCCTTATTTGAGAAGGGATGTAGTTGCAATGGAGGCAGTTCAGAGGAGGTTCACTAGATTGATTTCAGGGATGAGGGATTTGTCTTATGAAGAGAGACTGAGCAGTGTAGGCCTATGCCCTCTTGAGTTTAGAAGAATGAGAGGAGATCTAATAGAGCTATATAAGATGATAAAAGGTATTGAGAAAGTAGACAGAGCGGATGTTTCCTCTTGTGGGGCAATCTAGAACAAGGTCATAGTTTTAGGATAAGGGGTAAGATTGAAGATAGAGATGAGGAGAAATTACTTCTCTCAAAGGGTCGTGAATCTGTGGGATGTGGGGATTTTGAGGAGTAGACCGATATTTAATTAGTACTGGGTTGAAGGGTTATGGAGAATGAGCAGGATGGTGGGAGGCGAGGCCAAGGGGATATCAGCCATGATCGTCTGGAATGGCAGAGCGACCTTGAGAGTCTGAATTGTCAACTCCTGCTCCGAGTTCTTACATTCTCATCCTGTAAACAGAGAGCTCAGTGAAGAAGGGACGGAAATTGGAGTCAGGAAAAATAAAAATATCAAAGTACGATAAATGGGGATTGTTCAAACAGTCTTCATCAAAAGCCTTAGATGGGTGGTGTGGTGGCACAGTGGTCGGCATTGTTGCCCACAGAGCTGGAGACCCGGGTTCGATCCCGGCCCCGGGTCACTTCCATGTGGAGTTTGCACATTCTCCTCGTGTCTGCGTGGGTTTCACCCCCACAACCCAAAGATGTTCCGGGTAGGTGGATTGACAACACTAAATTGACCCTTAATTGGAAAAAATAATTGGGTACTCTAAATTTTAAAAAAATTAAATCAAAATCTCCAGCAACTAACACCAAGTTACAGCGCTGTCAGGACATTCGTGCAAGGATTAAAACAACAATGGTCTCAGTGCAGATGTTGTGGGTATGAAAATATGAATATTAAATTAATCCAATATTTAACAGTTTTCAAAAATAGATAGTGACAAACACGCTTCTGGGAATTCAAACAGTTTGTAACTGAGTTATAAAATATGCAGAAGGAACATTACATCTGCTCCATTGCCAGTCGAACAGATCACCATATCCAAAGACAAACAGCAGACTATGACCCCTATTCTGTAAAGTTGCTCTTCGGCCTGGGAGATGAATAGAAATATTCCCGAAGTAGATTCAAAGCTGACAGCAGGGGGTGGCTGCACACAAGCAGTTGCCAGGAGTAGAGAGAGAGACTGGGTAAAAATGTAGCGAGTAAAGGCAGGGAAATCAGCATTCTCACAGTCTCATCTGCCCACTGGCAACTCCCACCAGCATCTGCTGGCTTTTTAAAAAAACTAAGCTGTAGAGTGTAAGCAGAGGACAGGAGGTACTGGTGTGTGAAGCCTCTGGCAAAACTCTCCATCTGGCACAGGCCATCCTGCTGCACCAGCTCCCGGTATCCTGGCATAAATATGGAGGAGGTAGCAATGACAGAAAAGGGACGGGAGCTCTCATGTACACAGCGCAAACGCTAACCTCACAGTACTTCACAGAGACACTGGCTGTACGGCTGTGCATTTCCAGCATTGCAAGCTTTTAATTTACACAGGGGGTTGATCTGAGCACTCGAGACCTTGTGGGTATTCGATAGTCTGGTAATGAGCGACACTGAGAGCTATCATGGAGTTAGCTCAAAAAGGAGTATTTATATCTCCCAGCTAACAAAGTACATTTCAAATTCTAGTCATTGTTGCAATGTAGGAAATGCAGCAACCAGTCTACACACAGCAGGATCCCACAAACAGCAATGTGATAATCAGCAGATAATCTGATTTATAATTGGCCACGATGCCAGAGAGCTTCCCTCTTGTAACATTATTGTGGGCGCCTCAGGCCAGAGATACATTCCACCCCTCCTCACACTTCCTGCAGTGATTTCTATAGAGACTGTGCCATTAGCAGAGAGAGACACGCTACGCCATTCATCAAACAACTGAAGACAAACAGAATGGGCCAAACATGATCCCGAGGTGCTGTTGCAAACTGATGTGATAAAATGACCCAACGATCTCCATGAAAAATCTGATTTTATTGCTTCTCGGCCTTTTGGCTCAGGTCAAGAGTCAGGTAAGCCCAAGATGCTAAAAGTGCCGCTTAATGTCCGAAGATGTGCAACTTAGGTAGGATTACGGGATAGGACATGGGAGTGGGCCTAGGTAGGGTGTTATTTCAGAGGGTTGGTGCAGACTCGATGGGCTGAATGGCCTCCTTCTGAATCGCAGGAATTCAATGGTTCTAACTGGAAATAGGATGAGAGTTAACTGTGTGCGTGCGTGTTTGTGTGTGTGTGCGTGTGTGTGCGTATGCATGTGTGCAGTTCAACCACATTGTTTGCAACCTTAGTGTCACTTTGTCCATGATAACCTCATATTCACGTCATCATTCAGAATGCCTATTCCATTTCCATAACTTCACCCACCTCTTCTTCTGCCTCAGCTCATCTGCTGGGACCCGAATCAAGTTTTTATTATTTCTAGACTTGACCATTGCTACCCTGGCCTCCCATGTTCAACCCTGCATAAAGTTGGAAATTATCCCAAACTCTTGTGAGAGACACAGAGTTTTACAACACAGAACGAGGCCATTCGGCCCATCGTGCCTGTGCCAGCCATCAAGTACCTATCTATTCTCATCCCATTTTCAATAACCTTGTATACTATTGCTTTCAAATGCTCATCTAAATACTTATTAAATGTTGTGAGGGTTCCTGACTCTACATCCTTTCAAGCAGAGAGTTCCAGATTCCCACCACCCTCTGGGTGAAAAGGCTTTGCCTCAAATCATCTCTAAACGTCCTGTCCCTTACCTTAAATCTATGCCTCCTGGTTATTGACCCTCAACTAAGGGGAAAGGTTTCTTCCTATCTCCCTTATCTATCTCCCTCATTATTTTGTACACCTCGATCATGCCCCCCTCCTCAGCCTTCTCTGCTCCAAGGAAAACAACGCCAACCTAACCAGCCTCTCTTCATAGCTGAAACGCTCCAGCCCAGGCAGCATCCTGGTGAATCTCCTCTGCACCCTCTCCAGTGTAATCACATCCTTCCTATGGTGTGGTGACCAGAACTGCACACAGTACTCTAGCTGTGGCCTAACCAGCTTTTTATACAGCTCCATCATTACCTCCCTGCTCTTATATTCTATGCCTTCATATGCCTTCTGAACTACCTTACCTACCTATCCTGTCTTCAGGAATGTTTGGACATGCACCCCCCAAGGTCCCTTTGGTCCTCTGTACGTCCTAGGGTCCTTCCATACATTGTGTATTGCCACAATGCCTCGCCTCATACTTTTCAGGGTTAAATTCCATTTGCCACTGTTCTGTCTATCTGACCAGCCCGTCTATATCACTCTGTAGTCCAAGGCTTTCCTCCTCAATATTTACCACTCCACCAATTTTTGTGCCAACTGTGAACTTACTGATCATGCCCCTCACATTTACATCTAGATCATTAATGTACACTGCAAGCAACAAGGGAGCCAGCACCTATTCCTGTGGACCATAGAACACAGGCTTCCAGTCACAAAAGCAACCTTCGACCATCACCCTCTGCTCCCGCCACTAAACTAATGGCAGTCGTAATGAAGTGCTTTGAGAGGCTGGTCATGAAGCGCATCACCTCCATACTCCCAGAACACCTTGATCCACTGCAATTCGCATACCCCCGCAACCGGTCCACAGCAGACACCATCTCCCTGGCCCTACACTCATCCCTAGAGCATCTCAACAAACCTAAATCAGGCTCCTAATTATTGACTACAGCTCTGCCTTCAGCACCATAATCTCAGCCAAGCTCATATCAAAACTCCAAAACCTAGGACTTGGCTCCTCACTCTGCAACTGGATCCTTGACTTTCTAACCCACAGACCACAATCAGTAAGAATAAACAACAGCGCCTCCTCCACAATAGTACTCAATACCGGGGCCCTGTATGGCTGTGCACTTAGCCCCTTACTATACTCCCTGTACACACACGACTGTGTGGCAAAATTTGGTTCCAACTCCATCTACAAGTTTGCTGACGATACGACCATAGTGGGCCGGATCTCGAATAACGACGAGTCAGAATACAGGAGGGAAATTGAGAACTTAGTTGAGTGGTGCAGCGACAACAATCTCTCCCTCAATGCCAGCAAAACTAAAGAGCTGGTCCATTGACTTCAGGAAGCAAGGTACTGTACACACCCCTGTCAGCGTCAATGGGGCCGAGGTGGAGATAGTTAGCAGTTTCAAATTCCTACACATCTCCAAGAATCTGTTCTGGTCCACCCATGTCTACGCTACCACCAAGAAAGCACAACAGCGCCTATACTTCCTCAGGAAACTAAGGAAATTCGGCATGTCCACATTAACCCTTACCAACTTTTACAGATGCACCATAGAAAGCATCCTATCTGGCTGCATCACAGCCTGGTATGCAACTCCTCAGCCCAAAACAGCAAGAAACTTCAGAGAGTCATGAGCACAGCCCAGTCCATCGCACAAACCTGCCTCCCATCCATTGACTCCATCTACACCCCCCGCTGCCGGGGGAAAGCGGGCAGCATAATCAAAGACCGCTCCCACCCGGCTTACTCGCTCTTCCAACTTCTTCCATCGGGCAGGAGATACAAAAGTCTGAGAACACGCACGAGCAGACTCAAAAACAGCTTCTTGCCCACTGTCACCAGACTCCTAAACAACCCTCTTATGGACTGACCTCATTAACACTACACCCCTGTATGCTTCATCCAATGCTGGTATTATGTAGTTACATTGTGTACCTTGTGTTGCCCTACTATGTATTTTCTTTTATTTCCTTTTCTTTTCATGTACTTAATGTTGAGCTGCTCGCAGAAAAATACTTTTCACTGTACCGTGGCACATGTGACAATAAATAAAATCCAAAATCCAACTACTTTTGCATCCAATTTGCCAACCCTGGATCCCATGGGCTCTTACCTTCTTGAACAGTATCCCACGCGTCAAAGCCCTACATCAACTGGTCACCTCCTCGACAAATTTGTTAAACATGATCTCCCACTTTCAAAGCCATGCTAACTATCCTTGATTAATCATGTCTCTCCAAGTGGAGATTAATTATGTCCCTCAGGATTTTATCTAATAATTTCCCTACCATTGATGTTAGACTCACTCGCCTGCAATTACCTGTGTTTTCTCTACTTCCCTTCTTGAATAATGGCACCACATTAGCTGTCCTCCAGTCCCCTAGCATTTCTCCTGCAGCCAGAGAGGATTTGAAAATTAGTTTCAGAGCCCCTGCAATCTCCTCTGTTGTCTCACACGGCAGCCCAGGACCACCTGGGCCTGGGTATTTATCCACTTTTAAGTCCGTTAAACTCACTAACACCTCCTCCATCTCAATGCTAACCTGTTTGAATATATCACAGTCCCCCTCCCTGCTTTCTACGCCTACATCGTCCTTCTCTGTAGTGAACACAGATACAAAATACTCATTTAATATCTCACCTACTTATTTCAGCTCCACAGAGATTGCCACTCTGATCCCTATTAGGCCCTACCCTTTTCCTGGTTATCTCCATGCCTTTAATATTCATAGAAAACACTTTGGGATAGTCCTTTAATTTTCCCGCCAGTGTTTCTCATTCCCTCGCTTCGCTCTCCTCATTTCTTTTTAAGTACCCCCTGCACTTGCTAAATTTCTCGGGCATCCGCTGTTTTTAGCCCCCGCACTTGCCATAAGACCCCATTTTCTTCCCTTATCCAATCCTGTATGTCCCTGACACCCAGGGTTCTCTGGAACTTTTGGTCCCACCCTTTACCTTTATAGGAATATGCTGGCCCTGTACTCAATTTCCTTTTTAAATGACTCCCACTTGTTTCCTACAAGTAGCCGCTCACAGTCCCCTTTGGCCATATCCTGTCTAATCCTGCTAAAATTGGCCTTCCCCCAATTCAGAACCTTCGATCTCATAACTGCCTTAAATCTTACCGATTTATGGTCATTATCACCAAAATGCTCCCCCACTGACATTTCTACCACCAACCAGCTTCATTCCCTAAAATTAGGTCAAATAGCCCTCACACTCTTGTAGGATTTTCTAAATGCTGTCTTAAGGACAGCACGGTGGCGCAGTGATAGCACTGTTGCCTCTCGGCGCCGAGGTCCGATGTTTGATTCTGGCTCTGGGTCACTGTTAGTGTGGAGTTTGCACATTCTCCCCGTGGATTTCACCCCTACAACCCAAAGATGTGCAGGGTAGGTGGATTGGCCACGCTAAATTGTCCCTTAATTGGAGAAAATAAATGGGTACTCTAAATTTATGAACTGAAAAAAAAAATAAACACTGGCTTAAAAAGCTCGCCTGGACGCACTTTAAGAATTTCGCACCCTCTACATAAGAACATAAGAGCTAGGAGCAGGAGTCGGCCATCTGGCCCCTCGAGCCTGCTCCGCCATTCAATGAGATCATGGCTAATCTTTTGTGGACAGCTCCACTTTCCGGCCTGAACATCATAACCCTTAATCCCTTCATTCTTCAAAAAACTATCTATCTTTATCTTAAAAACATTTAATGAAGGAGCCTCGAAGCCTTTCACACTTTTCCTATCCAAATTAATATTGGGAAAGATGAAATCCCCCATTATTACCAGATTGTTTTTAAACTTCTCTGAGATTTGTCTCCATATCTGCTCTTTTATCTCTCCCTGATTGTTTGGGGGTCTATTTGAAAAAAATAAATGTAGAGTACCCAATTCATATGTTTTTTCCAATTAAGGGGCAATTTAGCGTGGCCAATCCACCTGGATTGGACATCTGTGGGGGCGAAGCCCACGCAAACACGGAATGTACAACTCCACACGGACAGTGACCCAGAGCCGGGATCGAACCTGGGACCTCGGCGCCGTGAGGCCGCAGTGTGTTTGGCTGTCTATTGTACACTCCCAGAGGGTAGCACGGTGGGGCAGTGGTTAGCACTGCTGACTCATGGCACCAATGACCCGAGTTCGATCCTGCCCTGGGTCACTGTCCGTGTCGAATTTGCACATTCTCCCTGTGTCTGCGTGGATCTCACCCCCACAACCCAAAAAGATGTGCAGGGTAGGTGAATTGGCCATGCTAAATTGCCCCTTAATTGGAAAAAAAAAAGAATTGGGTACTCTAATATTCCTCATACACAGGGAGAAAGTGCAAACTCCATGCAGTCACCCAAGTCCGGAATTTAAACCCGTGTCCCTGATACTCTGAGGCAGCAGTGCTAACCACTGTGCTGTCGATGTAATGTATCTGGACTTCCAAAACTCATTTGATAATGTGCCGCATGTGATGAATGTAAGAAATTGTCATACTTTCTAGATTACATTTTTGCAGTAATGTTTTTAAAACCTCAGCTAAAATGCTTACAGACGATATGTCTGCGAGACCTGTGATTGAAAGTGAGGAAATCTGTGATTTTTGCAGGGGAAGTGTCATTTGCTAATAGATATCAAAAGCCATTTATTTACCTGTTTTCAGATAGACAGCTAATGTAATTTTGAATCAGTTTGGGCCTGGTTAAAGAAATCAAGGCACATCTTGTAACAAGAGACAAAGGAATGCTGTGTACTTGAGTGCAGCTCCTGTAGCTAATGGCAGGGCCAGGTCTGTCTGGGCAATGGAATTGTTTCCAGGGCTCTAAGTTGAGCAGATGGTTTTCAATTTGGTCCTAAAGAAAGGTTTCGCTCTCCAAAAGCTCTGCACCAAGATAAGCAAGTAAAACTTGGTTGTTATCCTTATCCGTAAGTCATGTCTAAAATATATTGGTTTGCTTAATTGGAATGTAGAGGCAGGTTTCAGGAAACAATGTTTTAACTGTTAACTGTAAAGCTATTTCATTGTTGCTAATGTGCTTTTTAATAATAATAATCTTTATTATTGTCACAAGTAGGTTTACATTAAGACTGCAATGAAGTTACTGTGAAAAGCCTCTAGTCGCCACATTCCGGCGCCTGTTCGGGTACACATAGGGAGAATTCAGAATGTCCAAATTACCTAACAGCACATCTTTCGGGACTTATAGGAGGAAACCGGAGCACCTGGAGGAAACTCACGCAGACACGGGGAGAATGTGAAGACTCCGCATTGACATTGACCCAAGCCGGGAATCAAACCTGGGACCCTGGTGCAGTGAAACAACTGTGCAAACCACTGTGCTACTGAGCTTGTGTTCAAATTAAAGTTTGTTTTTAAACATAAAAAAATGTCTACTGGTCAGTGTTATCACGCCTGTGGTACAGTGATATTTCCTCACAGTTTTACCTAATGTAAATCATTGGGTTCTAGTCCAGGATCTGAACCAAAATTTGGGTTTTGGTCTGGACCCATGACTGAACATAAAAGGTTAATACACAAGGTAAGATCCTTTGATGTTGGAGGTAATATATGAGCTGGGATAGAGGAATGGCTAACCAACAGAAAGCAGAGTGGGGGCAAATGGGTCTTTCTCTGGTTGGCAATCTGTAACTACTGGTGTGCCACAGAACCCAAGTATTCACAATCTATATTAATGAATTGGATGCAGGGATTTGCAAATGGCTCGAAAATAGGTGGGAAAGCAAATTGCATTGAATAAATAAGAAATTCACAAATGGATACAAATACATGTCAGTAAGTGGTCCAAAAATTGTTTTAATGGAATTTAATGTGGATAAGTGTGAGGTCATCCATTCCTTTGCCTCCTGTTACAAGATGTGCCTTGATTTGTTTAACCAGGCCCAAACTGTTACAAAATTTCATTACCTCTCTCTCTCTGCAGAGGAATAAAGAGGCAAATTATCTAATTATATCAAATTATAAAAATGGAGTGAAACTTCAAATTGCTTTGGTGCAGAGGGATCTGGGTGTCCACGTGCATGAATCACAGAAACATAGTCTGCAGGTATAGCAGGTAAAAAGGAAGAAATGGATTTCTGGCATTCATTGCTAATGGAATAGAGTATAAAAGGAGGAAAGTGCTGATGCAACCATAGAGGCATTGGTGAGACCCTGTCTGGAGTACCGCACACAGTTTTGGTCCCCTCACTTGAGGAAGAAAGTTAATGTATTAGAGGCGGTTCAAAGAAGAAGGTTCACCAGATTGATTCCAGGGATGAAGGGCTTATCTTATGAAGCGAGGTTGAGCAGTTTAGGCCTACACTTGCTGGAGTTTAGAAGAATGACAGGAATTAGGAGTGGGATGAAGGGTTATGGGGAGCGTGTGGAAGGTGGAGCTGAGGCCAAGATGAGATCAGCCATGATTGCATTGAATAGCGGAGCCGGCTCGAGGGGCGGAATTCTCTGCTCCTCATTCTTATGTGCATCTGCCTTACCCATAAGACTCCCTGAAAATGAATACCGTCCAGCCGTGCCATATTCTCTTGCGCCTTAAAATGCCTATCTTTACTCTGTCTTCCAGACTTTTCCCACCACCTAACGCATACCAAGTCCCCGTCTTGCTGACCTGCATTGGCTCCCAGTTAAGTAATGCCTGAAATCTAAAATTCACATCCTGTATTACAAATCCCTCCGAGGTCTAGCCCCTCCGCATCTCTGTACTCTCCATCCAAAAAACCCACTAAAGTAGTTGCTCTCCTCTTAATTCTGGCCTCTTGTATAGATAGACCTGATTTTAACAGCTCCATCACTAACATCCTTGTTAGTTGCTAAACCCCATGGCTCTCATCCCCTCAACATCATTTCCCTCATGTTAAGATTTTCCTCAAAGCCTCTTGTTTTGGCCAAACCTTTGGTCAGCCTCCTTAATATCTCCTTACGTGGCTTGATTTGAAATTCTGTTGTATAACGCTCCGTGAAGTGCTTTGGGATGTTTAACCACTTGAAGGGAATACAAGCTGTTTTTGTTGTTGCATCCACTTCACCAGATGTGCCTCAAGGCATTAGCTTCTCTGAGAGCTCAGAGTATGCGATTCACTTGTTTCTCTTTTCTGTACACTGGTTTCAATTTTAGCACTTCACCGTTGACCTATATTTTTGGTCCATCAGTTTTGATTTCTGAGCATCTCTCATCTGCTTTACTGTTGTAACCACCTTCATGAACTTGCTTTGTTCTTTTCTGCCAAAACCGTACTTGCTCACTTAGATCCCACGTGGATTCCTTCAAAACAGAAGCCTGAAACCCTGACAGTAGCTTTAATCTAATCACACCTCCACTCACATAAATTCTTACTATCAAGGATTTTTCCTTTATATATAATTTATTACAAAATGTATCAGCATTTTTTCTTTTACATAATGAACTGTATCTGCCAACTCCCTGTCCACCCAATCGGTTTAAATCATTTTGCGACCCATCACAGCTCTTCACACAATTTGCCGTATCCCCCAATTTGGGGTCAGCACAAGTTTTGATATTGTTGCTTCAAATGCTATGGAAAGATAATTCTAACACAGAGGCCTGAATAAATCTACAGTAAAAACCTCAAACTGAAAGCAAAGTTTGAACAGGAGTAAAGTTCTGGAAACACCCAACGTAAACAAAGACTTTTTTTCTCTTTTAACTTCTGCTTTTTTTTAAACCCCTTTCATGTCCTCTGTGTTTGTCTGTCTTGTGTGTGTGTTTAGAGGGAAGTTAAAATGGTGATTTAGGAATGAACTAATAGCTGACCTTTTAAAAAAATTAATTTACAGGATGTAGACGTTGCTGATTAGGCCAGCATTTAATAATAATAATCTTTATTATCACAAGTGGGCTTACATTAACACTGCAATGAAGTTACTGTGAAATTGCCCATCTCTAGTTGCCTTTCAGAAGGTGGTGGTGAGTTGCCTTCTTGAATCGCTGCAGTCCTTGAAATGTAGATATACCCACTGTGCTGTTAGGGAGGGAGTTCCAGGATATTGCCCCAGCGACAGTGATTGTGTTTTAATTCACAAACCTGGTGACTGTAATTATTGGGCAGCCAAGGGCCAATGGCTTTGGCTATTTTTAAGAGTTATTAGTTCATTCACTTGTGTTGTGACTCCAGGTCAAGTGGAGCTGGAATTGATCGCGGACTGGTCCAGGGGGTCATAGCAATAATCTTTTCGAATGTGCTGATTAGTTCAACAAACTGCAATTCTCAACATGTGTAAACTTCAACATTGTGAATGAAGTCAGAACAACTCATACACCATGTTTTCCTTCAGTTTAGATGCCAAAACCAGCAGTAAACTTCCATAGCCCTGTATCAATCCCAAACTAATCCCACTGACCTGCTCTCTCTCCATAGCCCTGTATCTATCCCAAACTAATCCCAAATCCCACTCTCACCCCATAGTCCAGTATCAATACCAAACTAATCCCACTGTCACACTCTCTCCCCATAGCCCTGTTTCAATCACAAACTAATCTCACTGACCTGCTCTGTCCCCATAGCCGTGTACCAATCCCAAACTAATCCCACTGTCCGACTCTCTCCCCATAACCCTGTATCTATCCCAAACTAATCCCAAAACCCACTCTCTCCCCATAGCCCTGTACCAATCCCAAACTAATCCCACTGCTCGACTCTCTCCCCATAACCCTGTATCCATCCCAAACTAATCCCAAAACCCACTCTCACCCCATAGCCCTGTATCAATCCCAAACTAATCCCACTCTCTCCCCATAGCCCTGTATCAATCCAAAAATAATCCCACTGCACCACTCTCCCCATAGCCCTGTATCAATCCCAAACTAATCCCAATGCCCCACTCTCACCCTGTATCCATCCCAAACTAATCCCAATGCCCCACACTCTCCCCATGGCCCTGTATCAATCTCAAACTAACCCTACTGTCCTGCTCTCTCCATAGTCCTTTATCAATCCCAAATTAATCCCCCTGCCCCACTTTCTCCCCATACCCCTTTATCAATCCCAAACTAATCCCACTGGCCCGCTCTCTTTCCATAGCCCTTCATCAATCCCAAACTAATCCCACTGTCTCCCCATAGTCCTGTATCAATCCCAAACTAATCCCATTGACCTGCTCTGTCCCCATAGCAGTGTACCTATCCCAAACTAATCCCACTGCCCCACTCTCTCCCCATAGTCGTGTACCAATCCCAAACTAATCCCACTGACCTGCTCTCTCCCCATAGCCCTGTATCAATCGCAAACTAATCCGACTGGCCCACTCTCTCCCCATAGCCCTTTATCAATCCCCAAACTAATCCCACTGACCTACTCTCTCCCCATAGCCCTGTATCAGTCCTAAACTAATCCCAATGAGAAAGACATAATAATTAACATTAAAAGATATAAGGAAGAGTGGGGATAAAGGGGTCTTTTTCAGGTTGGCAGCCGGTGACTAGTGGTGTGCCTCAGGGGTCTGTGCTGGGACCACAACATTTTACAATATACATTAATGATCTGGAAGAAGGTACTGAAGGCACTGTTGCTAAATTTGCAGATGATACAAAGATCTGCAGAGGGACAGATAGTATTAAGGAAGCAAGGGGGCTGCAGAAGGACTTGGATAACTAGGAGAGTGGGCAATGAAGTGGCAAATGAAATACAATGTGGAAAAGTGTGAGGTTATGCACTTTGGAAGGAGGAATTTAGGCATAGACTATTTTCTAAATGGGGAAATGCTTTGGAAAACAGAAGCACAAAGAGACTTGGGAGTCCTTGTTCACGATTCTCTTAAGGTTAATGTGCAGGTTCAGTCGGCAGTCAAGAAGGCAAATGCAATGTTAGCATTCATGTCGAGAGGGCTAGAATACAAGACCAGGGATGTACTTCTGAGGCTATATAAGGCCCTGGTCAGACCCCAGAGGATGTTCACAAGAATGATCTCTGGAATGAAGAACTTGTCGTATGAGGAACATTGCTTTTTGTTTGTTGATCAACATTTTATCCAGATACCCACATTTCGCTCCAAGTGAGACTGCGCTAATGCAGGTGGGAATGCTGCTGCATGTCAATTTTAAAAAAAAAATTTAAAGTACCCAATTATTTTTTCCAATTAAGGGGCAATTTAGCCTGGCCAATCCACCTACCCTGCACGTCTTTGGGTTGTGGGGGCAAAACCCACGCAGACACGGGTAGAATGTGCAAACTCCACACGGACAGTGACCCGGGGCCGGGATCGAACCTGGGACCTTGGCGCCGTGAGGCAGCGGTGCTAACGACTGCGTCACCATGCCACCTTTAGCTTCACATCGATTTCTGCCTTACCTGTTGCTGCTCTTTATGAAATCCCTGACATCATCAGGCAGGATAACTCGATGCTCTCCCATATCGCGGTGGTTCCCAAGCACACAGACTGGAATGTGATCTGGTACTTTTGGAAGCTCCTTCATGATGTAACTGAATGTCCTGCAGGAACAAGGGCGGGTATTAATCAATGCACCTTCTGCCTCCTGAATGAACTCGTCCCTCTACATATTATTATCATTATCAAACTAAACAGATGAACCAATGCAGCAACAAGGAAAAAACATTCAAACTAAACAGGATGAAATATTAATCCTTTAGATGCAGCAGTGGACCGTCTACACATTAAGACACACTAAACCAACGTCAGCAAACATAAAATGAACAAAATGCAGTCATCAGACATTCTGGCATACACGGAAGTGGAACTAGAAAAGCACAGCCCTGCTTCAGGAGTGTTCAGATCTGCATCTCCCAGTTACCTTTAGCCTGGTGGACTGCACACGTGAGATGGGGGGGTGGAGGTGAGGGTTTGTGGGGGGGGTGAGGGCTCGTGGGAGAGCGAGGTGGGCTGCAGGGAGCGAGGGGTACATCCTCAGTGTGCTCATAGTCATGGTCTTGTTTCTTGACTTGCTGTTCAATTCTACAGCAAGGCGCCATACAGCAACACATCAGTGAGGGTCACCACTGAAGCAGCGATTTCTACATTCACAAATCACATACAATGGAGAGCTGTAGTGAATATTGAAATAGACTGACCACTGTTTGGTGATGTCAAACATCATGATAACGCCATTACAGTTCTTGTAGACATCGAGGAATTGTGCATCCAGAGCCAACTCTGCATCTGACTAACAACAGCATTTAATAGAGCGGATTAGAACATTTTAGAAACAAATTAGTAAATACATTTACACAGCACACTGAACTCAAAACAAAACATCAATTAGAATCTATCTGGAGTAACTGTTTTTTTTTAGAAAATATTTTATTGAGGCATTTGTAATTTTCACTGTTTAACACATTTACATCCCTGAAAACACCCACAGGGGCTGACACACGCAAAGAAAGAAAAGAAACAACCTACAGAACAACGCCCCCTACTCCCACGCTCCATTCCCCAGCTACCCGTAAACTATATTCTCTATCCCGTTGCCACGCCTCCTATTTTCCTCCCTCCCCCTTTTTCACCTCCCCCCCCCCCTTATTGCTGACGTTCAGTTCTCCTTGAAGTAGTCTATGAACGGCAGCCATCTCAGGGCAAACTCTTGAATAGATCCTCTCAAAGCAAATTTAATTTTCTCCAGACCGGGAAACCCTGCCATATCGCTGATCCACACTCCTGACTTCGGAGGCTCCGAGTCCCTCCATCTCAGCAAAATCCATCTCCGGGCCACCAGGGAGGAGAAGGCCAGAACATCGGCCTTTCTCCCGCCCCTCGATCCTCCGATACCCCTAATATTGCCAATTCTGGACTCGGAGTTACCCTTCCTTCCAGGACCTCTGACATAACGTCCGCAAATCTCTGCCAGAATTCCCACAATTGCGGACAAGTCCAAAACATATGCACGTGGTTTGCCGGGCTACCCCCACACCACCCACATCTGTCCTCCCTCTCGTCAAAGAACCTGCTCATCCGAGCTACCGTCATGTGGGCCCTGTTGACCACCTTGAACTGAATCAAGCTAAGTCTGGCACAGGACGAGGATGAATTGACTCTCTTCAGGGCTTTTTCCCACAGCTCGAATTCTAACTCCCCACCCAGCTCCTCCTCCCATTTCCTCTTCACCTCCCTGATAGGGGCCTCTTCACGCTCCATCAGCTCCTTGTACATCTCCAAAACCCTCCCCTCTCCAACCTCTGTTTTTGACATCACCTTATCTTGTAACCCCCTCAGGAGGAGGCGAGGGAAGCCAGGAACCTGCCTCCGGACAAAATCCTGTATCTGTAGGTACCGAAACCCGTCGCCGCCTGACAACTCAAACTCCTCCTCTAATGTGTCCAAGGTAGGGAACCCCCCTGAATGAATAGGTCCCCAAATCTCTCAATCCCTGCCCGCCGCCATCCGCTATAGCCCCCATTCAGCGCCCCCAGGGCAAACCGCTGATTGTTACAAATTGGTGACTACACCAATCTCATGTGCTGCTTCCATTGCCCCCACACCCTAAGGGCTGCCACCACCACAGGGCTCGTAGACTACCGAGCCGGCGAAAACAGCAGGGGCACCGTCAGTGAGGCCTCCAAACTCGTCCCCTTACAGGATGCCGCTTCTACTCGCTCCAACACCGACTCCTCCCCCACTACCCACTTCCGGACCATCGATATGTTGGCCGCCCAGTAACAGTTAATAAAGCTCGGGAGGGCCAAGCCCCCCTCTCCATGAGTGCCTTCTTTACAGGGCAGCACGGTAGCACACGTGGATAGCACTGTAGCTTCACAGCACCAGGGTCCCAGGTTCGATTCCCCGCTGGGTCCCTGTCTCTGTGGAGTTTGCACATTCTCCCGTGTTTGCGTGGGTTTCCTCCGGGTGCTCCTGTTTCCTCCCACAGTCCAAAGACGTGCAGGTTAGGTGGATTGGCCATGATAAATTGCCCTTAATGTTCAAAAAGGATAGGAGGGGTTATTGGGTTACGGGGATAGGGTGGAAGTGAGGCTTAAGTGGGTCGGTGCAGACTCGATGGGCCGAATGGCCTCCTTCTGCACTGTATGTTCTATATGTACTCTCGGGGTTTTTCCCGCCCATGCAAAACCAGATATCGGCGCATTCATTTTCCTGAAAAAAGCCTTTGGGATAAAAATTGGAAGACATTGAAAAAAGAAGAGCAGTCTCGGAAGGACCATCATCTTTACCGTCTGGACCCTCCCCGCCAGTATCAGTGGGAGCATGTCCCATTTGCAAAAATCCCTTTTCATTTAATCCACCGCTTTGCCCAGATGTAATTTACAAAGCTGCCCCCAATCCTTAGCCACTTGAATCCCTAGATAACACCTCTCAATGACTCTGAACGGCAATTCCCTCAGTCTATTTTCCTGCCCCCGTGCCTGGATCATGAACATCTCGCTCTTTCCCATATTTAACTTGTAACCTGAAAGTCGCCCAAATTCTTCAGTATCTCCATGATTTTGGCCATCCCCCCCAACCCCCACCGGGTCTGCAACATAGAGCAGCAAATCGTCCACGTAGAGAGAGGCTCTGTGCTCCAGTTCCCCCCCCCCCCCTCATTATCCCCCACCAGGCATTTGATGATCTAAGGGCCATTTGCCAAGGGCTCTATGGCAAGGGCAAACAGTAATGGGGAGAGTGGACATCCCTGCCTTGTCCCCCTGCAGAGACTAAAATACTCTGACCAGACTCGGTTGGTTCTTACATTTTCCATCGGCGTCTGATATAACAGTCGGACCCAATCCACAAATCCCTGTCCGAACCCAACCTACCCAAATTGTCCCATAGATACTTCCACTCCACCCGGGCGAAAGCCTTCTCCCCGTCCACCTCAACATCGCGCTCCTCCGCTGGTATCATTATAACATTAAGAAGCCGTCTAATATTGGATGTCAGGTGCCTGCCCTTCACAAATCCCGTCTGATCTTCCCCAATTATGTCCGGGACGCAATCCTCTATTCGAGTGGCCAAGATCTTTGCCAGCAATTTAGCATCAATGTTCAGTAGGGGCTGGTTTAGCACACTGGGCTAAATCGCTGGCTTTTAAAGCAAACCAAGGCAGGCCAGCAGCACGATTCGATTCCAGTACCAGCCTCTCCGAACAGGCGCCGGAATGTGGCGACTAGGGGCTTTTCACAGTAACTTCATTTGAAGCCTACTTGTGACAATAAGCAATTTTCATTTCATTTCATTTAAGTAGGGAAATTGGCCTGTACAATCCACAGTTCTCCGGGTCCTTATCTCGCTTCAGGATGAGAGAAATTGATGCCTGTGATAGCATTGGGGAGAGTACTCCCACCTCCTGAAACTCATTAAAAGCCTTGAACCAGGGGTGGCCCCAGTAGCCCAGAGAACTGTTTATAGAATTCCACTGGGAATCCGTCAGGTCGCGAGGCCTTCCCCGATTGCATCGTCCCCAACCCATCTGTCACCTCCCCGAGCCAAATTGGGCCCCCCAGGTCTTCCACCAGCTCCTCATCTACCTTTGGGAACTCCAGCCTCTTTAGAAATTGATTCATACCCTCCTCCCAGGCTGGGGATTCCGACACATATAACCGACTGTAAAATTCACGGAACACGTCATTAACCGCCCCCAGGTCTATCACTACCTTCCCCCTCATATCCTTGATTTTCTCTATTTCTCTCGCCGTCTCCTGCTTCCTCAGCTGATGTGCCACCATCCTGCTAGCTTTCTCCCCATGTTCATATATTGTCCCTTTTGCCCTCCTCAGCTGTCCCTCCGCCTTTCCTATGGAAAGGAGCCCAAATTCCATTTGGAGTCTCCCTCAGGAGCTTATCATTCGGAGACTCCGCATACCTCCTGTCCACCTGTAAGATTTCTCCTATCAATCTGTCCAGCTCCGCCCGCTCAGTTTTCTCCCTATGGGCTTGAAGCAAAATAAATTCCCCTCTGATAACTGCCTTCAATGCCTCCCAAACCACTCCCGCCGCGGTCTCTCCCGTATCATTGTTTTTTTATGTACCCCCGGATGACCTCCCTCACAGATCTTATCATCCACTAGCACCCCAGCATCTAATCTCCACTGTGGGCACTGAGACTTCCCCGTGCTTGAACGTAAGTCTATCCAATATGGCGCATGGTCTGACACCACAAATGCTGAGTGCTCCGTGTCCTCCATCCCCGCTAACAGTGTTTTATCCAGTACAAAGAAATCTATCCTGGAATATACCTTGTGCACATGGGAGTGAAATGAATATTCCTTGCTCCTTGGCCTCCCAAATCTCCACGGATCCACCGTTCCCATGCACTCCCTCTCCCATGCGCTCCATGAACACCTGCAATTCCTTCGCCATTGCTGGTACTTTCCCTGACCTAGAACTCGACCAATCCAGTTTCGGATCCAGGACCATGTTGAAATCACCTCCCATAACCAGTTGGTGCGATTCCTAACAAACGCGACATCATCCAGTTTGGGGCGTATATATTTACCAGCATATTTACTGCCATTCCCTCCAGCTTCCCACTGACTACAATAACTCTAACCCCCCGGGTCTACCTCTATCCTCCCCACCTCAAATGCCACCCTCTTGTTAATCAGGATGGCCACTCCCCTTGTTTTAAAGTTCAGTCCTGAATGAAACACCTGTCCGACCCATCCCTTCTTCAATCTGGAGAATTGCTAATGTTGTCCCTTTGTTTAAGAAGGGTAGCAGGGATAATCCAGGGAATTATAGACCTGTGAGCTTGATGTCAGTGGTAGGCAAACTGTTGGAGAATATTCTGAGGGATAGGATCTATTCACATTTGGAAGAAAATAAACTTATCAGTGATAGTCAGCATGGTTTTGTGCAGGGAAGGTCACATTTGGAATACTGCGTGCAGTTCTGGTCGCCACATTACCAGAAGGATGTGGATGCTTTAGAGAGGGTACAGAGGAGGTTCACCAGGATGTTGCCTGGTATGGAGGGTGTTAGCTATGAATAAAGGTTGAGTAGATTAGGATTGTTCTCGTTGGAAAAACGGAGGTTGAGGGGGGGACCTGATTGAGGTCTACAAAATTATAAGAGGTATGGACAGGGTGGATAGCAACAAGCTTTTCCAAGAGTGGGGGTGTCAATTACAAGCGGTCACGATTTCAAGGTGAGAGGGGTAAAGTTTAAGGGAGAATTGGTCTCCCAGCTTCAAGTGCGTCTCCTGCAGCATGGCCACATCCGCTTTTAACAGTCTTTTAACGGGGGGGCTCTCTCGCCCCCCTCCCTTGTCGATTAGCCATGACATTTTGTCACTTTGCTCCCATTAACTAGCTATCCAGCTAGCCTAGCAGCCCCCCCCCCCCCCCCCCCTCCAGCCCGGCATTCTACCACTTGCCGAATCTCCTCCCCTACTTTAACATAAGTTATCAACACAATGACATCAAAACACAGAAAGCAAACAAACAATCCCCTCAGGAGCAGACCCCCCTTCCTTAACAGAGTCTTATCTATCCCATCACCTTCAAACAGAACCAAAAACAATAGAAGAGACATCAAACTGGATAGGAAAAAAATTATGCATGCAGAAACTCAACCATCTTTTTTCTAACAGAAGAGAAAAAAAAGCATCGCAACTCAAAGACCGTTTCACTGCAATTCGGCACATATAACAAATCCAAATCAAATCAAACAGAAAAAACCCTTCTCGTCCGAAAGTCGCAACTCAAATTCCAGAGCTGATAGGTTGAGATTTTTCCAGACAGAGAAAGAACTGCACAAAACTGTCACCTCTTCCGGCAAGCCAAAGTATAGCTCCTGGTTCCCGTAGGTCACCCAGAGACAGGCCTGGTAGAGCAGTCCAAATTTTGTCTTTCGCATACAGGGCTGCCTTGACTTTATTAAAACTCATCCTCCTCTTTGCAATCTCTGCTCCCCAATCCTGATACACCCAGATCTTTGACTCTTCTCAGATGCACTGTTTCGTCTGCCTAGCCCACTTCATAATAAGTTCCTTATCCAGGAACCGATGCAGCCGTACAGCAATTGCCCTCGGGGGTTCACGACCCTGGGGCTTACGCAAAAGGGCTCGGTCCACCTCCAACGGCTTGGGGAACGAACTATGCCCCATCAGCTTCTCCAGCATATTCCTCACATACGCATCGACATCTGATCCTTTCTTTCCCTCTGGCAGACCGACGATCCAGATATTCTACCTGCGAGAACGATTCTCCAGGTCTTCCACCTTCTCCAACAGCCGCTTCTGCCGCTCCTGTAGAATGCCAATTTCTATTGCCATCGCTGTGGACTCCTCTCGTTCCGTCGCCTGCTCCTCAGCTTTTGGATCTCCTGACCCGGA
Source organism: Scyliorhinus canicula (assembly GCF_902713615.1). Taxonomy (NCBI): domain Eukaryota; kingdom Metazoa; phylum Chordata; class Chondrichthyes; order Carcharhiniformes; family Scyliorhinidae; genus Scyliorhinus; species Scyliorhinus canicula. The sequence goes on along the minus strand of NC_052166.1, from coordinate 14,840,410 downwards.
GTCTTCACTTCCCCTCCACCCGGCCAACCACCCCCTTTAATCAAGGCCACCGCCTGGATCAGGTCCTCAGTACACTCCTTGCGACGCTGGGCGAACTTCCCATCCAAGTATTTGACCAACTGGTCCATTGGGCAGACGCGGCCAAACTTTGCCTCGTTGTCACTGAACCCGCTGTTTTCTGAGTTTTGTTTCCATCCATCTTTTGATTTCTTATTTTCCGACTATTGTTTGGGGACTATATTTTGTACCATAAATTGGGGGTTGCCTCCTGCTGCTCTCACTTTTATCAACTTATGTTGAGAAATTCCTGCGAACATCCAGCTTAAAAGCCATTAAAAGACCACGAGAGGCGAGAGCTGCTAAATGTGCGACCATTCACTCCGGCCACCACCGGAAGCCCATCTGGAGAAATTGTATTCCATCCTAGGTAGAACAGCTTGGGAAGGATTTAGTGGCCTTGGGGGAGCTGGAGCAGAACAAGCACAGTGGTTAGCACTGTTGCTTCACAGCTCCAAGGTTCCAGGTTCCATTCCCGGCTTGGGTCACTGTCTGTGCGGGGTCTTCACGTTCTCCCTGTGTCTGCGTGGGTTTCCTCCAGGAGCTCCGGTTTCCCCCCCACAGGTCACAAAAGACGTGCTAGTTCGGTAATTTGGACATTCTGAATTCTCCCTCTGTGTTCCCGAACAGGGGCCGGACTGTAGCGACTAGGGGACTTTCACAGTGACTTCATTGCAGTCTTAATGTAAGCCTACTTGTGACAATAAAGATTATTATTATTATGGGGTTAAAAGTGTTCAATTATGAGGATAAATTGCATCAAATAAGACTAGGTGTTTCTGAATAAAGGATGAAATGAAAATCGCTTATTGTCACGAGTAGACTTCAATGAAGTTACTGTGAAAAGCCCCTAGTCGCCACATTCCGGCGCCTGTCCGGGGAGGCTAGTACGGGAATCGAACCGTGCTGCTGGCCTGTTTTAAAAGCCAGCGATTTAGCTCAGTGAGCTAAACCAGCCCCTGATAAAGTAGAAAGTATTTCCCCTGGTGGTAGCATCCAGGACCAGGTACAAGGGCAGCATGGTAGCATGGTGGTTAGCATAAATGCTTCACAGCTCCAGGGTCCCAGGTTGAGTTCCCGGCTGGGTCACTGTCTGTGCGGAGTCTGCACGTCCTCCCCGTGTGTGCGTGGGTTTCCTCCGGGTGCTCCGGTTTCCTCCCACAGTCCAAAGATGTGCGGGTTAGGTGGATTGGCCAGGCTAAATTGCCCGTAGTGTCCTAAAAAGTAAGGTTGGGGGGGGGGATTGTTGGGTTACTGGTATAGGGTGGATACGTGGGTTTGAGTAGGGTGATCATTGCTCGGCACAACATCGAGGACCGAAGGGCCTGTTCTGTGCTGTACTGTTCTATGTAAACCTTAAGAAAAAGCTAGTTCATTCAGGGATGTTGTTAGGAACCACTTCTTCACACGTTGGTAGTGGCAATCTGAACACCCCTTCAAAAAAAACCCTCTGGGGTGCCAGCTGAATTTGTAGTAACTACGAGATTTCTGTTGGGTTAGGGTAGCAAAGGATATGAAGCCAAGGTGCGTAGGTGGACTTGAGGTCCTGATCATTCATGAGTTATGATCCATAGGCTGCTTTTCTCTTTGAGGAGGAGAGCTGACTGGTGGTGATTTGACATGAGGATCACCACACCTCAGGCCAGGGCAAGGTTGAGAAGGCCTTCATGAATAACCCACTTTAATGTTAATGCTTCAATGACAGCCAACGGGAAACAAGGTGCAAATAAGTTCTCAACTTCAAAGCAAACTGAAATGGTGCAACACAAGTTTGTTCTCCAGATAATGGAAGGTGATGGAACCTGGAGCCAGGTATCCATGGGTTAAAGCCCAGCATTGACTGATGTTCAGCAAATCAATGGATGCATGATATTGTTTGTCGAATTGTAATAACCATGTCTTTGTTTTTCCTAGTAAGAAGTCTTACAACACCAGGTTAAAGTCCAACAGGTTTGTTTCAAACACGAGCTTTCGGAGCGCTGCTCCTTCCTCGGGTGAATGGAGAGATATGTTCCAGAAACATTTATATAGACAAAGTCAGAGATGCCAGACAATGCTTGGAATGCGAGCATTTGCGGGTAATCAAATCATTACAGATCCAGAGATAGGGGGTCAGTATGAAGTTGATTGGAGACTTCAATCAGCCTCCTGCTGATCTTCAATTCAGCCCCATATCTTCAATTCTACCCCATGCAGTGAACTTCAGACCACATGGAAACAGATCAAAGCTCACAATGGTTAAGGCCAATTCAGAGCACTGTTTACTGGAACAGCATTGATGAGAACTGATGTCAGAAGAACTGACCAATAGATAGTGTTCAAGATAATTCGGGATGAGAAAGGTTATTCAGTCCATCCCGCCAAATTGACCAACTTCCAATTGTGTGAAATGTTTGCAGGATTTTGTCACCACTGTAGTCGATTCAACGGTTAATCATTCTTTCTGCGATTAAGGTCTTCCTGAAGGTTCCAGGTTCCATTCCCAGCTTGGGTCACTGTCTGTGCGGGGTCTACACGTTCTCTGTGTGTCTGCGTGGGCTTCCTCCGGGTGCTCTGGTTTCCACCCACAAATCCCGAAAGACGTGCTTCTTAGGTGAACTGGACATTCTGAATTCTCCTTCAGTGTACCCGAACAGGCGCCAAAGTGTGGCGACTAGGGGATTGTCACAGTAATTTCACGGCAGTGTTAATGTAAGCCTACTTGTGACAATAATAAAATGAAGATTATTAGAGATTCTCTATAAAGTAGGGCGAGGAGCTGAAAGATGTGAAAATGAGCTGCTGTGATGCTACTAATGATAGGAGGGTGTAATTACAGTGCAACATATTTACATGAATGGTTTTGATTAGAAATATGAATTGGGTAAATGTGACACAAATATGGCAACCAGAAGTAAGGTTTAGTGGACAGGAATGGATGTGGAGCTAATGCTTGTAAATATATTAGAGCCAGTGTCTGCACAAAATATCTAATACATCACTATCAGGAGCACAAGCTGCTCCAGTTCTGATTATATCCACTGTACCTCTTGTGGGTCATTCTCCAGTTTCAAGCCATCTCCTTTTTTCCGACTTTTACCTAAACAAAGGCAACAACTGGTTAATGGTTTTCAAGTAACAATTTTCTTCTCAGAAGCCCAGTATTGGGCCCGTCTGTATCCCATTTCAGTACCAGGGAAGGGAGTGAAGGAACATCACAGAACTTGACATTTTCAGTTCCAAAATAATTACAGACCTAAGCCAGCAGTGTGTGCTACAACTACCTGCTGCTGTGTTCTATTCCACTTCTCTTTCCATTACATAGATTTCATAGAATTTACAGTGCAGAAGCAGGCCACTGGGCCCATCGAGTCTACACTGGCTCTTGGAAAGATCACCCTACCCAAGCCCATACCTCCACCCTATCCCCATAACCCAGTAACCCCACCCAACACTCAGGGCAATTTATCATGGCCAATCCACCTAACCTGCACATCTTTGGACTGTGGGAGGAAACCGGAGCACCTGGAGAAAACCCACGCAGACACGGGGAGAACGTGCAAACTCCGCACAGACAGTGACCCAAGCCGGGAATCGAACCTGGGATCCTGGAGCTGTGAAGCAATTGTGCTAACCACTATGCTACCGTGCTGGCCATTCTTCTATTACACTAATATACTTTAATTATACCATTAATAGATGTCAATATTACATGTTTTTGGGTTTCTTGACAATTTCTAACAGATCATAGTGATGGAACATTAAACATCTTAATACAAATTCAATCTCCCTCTACACTGCCCCCATCAAACACTCCCAGGACAGGTACAGCATGGGGTTAGATACAGAGTAAAGCTCCCTCTACACTGCCCCATCAAACACTCCCAGGACAGGGACAGCATGGGGTTAGATACAGTAAAGCTCCCTCTACACTGTCCCCATCAAACACTCCCAGGACAGAAACAGCATGGGGTTAGATACAGAGTAAAGCTCCCTCTACACTGTCCCCATCAAACACTCCCAGGACAGGTACAGCACGGGGTTAGATACAGAGTAAAGCTCCCTCTACACTGTCCCCATCAAACACTCCCAGGACAGGTACAGCACGGGGCTAGTTACAGAGTAAAGCTCCCACTACACTGTCCGCATCAAACACTCCCAGGACAGGTACAGCACGGGGCTAGTTACATAGAACATAGAACGATACAGCGCAGTACAGGCCCTTCGGCCCTCGATGTTGCACCGACATGGAAAAAAAAAACTAAAGGCCATCTAACCTACACTATGCCCTTATCATCCATATGCTTATCCAATAAATTTTTAAATGCCCTCAATGTTGGCGAGTTCACTACTGTTGCAGGTAGGGCATTCCACGGCCTCACCACTCTTTGCGTAAAAAACCCACCTCTGACCTCTGTGCTATATCTATTACCCCTCAATTTAAGGCTATGTCCCCTCGTGCTAGCCACCTCCATCCGCGGGAGAAGGCTCTCGCTGTCCACCCTATCTAACCCTCTGATCATTTTGTATGCCTCTATTAAGTCACCTCTCAACCTTCTTCTCTCTAACGAAAACAACCTCAAGTCCATCAGCCTTTCCTCATAAGATTTTCCCTCCATACCAGGCAACATCCTGGTAAATCTCCTCTGCACCCGTTCCAAAGCTTCCACGTCCTTCCTATAATGAGGCGACCAGAACTGTACGCAATACTCCAAATGCGGCCGTACCAGAGTTTGGTACAGCTGCATCATGACCTCATGGCTCCGGAACTCAATCCCTCTACCAATAAAGGCCAACACACCATAGGCCTTCTTCACAACCCTATCAACCTGGGTGGCAACTTTCAGGGATCTATGTACATGGACACCGAGATCCCTCTGCTCATCCACACTACCAAGAATTTTACCATTAGCCAAATATTCCGCATTCCTGTTATTCTTTCCAAAGTGAATCACCTCACACTTCTCCACATTAAACTCCATTTGCCACCTCTCAGCCCAGCTCTGCAGCTTATCTATGTCCCTCTGTAACCTGCAACATCCTTCCGCACTGTCTACAACTCCACCGACTTTAGTGTCGTCTGCAAATTTACTCACCCATCCTTCTGCGCCCTCCTCTAGGTCATTTATAAAAATGACAAACAGCAACGGCCCCAGAACAGATCCTTGTGGTACGCCACTCGTAACTGAACTCCATTCTGAACATTTCCCATCAACTACCACTCTCTGTCTTCTTTCAACTAGCCAATTTCTGATCCACATCTCTAAATCACCCTCAATCCCCAGCCTCCGTATTTTCTGCAATAGCCGACCGTGGGGAACCTTATCAAACGCTTTACTGAAATCCATATACACCACATCAACTGCTCTACCCTCGTCTACCTGTTCAGTCACCTTCTCAAAGAACTCGATAAGGTTTGTGAGGCATGACCTACCCTTCACAAAACCATGCTGACTATCCCTAATCATATTATTCCTATCTAGATGATTATAAATCGTATCTTTTATAATCCTCTCCAAGACTTTACCCACCACAGACGTTAGGCTCACCGGCCTATAGTTACCGGGGTTATCTCTACTCCCCTTCTTGAACAAAGGGACCACATTTGCTATCCTCCAGTCCTCTGGCACTATTCCTGTAGCCAATGATGACCTAAAAATCAAAGCCAAAGGCTCAGCAATCTCTTCCCTGGCTTCCCAGAGAATCCTAGGATAAATCCCATCCGGCCCCGGGGACTTATCTATTTTCACCTTGTCCAGAATTGCCAACACTTCTTCCCTATGCACCTCAATGCCATCTATTCTAATAGCCTGGGTCTCAGCATTCTCCTCCACAATATTATCTTTTTCTTGAGTGAATACTGACGAAAAGTATTCATTTAGTATCTCGCTTATCTCCTCAGCCTCCACACACAACTTCCCACCACTGTCCTTGACTGGCCCTACTCTTACCCTAGTCATTCTTTTATTCCTGACATACCTATAGAAAGCTTTTGGGTTTTCCTTGATCCTACCTGCCAAAGACTTCTCATGTCCCCTCCTTGCTCGTCTCAGCTCTCTCTTTAGATCCTTCCTCGCTTCCTTGTAACTATCAAGCGCCCCAACTGAAACTTCACGCCTCATCTTCACATAGGCCTCCTTCTTCCTCTTAACAAGAGATTCCACTTCTTTTGTAAACCACGGTTCCCTCGCTCGACCCCTTCCTCCCTGCCTGACTGGTACGTACTTATCAAGAACATGCAATAGCTGTTCCTTGAACAAGCTCCACATATCCAGTGTGCCCAACCCTTGCAGCCTACTTCTCCAACCAACACATCCTAAGTCATGTCTAATGGCATCATAATTGCCCTTCCCCCAGCTATAACTCTTGCTCTGCGGGGTATACTTATCCCTTTCCATCACTAACGTAAAGGTCACCGAATTGTGGTCACTGTCTCCAAAGTGTTCACCTACCTCCAGATCTAATACCTGTCCTGGTTCATTACCCAAAACCAAATCCAAAGTGGCCTCACCTCTTGTTGGCCTGTCAACATATTGTGTCAGAAAACCCTCCTGCACACATTGTACAAAGAACGACCCATCCAATGTACTCGAACTATATCTTTTCCAGTCAATATTAGGAAAGTTAAAGTCTCCCATAACAACTACCCTGTTACTTTCGCTCTTTTCCAGAATCATCTTCGCCATCCTTTCCTCTACATCTCTAGAACTATTAGGTGGCCTATAGAAAACTCCCAACAGGGTGACCTCTCCTTTCCTGTTTCTAACCTCAGCCCATACTACCTCGGAAGAAGAGTCCCCATCTTGTATCCTTTCTACCACCGTAATACTGTCCTTGACTAGCAGCGCCACACCTCCCCCTCTTTTGCCCCCTTCTCTGACCTTACTAAGGCACCTAAACCCCGGAACCTGCAACAACCATTCCTGTCCCTGCTCTATCCATGTCTCTGAAATGGCCACAACATCGAAGTCCCAGGTACCAACCCATGCTGCCAGTTCCCCTACCTTATTTCGTATACTCCTGGCATTGAAATAGACACACTTCAAACCACAGACCTGAACACTGCCGCCCTCCTGCGAAGTCAAAACTGTGCTCCTGACCTCTCTACTCTCAATCTCTCGCACCCCAAAACTACAATCCAGGTTCCCATGCCCCTGCTGAATTAGTTTAAACCCCCCCAAAGAGTACTAACAAATCTCCCCCCCAGGATATTGGTGCCCCTCAGGTTCAGATGTAGACCATCCTGTCTATAGAGGTCCCACCTTCCCCAGAAAGAGCCCCAGTTATCCAGAAATCTGAATCCCTCCCGCCTGCACCATCCCTGTAGCCACGTGTTTAATTGCTCTCTCTCCCTATTCCTCATCTCACTATCACGTGGCACGGGCAACAACCCAGAGATAACAACTCTGTTTGTTCTCGCTCTGAGCTTCCATCCTAGCTCCCTAAAGGCCTGCCTGACATCCTTGTCCCCTTTCCTACCTATGTCGTTAGTGCCAATGTGGACTACGACTTGGGGCTGCTCCCCCTCCCCCTTAAGGACCCGGAAAACACGATCCGAGACATCACGTACCCTTGCACCTGGGAGGCAACATACCAAACGTGAGTCTCTCTCGCTCCCACAAAATCTCCTATCTGTGCCCCTGACTATTGAGTCCCCAATTACTAATGTTCTACTCCTTTCCCCCCTTCCCTTCTGAGCAACAGGGACAGACTCCGTGCCAGAGGCCCGTACCCCATGGCTTACCCCTGGTAAGTCCCCCCCCCCACAAGTATCCAAAACGGTATACTTGTTACTCAGGGGAACGACCGCAGGGGGTCCCTGCACTGACTGCTTCTTCCCAGTCCCTCTTACAGTTACCCATCTATCTCCAGTCTTTGGTGTAACTACTTCCCTGAAGCTCCTATCTATGACCCCCTCTGCCTCCCGAATGATCCGAAGTTCATCCAGCTCAAGCTCCAGGTCCCTAACACGGTTTTTGAGGAGCTGGAGTTGGGTGCACTTCCCACAGATGAAATCAGCAGGGACACTGACGGCGTCCCTCACCTCAAACATTCTGCAGGAGGAGCATTGTACTGCCTTCCCTGACATCCCCTCTAGATTAAAAAAAAACAAGAAAAAGAAAAAGAAAGGAAGAGCTTACCTGATATTATCTCAAACCCTGATCCCGCTGAAAGGTAAGCAAATTTAAAGGCACTCACTCACCTTCACGACAGGCCCCTGCTCCCGCTTCCCAACCACCGTGGGGTGGGGGGGTTGGTTAGAGGAGGAGGTAGGGTGGGAAACACTCACAAAGTGTTTCGGGTTTAACTGTCACTTGCCAACAGCCCCTCCACAAACCACCTTCAACTTAGGCTGACCTCACTGCACGTATGCAAATTCCCCCAGAACAGCTGATCAGTAGCTCTGCTCTGCTGCCCTCTGTTGTTGGGGACAGAGTAAAGCTCCCTCTACACTGTCCCCAACAAACACTCCCAGGACAGGTACAGCATGGGGTTAGATACAGAGTAAAGCTCCGTCTACACTGTCCCCATTAAACACTCCAGGACAGGTACAGCACAAGTTGGATATCGAGTAAAGCTCCCTCTATACTAACCCCATCAAACACTCCAGGACAGGTACAGCACGGGTTAGATACAGAGTAATGCTCTCTACATCACCCCTTGGAACACTCAGAAGGTAGGCAGTGCGTGTGTGTTAGACAGAGTAAAACATGCCAAAGCAAGCTGGAATTAGTTTCAAAATAGGCAAACAGATGGAGCTTGAAAACCAGAATAACAATGTCTCCGCAACCACATAGTAAACCACATTATTCATTGTCACATTCATCTGCATTTCCACTGGCTCTGCCTGCAATCGCTCTTCATTGAGGATTTTGATTTTGAAATAGTGATCCAAGCAGCTTGTGTGCTGTGCAAAGAGAGTTAACACTTTTCCAATGTGCAAACTCTGTCGACACAAACTAAACACAAGGTCCCCAATCGCCTTATTTCCCTCTGCCCTGATGACTCTCCAGCTGATGATAAAACAAACACTGACCACTGATTTTGTCGAATCCCTATAGTGCAGAAGGAGGCCATTCGGCATATCAAGTCTACACCGACCATTTGTAGACTACCCTCTCCAGGTCCAATCCCCCGCCCTATTCCTGCAACTCCACCCTAAGGCTCAATTTAGAAATCCACCTAACCTGCACATCTTTGGACTTGGGAGGAAACCGGAGCACCCGGAGGAAACCCACGCAGGCACAAGGAGAATGTGCAAACTCCACAAAGTCACACAAGGTCGGAATAGAACCAGGGCCCCTGGCGTTGTGAGGCAGCTGTGCTAACCCGAGTCCCTAGCGCTGCAAGGCAGCAGTGTTAACCCGTGTCCTTGGCACTGAGGCAGCAGTGCTAATCGGGGATCCTGGCACTGTGAGGCATCAGTGCTAATCGGGGATCCTGGCACTGTGAGGCAGCAGTGCTAACCTAGGACCTGGTGTTGTGAGGCAGCAGTGCTAACCCAGGTCCCTGGCACTGAGGCAGCAGTGCTAATCGGGAATCCTGGCACTGTGAGGCAGCAGTGCTAACCTAGGACCTGGTGTTGTGAGGCAGCAGTGCTAACCCAGGTCCCTGGCACTGAGGCAGCAGTGCTAATCGGGGATCCTGGCACTGTGAGACAGCAGGGCTAACCCGCGTTCCTGGCGCTGTCAGGCAACAGTGCAAACCAGGACCCCGACGCTGTGGGGCAGCAGTGCTAACCGGGGTCCCTGGCGCTAAAGCAGTTGTGCTAACCGGGGTCCCTGGTGCTGCGAGACAGTAGTGCTAATTGGGGTCCCAGGCGCCATGAGGCAGCAGTACTAACTTGGGTCACAGATGCTGAGGCAGCAGTGCTAACCCAGGTCCCAGACACGGTAAGGTAGCAGTGCTAACCACTGTGCCACAATGCCGCCCAAATGAGGAAATTTAAGGAGAATCTATCGCCATATCCAAGATATCCCGTACAATCAGGTAGGAAGCAGTGCAGCTATTTAAAAAAGCTTCTCCGTTATCTGCTGTCCATTCCCACACACTGCTCAATAATACTGCAGCCGCCAACAATTCCGGGTCGGGGAAGGAAAGGGAAAACCTCTGAACCCTGCAAGAGGAAGGAATATCCACTTTCTCACTCCCACACTGAACCTGCAGCCCAGTTTGTGGTTGCACTCCGAGGGCTTGTGCTTCATACTTATCCTCTTCAAACAAACCGAGCTCAACAGGTCCACCTGCCCCAGGTACCAATACTTGGTAACTCAATCTGTACTGAACTCCCAAACTCGGTAACTCCACCTGTACCGAGCTCCGATTCTCGGTAACTCCACCTGTACCGAGCTCCAATACTTGGTAACTCCACCAGTACCGAGCTCTGACACTCGGTAACTCCACCTATACCGAGCTCCGATACTCAGTAACTCCACTCGTACTGAGCTCCGACACTCGGTAATCCCACCTGTACCGAGCTCCGATACTCGGTAACTCCACCTATACCGAGCTCCGATACTCGGTAACTCCACCTGTACAGAGCTCCGATACTCGGTAACTCAACCTGTACCGAGCTCCGATACTCGGTAACTCCACCTATACCGAGCTCCGATACTCGGTAACTCCACCTGTACCGAGCTCCGATACTCGGTAACTCCACCTGTACCGAGCTCCGATACTCGGTAACCCAACCTGTACCGAGCTCCGATACTCGGTAACTCAATCTGTACCGAGCTCCGATACTCGGTAACTCCACCAGTACCGAGCTCTGACACTCGGTAACTCCACCTGTACCGAGCTCTGACTCTCGGTAACTCCACCAGTACCGAGCTCTGACACTCGGTAACTCCACCAGTACCGAGCTCTGACACTCGGTAACTCCACCTGTACCACGCTCTGATACTCGGTAACTCCACCTGTACCGCGCTCTGACACTCGGTAACTCCACCTGTACCGCGCTCTGATACTCGGTAACTCCACCTATACCGAGTTCCGACACTCGGTAACTCCACCAGTACCGAGCTCTGACACTCGGTAACTCCACCTGTACCGAGCTCCGATACTCAGTAACTCAATCTGTACCGAGCTCCGATACTCGGTAACTCCACCTGTACCGAGCTCCGACAGTGTGTGTGGGACTGTCCCCCACTGAGAGTCAGTGTGTGGGGAACTGTCCCCCAGTGAGAGTCAGTGTGTGTGGAACTGTACCCCAGTGAGAGTCAGTGTGTGTGGAACTGTCTTCCAGTGAGTGTCAGTGTGTGTGGAACTGTCCCCCAGTGAGTGTCAGTGTGTGTGGAACTGTGTCCCAGTGAGAGTCAGTGTGTGTGGAACTCTACCCCAGTGAGAGTCAGTGTGTGTGGGACTGTACTCCAGTGAGAGTCAGTGTGTGTGGAACTGTCCCCCAGTGAGAGTCAGTGTGTGGAACTGTGTCCCAGTGAGAGTCAGTGTGTGTGGAACTGTCTCCCAATGAGTCAGTGTGCGTGGAACTCTACCCCAGTGAGAGTCAGTGTGTGTGGTACTGTGTCCCAGTGAGAGTCAGTGTGTGTGGAACTCTACCCCAGTGAGAGTCAGTGTGTGTGGGACTGTACTCCAGTGAGAGTCAGTGTGTGTGGAACTGTCTTCCAGTGAGTGTCAGTGTGTGTGGAACTGTGTCCCAGTGAGAGTCAGTGTGTGTGGAACTCTACCCCAGTGAGAGTCAGTGTGTGTGGGACTGTACCCCAGTGAGAGTCAGTGTGTGTGGAACTGTCCCCCAGTGAGAGTCAGTGTGTGTGGAACTGTCCCCCAGTGAGAGTCAGTGTGTGTGGAACTGTCCCCCAGTGAGAGTCAGTGTGTGTGGAACTGTCCCCCAGTGAGAGTCAGTGTGTGTGGAACTTTCCCCCAGTGAGAGTCAGTGTGTGTGGGGCTGTCCCCCAGTGAGAGTCAGTGTGTGTGGAACTGTCTTCCAGTGAGAGTCTGTGTGTGTGGAACTGTCTCCCAGTGAGAGTCTGTGTGTGTGGAACTGTCTCCCAGTGAGAGTCTGTGTGTGTGGAATTGTACCCCAGTGAGAGTCAGTGCCTGTCGGTGAGAAGAATAGAATAAGATATTATATGTACACATCAGTAGCATTAAAGATTTATTCTGCACTGCAACACCATGCCCCTCAGCAAAAGCAACAATATTACATTCAATATTTGCTTTCTCACTTGCAAATACACACAGGTACACACCCAGTTCTCAAACAGAATCAACTGGAGCCTGACTAGCTCTCACCTAATGTACCAGGGAGGAGGTCCGTCTGGCCTGAACAGAACCAAGAAGAGAACATGATGAAAAGGAGGACAAAGAACGTTTAAAAAATATGATATAGAACCGTGTAATTGTTGAGGTTTGACCTTATACAGACATAGCATCTTTCTGACTTCATCCCAACATGCTTTATGACTAAGGGAATGTCAGGAGAAATTTGAAAACTGCATGTGCAAAGCACTTGCAACAAACTGGATGAATTAATAGCACTAATCGGAATTAATACATTTAATTTAGTTATTGCAGAGACATAGTTGCAGAGTGTCCAAGGTTGGAAATTAAATATTCCAGCATTTATAACCTTTAGAGGATATAGGAATAAATCCTGATAATAAAGGGTAGGATAATAAAGGATAGGATAAAGATAGCAGAAAGAATGTTGGCTCAAGATGTGGGACTAATTTGGGTGGAGTTAAGAAACAGTGATATTATTGGGAGTTGTTTACAGCCTCCTAACAGTGGTTGTACTCTACATCAGAGTATAATTAGAGGTGTATATAGCAGAGATAAGACAGTAATCATGGAGAACTTTAACCTTTATTATAGACTGGGTAAACCAAATTTCCAATAGTAGTGCAGAGAATAAGTTCATGGAATTTATACAAGATAGATTTTTAAATCATAATGCTCAGCTACCAGCAAGGGAAGAAGTTATTTTGGAATGAGCAATGTGCAATGAGAAAGGATTCATTCAGAACCTTGTAGTAAAGGGGCCTCTTGGAAACAATAACCATAATATGATTTTCATATGGAGTTTGATTAGGCAGCACGGTGGCACAGTGGTTAGCACTTCTGCCTCTCAGCGCCAGGGACCCGGGTTCAATTCCGTCCTTGGGTGGCTATGTATAGTTTGCACGTTCTCCCCATGTCTTTGTGGATATCCTCCGGGTGCTCCGGTTTCCTCCCACTGTCCAAAGAAGTGCAGGTTAGGTGGATTGGCGATGCTAAATTGCCCTTAGTGTCCAAAAGGTTAAGTGGGATTACTGGGTTACGGGGATAGGGTGGAGGTGTAGGTTTAAGTAGGGTGCTCTTTCCAAGGGCCGGTGCAGACTCGATAGGCCGAATGTCCTCCTTCTGCACTGTAAATTCTATGATGATTCTATGAAAAGATATGAGGTGGACAAGTAATGAAGCATTTGAATAATTAATTCATAATTTGCAATGTACATTCCTTTAAGGCACGGAAACCCCACAAAAAGGTGGATCAACCTTGACCTACAAGAGGAGTTAGTCACATTAGATAATTTTGCTTAAGAAAGTTGCAAGCCTGAGGAATGGGATGATTTCAGAATTCAACAAAGGAGGAAAAATTGTTCAGGATAGAAAATAGAGAATAGGAGAGTAAAGATGCGTGAGACATCAAAACAGATTGGATACATTTCTGCAGGCGTATAAATAGGAAGAGATTAGCAAGAATAAATGTTTACGGCAGAGACAGGTGTAATCAGAATAAGGGATAGGAATTGGCAGAAACTTTAAACAAATACTTTGTACCTGCCTTCACAGTAAAACACACAAGAAAGGTTCCAGAAATAATGGGTTGAGCAAGAATGGAAATTAAATAAATCAATCTCAGTAAAGTATTAATACTACAGACATTAATGTGACGAAGAAGTGACAACAAAATCCCTCGACCTGGCGACTGGCTTCCTGAGGTTTTAAAAGAAGCGGTGGCAAAATTTTGTTTTCCGTCATCCAGAATTCCTTCGATTCCAGTACAGTGCTAACAAAGTTCAAAGTTTTCTCTAAATTGGGGCAGTTGTTTAAACTAGTACTGGTGAGATACAAGTTCAGTATTAATTTATAGCTTGGCTAGTTAAACTACTTGATTTAACTACAAATAACCTTGAGTGCTATTTCAAAAGTTGAAGTCTTCATTAGTTCAATAAAACACAGTATTGAAGATAAGGCAGGCGATAAGACACCAATGTGATCCACCGCTGCCACATATGCAGCAAGTGCCTGCAGCTCACGGTACTTTGGCTCAGAGTTGGTCAACTGGAATCCGAGCTACAGATACACAACACACCTGGGAGGGGCCATGTTTGTTTCAGTAGCTCAGTGACAGAATCCCTACACTGCAGAGAGAGGCCATTCGACCCACTGAGTCGATACCGATATTCTGGAAGAGCACCCGACTGAAGCCCACTCCCCCGCCCCATCCCTCTAACCCCATAACCCTACCTAACCTTTCACACTAAGTGACAATTTAGATTGGCCAATCAACCTAACTTGCACATCTTTTGACTTCAGTTTTTCGGCGGGGCAGTGGCCAGGGGTCTGTCGGGAAGAGCTGCAGGAAACCGGAAGTCTGCCGTGGGGATTTCTGGGAAGGTGTGTAGTACCTGTATACAAGTCAGGCGGTTTCTAAACCCGAGACACTATCCTTGTAGTGTCCCCCACCCTTCCACCTCCTCTAACCTAAGGGGTTGAGTGAATATCAGGTAAGCTCTTCCTTTCTTTTTCTTGTTTTATCACGAGGGGATGGCTGGGAAGGCAGTACAATGTTCCTCCTGCAGAATGTTTGAGGTGAGGGACACCGTTAGTGTCCCTGATTTCACCTGTGGGAAATGCACCCATCTCCAGCTCCTCACAAACCATGTTAGGGAACTGGAGCTGGAGTTGGATGAACTTCAGATCATTCGGGGAGGCAGAGGGGGTCATAGATAGTAGCTTCAGGGATGTAGTTGCTCCGAAGAATGAAGATAGATGGGTAATGGTGAGAGGGGTTAGGAGGAAGCAGTCAGTACAGAGATCTCCTGTGGTCGTTCCCCTTAGTATCAAGTATACCACTTTGGATACTGGTTGGGGGGGGGGGGGGGGGGGGGGGGGGGGGGGGGGGGGGGACACACTTACCAGGGGTAAGCCACGGGGTACAATTCTCAGAGGGGTACCAATATCCTGTGGGGGGGGGGGGGGGGGGGGGAATTTGCTAATGCTCTTCGGGAGGGTTTAAACTAATTCAGCAGGGGGTTGGGAACCTGAATTGTAGCTCCAGTATACAGGAGGTTGAGAGTAGTGAGGTCATGAGTAAGGTTTCAAGGTTGCAGGAGTGTACCAGCAGACAGAAAGGTGGTTTAAAGTGTGTCTACTTCAACGCCAGGAGCATCCGGAATAAGGTGGGTGAACTTGCAGCACGGATTGGTACCTGGGACTTCGAGGTACATTTCGGAGACATGGCTAGAGCAGGGACAGGAATGGTTGTTGCAGGTTCCGTGGTTTAGAAATTTCAGTCAGCTCAGGGAAGGTGGTAAAATAGGGGGAGGGGTGACATTGTTAGCCAAGGACAGTATTACGGTGGCAGAAAGGATGTTTGATGAGGACTCATCTACTGAGGTAGTATGGGCTGAGGTTAGAAACAGGGAAGGAGAGGTCACCCTGTTGGGAGTTTTCTATAGGCCTCCGAAAAGTTCCAGAGATGTAGAGGAAAGGATTGCAAAGATGATTCTGGATAGGAGTGAAAGTAACAGGGTAGTTGTTATGGGGGACTTTAACTTTCCAAATATTGACTGGAAACGATCATGTACTTTAGATGGGTCCGTTTTTATCCAATGTGTGCAGGAGGGTTTCCTGACACAGTATGTAGATAGGCCAACAAGAGGCAAGGCCATATTGGATTTGGTAATGAACCAAGCCAGTTGTTAGATTTGGAGGTAGGTGAGCACTTTGGTGATAGTGACCACAATTCAGTTACGTTGACTTTAGCAATGGAAAGGGAGAGGTATATACCGCATGGCAAGAGTTATAGCTGGGGGAAAGGCAATTATGATGTGATGAGGCCAGACTTAGGATGCATTGGATGGGGAAGGAAACTGCAGGGGATGGGCACAATTGAAATGTGGAGCTTGTTCAAGGAACAGCTACTGCGTGTCCTTGATAAGTATGTACCTGTCAGGCAGGGAGGTAGTGGTCGAGCAAGGGAACCGTGGTTTACTAAAGTAGTTGAATCACTTGTCAAGAGGAAGGAGGCGGCTTATGTAAAGATGAGACCTGAAAGTTCAGTTAGGGCATTAGCTAGGAAGGACCTAATTTGAGAGCTAAG
The DNA here is from genome assembly GCF_902713615.1 of Scyliorhinus canicula. Taxonomy (NCBI): domain Eukaryota; kingdom Metazoa; phylum Chordata; class Chondrichthyes; order Carcharhiniformes; family Scyliorhinidae; genus Scyliorhinus; species Scyliorhinus canicula. The sequence continues at coordinate 14,824,047 of NC_052166.1, read as the reverse complement.
AAGAGCCAGGAGGGGGCAGGAGATAGGTCAAGGATAACCCTAAAGCTTTCTATAGGTATGTCAGGAATAAAAGAATGACTAGGGTAAGAGTAGGGCCAGTCAAGGACAGTAGTGGGAAGTTGTGCGTGGCGTCCGAGGATATAGGAGAGGTGCTAAATGAATATTTTTCATCAGTATTCATGCAGGAAAAAGACAATGTTGTCGAGGAGAATACTGAGATACAGGCTACTAGACTAGAAGAGCTTGAGGTTCATATGGAGGAGGTGTTAGCAATTCTGGAAAGTGTGAAAATAGATAAGTCCCCTGGGCCGGATGGGATTTATCTGAGGATTCTCTGGGAAGCTAGGGAGGAGATTGCTGAGTCTTTGGCTTTGATCTTTATGTCGTCATTGTCTACAGGAATAGTGCCAGAGGACTGGAGGACAGCAAATGTTGTCCCCTTGTTCAAGAAGGGGAGTAGAGACAACCCCGGTAACTATTATCCAGTGAGCCTTACTTCTGTTGTGGGCAAAGTCTTGGAAAGGTTTACAAGAGATAGGATTTATAATAATCCAGAAAGAAATAATTTGATTAGGGATAGTCAACACGGTTTTGTGAAGAGTAGGTCGTGCCTCACAAACCTTATTGAGTTCTTTGAGAAGGTGACCAATGAAAATGAAAATCGCTTATTGTCACGAGTAGGCTTCAATGAAGTTACTGTGAAAAGCCCCTAGTCGCCACATTCCGGCGCCTGTCCGGGGAGGCTGGTACGGGAATCGAACCGTGCTGCTGGCCTGCTTGGTCTGCTTTATAAGCCAGCGATTTAGCCTTGTGAGCTAAACCATGCCAAATTAAGGGCATTTAAACAGGTGGACGAGGGTAAAGCAGTTGATGTGATGTATATGGATTTCAGTAAAGCGTTTGATAAGGTTCCCCACGGTAGGCTATTGCAGAAAATACAGTATGGCATGGAATTCAGGGTGATTTAGCAGTTTGGATCAGAAATTGGCTCACTGTAAGAAGACAGAGGGTGGTGGTTGATGGGAAATGTTCAGCCTGGAGTTCAGTTACTAGTGGTGTTCCACAAGGATCTGTTTTGGGGCCACTGCTGTTTGTCATTTTTATAAATGACCTGGAGGAGGGCGTAGAAGGATGGATGAGTAAATTTGCAGATGAAACTAAAGTCGGTGGAGTTGTGGACAGTGCGGAAGGATGTTGCAGGTTACAGGGGGTCATAGATAAGCTGCAGAGCTGGGCTGAGAGTTGGCAAATGGAGTTTAAAGCAGAAAAGTGTGAGGTGATTCATTTTGGAAGGAGCAACAGGATTACAGAGTACTGGGCTAATGGTAAGATTCTTGGTAGTGTGGATGAGCAGAGAGATCTCGCTGTCCATGCACATAGATCTTTGAAAGTTGGCAACCAGGTTGATAGGGTTGTTTAGAAGGCATACGGTGTGTTAGCTTTGATTGGTAGAGGGATTGAGTTTCGGAGCCATGATGTCATGTTGCAGCTGTACAAAACTCTTGTGCGGCCGCATTTGGAGTATTGCTTGCAGTTCTGGTCGCCGCATTGAAGGAAGGGTGTGGAAGCATTGGAAAGGGTGCAGAGGAGATTTAACAGGATGTTGCCTGGTATGGAGGGAAGATCTTATGAGGAAAGGCTGAGGGACCTACGGCTGTTTTCATTAGAGAGAAGAAGATTAAGAGGCGACTTAATTGAAGCATACAAGATGATCAGAGGATTAGATAGGGTGGACAGTGAGAGCCTTTTTCATTGGATGGTAATGGCTAGCACGAGGGGACATAGCTTTAAATAGAGGGGAGATAGATACAGGACAGATGTCAGAGGTAGGTTCTTTACTCAGAGAGTAGTAAGGGCGTGGAATGCCCTGCCTGCAACAATAGTGGACTCGCCAACATTAAGGGCATTTAAATGGTCATTGGGTAAACATATGGATGATAAGGGAATAGTGTTGATGGGCTTTAGAGTGGTTTCACAGGTTGGCGCAACATTGAGGGCCGAAGGGCCTTTACTGCGCTGTAATGTTCTATGTTCTATGTGGGAGGAAATCGGAGCACCCGGAGGAAACTCATGCAGACACGAGGAGAACGTGCTGACTCCGCACAGACAATCACCCAAGGCCGGAATTGAATCTGGGTCCCTAGCGCTTTGACGACCTCCTACTGTACATACCGAACCCAGTGGCAGGGTAATGGGGATCCTGAGATTGTTTAGTACCTTTTCAGGATATAAACTCAATTTGGAGAAAAGTGAGGCGTTGCCGATAAACACTCGGGGACAGGAGAGAGGTCTGAGGAAGCTGCCGTTTTGGTTGATCGGGCGAGTTTCCGCTAACTGGGGATACAAGTGGCGTGAAGCTGGGCTCAGCTGCAGAAGCTAAACTTGATTGGACTTGTGGAAGGAATGAGGAGGACGTTAGAAGGTGGAATGTGTTGCCACTGTCGCTGGTGGGGAGGGTTCAAACAGGGAAAATGATAGTCTTGCTGAAATTCCTACGCGTGTTTTAAAATCTCTCGATTTTCTTGTCCAAGTCGTTTATTAGGAAAGTGAACAAGAGGATTCTGAGCTTTGTATGGACGGGGAGGATCCCCCCGGACCAGAGGGGTCTTCCTGGAGAGAGATAGACAGAGAGGAGGCCTGGCACAAGCAAACTTGGAGAACTACTATTGGGCGGCAAACATTGTCATGGTTCGAAAGTGGGTGGTGGAACAGGGGACTGTATGGAGATGGGTGGAGGAGGCCTTGCGTAAGAAAACCACTTTGAGGACATTGGTGTCGGCGTCTCTGTCGCTCACGCCGACGAGATACTCCTGGGGTCCGGTGGTGATTTTGGCGTTGAGGATATGGGACCAGTGCCTGCAGCACTCTGGGATGGAGGACATGTCTCTGGGGGCACCGATTTGTGGCAACCACAGATTTGCCCCAGCGGGGCTAGACGCGAGATTCCAGGGGTGGCACTGATTAAGTGTTCTGGAGACCTGTTCGTTGTGAGGGGAAGTTTGTGCACCTGTCGGAGCTAGAAGAGGTGTATCAGCTGCCGAAAGGGAATGGGTTCAGGTTCCTACAATTAGAGACTTCGAGAGAAAGGAAATGGGCTCATTCCCAATGCTGCAGCCCCGGGGTTGCTGGACAGGCTTTTATCAGAGGACGAGTTAGGGAAGAGCAAAGTCTCTGATGGAGCATCTGCAGTTAGCATCCGCATGCGCAGTTAGCGACACCCATCTTTTTTTGGGGGCGAAGTTGAAGCCTGACCTTCTCCTCCGCCAGCGCCCGATCCTTGGTCTGGAAGTCGGGGAGCATTGCCCTGGGAATGGCCTCCGCCACCTCCTCCTCCTGCGCCTGATCAAAATGGCCCCGCGGCCCACGTGACTTCACGGATATATGAATTAAGCGCACAACAGCTCCGTCTCTCTTGCCTTGGGAACATCTGAAGAAGTGTAACTGTGCCGCACCTTTGGGTGCTGAATAAAGCCATTGATATTTCACAACTGGACTCGACTCTCTGTGGAAACGAAGAGCTCTAACAGTCTCAGATGTAGATGTGAACTGAGCCAAAAGGAGGAAGTTGAAGAAAATTGGGCAAAAGTGGGAAGAGGAGCTGGGAGGGGTGATGCAGGATGGGCTTTGGAACGAGGTTCTGTGCAGGACAAATGCAGCTTCGTCGTGTGCAGGATTCAGCCCATTACAGTTTAAGGTAGTGCACAGGGCATGTTCAGGAAGAGTTATTTTTTCCTGGGGTGGAGGATAGATGTGGGCGGTGTGCCGGGGCCCGACGAACTATACCCACATGTTGTGGGTCTGTCCGAGGTTGGAGGGGTTCTGGAAGGAGGTTGTGGAAATACTATCAAAGATTCTGGGAGTGGAGGTGGCACAGAGCCTGAACGTGGCAATGGTTGGTGTGTCGGAAAACCCAGGAGTACAGGTGGGGAGAGAGGCTGATGTAGTGACCTTTGCCTCCCTGTTAGCCCAGAGGAGGACTTGTTGAGCTGGCGGAATTCGGAGCCAAAGGTGGGGACATGGGAAGACGACTTGGCGGAATTTCTCCACTTAGGGAAGATTCAGTTCATCTTTGGGGGGATGGACGAGGGCTTCTCCAAAGGGGGGGGGGGGGGGTGTTGAGACTTAAGCTGGAAAAAGGGAGAGGGATAGGAGGGTCAGGGTAAAATGGACATTGGATATTTATTGTACTGTTGATGGTTTGTTGTGGTTCTTTGCGTTTTTTGTTCTGTACCTCCAATAAAAATATTTGCAAGAAAAATTCCTTAGGTACCGGAAAAGTTCCAATGGACTGGAAAACTGCAAGTGCAATGCCTCTGTTCAAAAATAAGGGAGAGAGAAAGCAGCAAACTATAGACAAGTTAGCCGAACATCTGTCATTGGGAGAATGTTAAGGAATGTTAGCACTGCTGCCTACGACGCTGAGGACCCAGGTTTGAATCCCGGCTCTGGGTCATTGTCCATTTGGAGTTTGCACATTCTCCCCGTGTCTGCGCGGGTTTCACCCCCATAACCCAAAGATGTGCAGGGTAGGTGGATTGGCCACGCTAAATTGCCCCTTAATTGGAAAATAATTAATTTGGTACTCTAAATTTTTTTTTAAAATTAGTTTTACGAAAGGGAAATCTAACAAATTTATCAGAGGATGCAATATGCAGGAAGGATAAAGGGGAACCAGTAGATATACTCTATTTGGATTTTCAAAAGGCATTTGGCAAGATGCCACATAAAAGGTTATAACACACGATGTTTGGTGATATTTTAGAGGATTGGCTGACGAACATGAAAGGGAGTCAGAATAAATGGTCATTTTCAGGTTGGCAAACCGTGCAAGCGAAATGCCACAGAGATTAGTGTTGCACCTTCCACTATTTACAATCTATATTAATAACTTGGATGAAGGGACCGAGTGTATTCTATGCAAATTTGCTGTCAATACAAGGATAGGAATTTGGATTTGGATTTTGTTTATTGTCACGTGTACAGCGTGCAGTGAAAAGTATTTTGCTGCGAGTAGCTCAACAGGTCATTAAGAACAAAGACAAGTACAGCACAGGAACAGGCCCTGTGGCCTCCCAAGCCTGCGCAGACCATGCTGCCCCTCTAAACTAAAATCTTCTACACTTCCCACCCTTTCATGTATTTGTCAAGATGCCCCTTAAACGTCACTATCGTCCCTGCTTCCACCACCTCCTCCGGCAGCGAGTTCCAGGCACACACTACCCTCTGTGTAAAAAAACTTACCTCGTACATCTTCTCTAAACCTTGCCCCTCGCACCTTAAACCTATGCCCCCTAGTAATTGACCCTTCTAGACTGGGACAAAGCCTCTGACTATCCACTCTGTCTATGCCCCGCATAATTTTGTAGACCTCTATCAGGTCGCCCCTCAACCTCCTTCGTTCCAGTGAGAACATACCAAGTTTACTCAGCCTCTCCTCATAGCTAATGCCCTCCATACCAGGTAACATCCTGGTAAATCTCTTCTGCACCCGCTCTAAAGCCTCCACATCCTCTGGTAGTGTGGCAACCAGAATTGAACACTATACGCCAAGTGTGGCCTAACGAATGAAATGAAAAATGAAAATCGCTTATTGTCACGAGTAGGCTTCAATGAAGTTACTGTGAAAAGCCCCTAGTCTCCACATTCCAGTGCCTGTCCGGGGAGGCTGATACGTGAATCGAACCGTGCTGCAGGCCTGCTCGGTCTGCTTTAAAAGCCAGCGATTTAGCCCAGTGAGCTAAATCAGCCCCATACTAAGGTTCTATACAGCTGCAACATGATTTGCCAATTTTTATACTCCATACTCACTAAAGTACATGAAAATAAAATAAAAGAAAATACATAATAGGGCAATGCTAGATATACAATGTAACTACTTAACACCGGCATCGGTGAAGCATACAGGGGTGTAGTGTTAATCAGATCTTCCTTAAGAGGGTCGTTTAAGAGTCTGGTAACAGCAGGGAAGAAGCTGTTTTCGAGTCTGGTCGTGCGTGTTCTCAGACTTCTGTATCTCCTGCCTGATGGAAGTAGCTAGAAAAGTGGGTAAGCCGATATGATAGCAAGTTGTGAATAAAACATGAAAATCTGCAAAGGGATGTAGGTAGTGACTACCACTGTGGCTTTACAGCGCCAGGATCCCAGGCTCGATTCCCTGTTGGGTCGCTGTCTGTGCGGAGTCTGCTATTTCTCCCCGTGTGTGCGTGTGTTTCCTCGGGGTGCTCCGGTTTCCTCCCACAGTCCAAAGACGTGCAGGTTAGGTGGATTGGCGATGATAAATTGTTCCTAGTGACCAAAATGTTGAGGAGGGGTTATTGAGTTACGGGGATAGGGTGGAAGTGAAGGCTTAAGTGGGTCAGTGCAGACTCGATGGGCTGAATGGCTTCCTTCTGCACTCTCTGTTCTATGTAATTCAATTGAATGTACAAAAAATTGGATAGATTCAGTATAATGTGGGAAAACATGATGCTGCCTGCTTTGCAAGGAAGAATAGAAAAGCAGATTATATAAGTGGTCAGAGATTGCAGGACGCTGCTGTACACAGGGGTCTGGCTGTCTTTGAACATTAATCTAAAAGGTTCATGCAGGCACAGCAAGTAATTGCAAAAGAGCTGGAGTATAAAAGTGCAGGCTCTTGTCACAATGGTACATGAAACCATGCATAGGGTGCTGTGTACAGGCGGAAGTGTGCAAATACGAATAGGCGCATTAGGGACCAAGGGGTAATATGCATGTGGAACAGGACATCTGTCTTCATTCGGGTAAGGAGGAGGATGTCAGCACAGAATTCGTGGAGAGGAACCATGAGGTTCTTAAACAGTTTGACACAGGGAGCAAGGAGATTGACAGGTTTTGGCAAGTTTAAAAGTGGACAAATCCCCAGGTCTAGATGAGTAATATCCTATATCCCATGATGCTGTGGGAAGCAAGGGGGGAAACTACAGGGGCTCTGACCCAAATTTTTAATTCCTCTCCGGCCACAGGGGAGATGCCAGAGGATTGAAGCATAGCCAATGTGGCTCCACTTTCCAAGGGTGGTGGAGATAAACCAGGGAATTACAGACCAGTGAGTCTCACATCAGTGGTAGGGAAATAATTGGAGAAAATTTTGAAGGAGAGAATTAATCTCCACTAGGAGAGACAAGGTTTGATCAGGAATAGTCAGCATGGTTTTCTCAGAGGGAGGTCATGCCTAACAAATTTGACTGAATTTTTTGTCACGTGACGAAGTAAGGGCATGCAGTTGATGCCATTTTGATGGATTTCAGCAAAGCCTTTGACATGGTCCCACATGGCAGACTGATAAAGAAGGTTAAAGCACATGGGATCCAGGGTAACTTGGCAAGTTGGATCCAAAACTGGCTCAGTGGTAGAAGACAGAGGGTGGTGGTAGAAGGCTGGTTGTGTGACTGGAAGTCGGTGCACCACAGGGATCAGAACTAGGTCTCTTATTGTTTGTGATATATATAAATGGGTGTACAAGTACACAGGTCACTGAAAGTGGCAACGCAGGTGGAGAAGGTAGTCAAGAAGGCAGACAACATGCTTGCCTTCATCGGCCGGGGCATGGAGTTTAAAAATTGGCACGTCATTTGCAGCTTTATGGAACCTTAGTTAGGCCACACTTGGAATAGTGTTCAGTTCTGGTCGCCACACTACCAGAAGGATGTGGAGGCTTTGAAGAGGGTGCAAAAGAGATTTACCAGGATGTTGCCTAGTATGGAGGGCATTAGCTATGAGGAGAGGTTGAAGAACTAGGGCAGCACGGTAGCATGGTGGTTAGCATAAATGCTTCACAGCTCCAGGGTCCCAGGTTCGATTCCCGGCTGGGTCACTGTCTGTGCCACACAGACAGTGTGCACGTCCTCCCCGTGTGTGCGTGGGTTTCCTCCGGGTGCTCCGGTTTCCTTCCACAGTCCAAAGATGTGCGGGTTAGGTGGATTGGCCATGCTAAATTGCCCGTAGTGTCCTAAAAAGTAAGGTTAAGGGGGGGGTTGTTGGGTTACGGGTATAGGGTGGATACGTGGGTTTGAGTAGGGTGATCATTGCTCGGCACAACATCGAGGGCCGAAGGGCCTGTTCTGTGCTGTACTGTTCTATGTTCTAACTTGGCTTGTTCTCACTGGAATGTCAGAAGTTGAGGGGCAACCTGATAGAAGTCTACAAGATTATGAGGGGAATGGACAGAGTGGATAGTCAGAAGCTTTTTTTCCCAGGGTGGAAGTCAATTACTGGGGGGCATAGGTTGAAGGTGTGAGGGGCAAGGTTTAAAGGAGATGTACGAGGCAAGTCTTTTTACACAGTGGGTGGTGGGAGCCTGGAACTCGGTGCCGGGGGACGTATTATTGTATGTTGGCTTTCATTAACAGGGAGATTGAGTTGAAGAGCCACGAGGTTTTGCGGCAGCTTTATAAAATCCTACTTGGAATATTGTGTCCAGTTCTGGTTGCCTCATTATAGGAAGGATGTGGATGCTTTGGAGAAGGTACAGAGGAGATTTACCAGGATGCTGCCTGGACTGGAGGGCATGTCTTATGAAGAAAGGTTGAGGGAGCTAGGGCTTTTCTCACTGGAGCGAAGAAGGAAGAGAGGTGACTTGATAGAGGTGTACAAGGCATGGATAGAGTGGATAGCCAGAGACTTTACCCCAGGGCAGAAATGACTGTCACAAGGGGACATAATATTAAGGTGATTGGAGGAAGGTATAGGGGAGGTGTCAGAGGTAAGTTCTTTACACAGAGAGCGGTGGGTGCGTGGAATGAACTACCATCAGAGGTAGTGGAGTCAGAGTCATTAGGGACATTTAAGTGACTCATGGACAGCAGTAAATTGAAGGAGTGTAGGTTAGGTTGATCTTAGATTAGGATAAATGGTCGTCATAACATCGTGGGCCGAAGGGCCTGTACTGTGCTGTACTGTTCTATGTACTATATAGTGGAAGCAGGTACAACTTTTAAGGGGCATCATGACAAAAACATGAATAGGATGGGATTAGAGGATGTGGTCACTGGAAGGGTAGGGGGTTTAATTCAGACAGGCAACATGGTCAATGCAGGCCTGGAGGGCTGAAGGGCCTGTTCCTGTGCTGTAATTTTCTTTGTTCTTTGACATAGGTGATTGTGTGGGGGCGATGATAAGTAAGATTGCAGATGACACAAAGATTGGCAGGGCGGTTAATAGTGAGGATGATGGTCTCAGGAAGATATAAACGGGTTGGTCAAATCAATGGCATTAACTGGAAAGTGTGAGGTAATGCACTTTGGAAGGAGTAACAAGGCAAGTGAGTACTCAATGAATGACAGGACAGTTGGAATCTCAGAGGAACAGATGGACCTTGGGGTGCTTATCCACAGATCCATGAAGACGACAGGACAGGTTAATAGGGTAGTTAAGAAGACATATTTGTCTTTCCCAGATTTTAAGAGCAGGGAAGTTAGGTTGGAGCTGTATTAAACTTTGGTTAGGTCACAGCTGGAGAATTGTGTGCGGTTCTGGTCACCTCACTATAGGACGGGTGTGATTACACTGGAGAGGGTGCAAAGGAGATTCACCAGGGTGTTTCCCGAAATGGAACATTGGAGCTATGAAGAGAGGCTGGACAGAACAAAGAAAAGTACAGCACAGAAAAGGGCCGTTCGGCCCTCCAGATCTACGCCAATCAGGCTGCCCATCTAAACTAAACCTTCTGCACCTCCGGGGTCCACATCTCTCTACTCCCATCCTATTCATGTATTTGTCAAGACGCCCCATAAAAGTCACCACCGTACCTGCTTCTGCCACCTTTTCCGGCAACGGGTTCCAGGCACTCATACCCCGTGTGAAATCTTCCCTTGCACATCTCTAAACTTTGCCCCTCGCACCTTAAACCTATGTCTCCTAGTAATTGACACTTGGTGGGTGGTGTTCTCACGTGTAATGGTGCACCATTACACCACCCACCAGGTACACGGTACATACTCGTGCGACTTGGCCAACATTGTCTACCTCATACGCTGCAGGAAAGGATGTCCCGAAGCGTGGTACATTGGCGAGACCATGCAGACGCTGCGACAATGAATAAACGGACATCACGCAACAATCACCAGGCAGGACTCACCAGGTCTGTATAAAAGACAGACAGAAAGCGCACTCAGTAAGCTTTGCGCAGGTCAAGGAGACACAGCCGGAGTGAGACACATCCAGAGTGGGAATTGCAACTTGGTAATTTAGTGCAGTGAGGTAATCAGGAAAGGTAAGTGGTAAATCTAATTCTGCTGTTTTTGAGTTAAAAGTGGAGTGTGTAGCTTTGTGTCTGATTGGCTGAAGCTGCCCCCACCCTAATTGCTGAGAGGCAGTTATCTGTCAGTCACCTGAGGCCTGTTTAGGGGCACAAAGGTGTACATTGTATTCTTCTCTTTGAAACCTAAGTAGTACGAGTCACCCTGGTTAGCTGAGGTCTGTATAAAAGACAGACAGAAAGCGCACTCAGTAAGCTTTGCGCAGGTCAAGGAGACATAGCCGGAGTGAGTGAGACACATCCAGAGTGGGAAGTTGGAACTTGGTAATTTGGTGCAGTGAGGTAATTCAGTGCAGAGTGGGACAAGGTGCTTTTTCCCTACTGTTTTGTTCTCTCCCTTTCTTCTGGGCTGTAATTTTTAATCTGGAAGGAGATAACCAGAGAGCATCTGAGAACCTGGGAAGGGAAGTGATTTGTATTTATTTTTTATTTTTATTACCTTTTCAAATGGGGGGGGGGAACTGAAGTGACATCACAGTAAAGCTGTGACCTGATTGGCTGGTTGGGAATCTACACTAAATTTAAAAATTAAGCATTGTTAAACTAATTAAACATAATTACTTAATTATAATTTAGAGGGGTATCTGAGCCAAAGATCAGAGAGTACTGTATTTAGCTTTCACATTTATAGTAGAAATCTAGTACTAGGAAACATATAGTTAACAGTAACTTTTTAAAAAAATTTAATTTAATTTACTAATTAATTGATGCATTGTCAATCTAAGGGGTGCAGTGCTCTGACTGTGAGATGTGGCAGGTCCGGGAGGCTTCCAGCGCCCCAGATGGCTTCATCTGCAGAAAGTGCACCCAACTGGACCTCCTCACAGACCACATGGTTCGGTTGGAGCAGCAGCTGGATGCACATTGAAGCATGCAGGAGGCGGAAAGCGTCATAGATAGCAGTTATATAAATGTGGTCACACCCAAGGTGCAGGCAGAGAAATGGGTGACCACCAGAAAGGACAACCCTTGTGGTTGTCCCCCTCTCGAACAGGCATACCTCTTTGGATACTGTCGGGGGGGGGGGATAGCCTATCAGGGGAAAACAGCAGCGGCCAGAGCAGTGGCACCACGGCAGGACCTGATGTTCAGCAGGGAGGGTCAAAGCGCAGAAGAGCAATAGTCACAGGGGACTCGATAGGGGCACAGATAGGCGCTTCTGTGAATATGAAAGAGACTCCAGGATGGTATGTTGCCTCCCTGGTGCCAGGGTTCAGGATGTCTCCGAACGGGTAGTGGGCATCCTGAAGGTGGAGGGAAACATGGCAGAGGTCGTTGTACATATTGGTACTAACGACATAGGCAGGAAGGGGCATGAGGTCCTGCAGCAGGAGTTCAGAGAATTAGGCAGAAAGTTAAAAGACAGGATCTCTAGGGTTGTAATCTCGGGATTACTCACTGTGCCATGTGCCAGTGCGGCTAGAAATGGGAAGATAGAGCAGCTAAACACGTGACTAAACAGCTGGTGAAGGAGGGAGGGTTTCAGTTATCTGGACCACTGGGAGCTCTTCCGGGGCAGATGTGACCTGTATAAGGGTGGGTTGCATCTAAACTGGAGAGGCATAAATATCCTGGCTGCGAGGTTTGCTAGTGTCACACGGGAGGATTTAAACTAGAATGGCAGGGGGGTGGGTACCAGAGCAATAGGTCACAAGGTTGAGGGAGAACTAGGGAATAGGGCCAGTATGGCTCTGCGGAAGAGCAGACAGGGAGATGTTGCTAAAATGAGCGGGTCTGGTGGCCTGAAGTGCATATGTTTTAATGCAAGAAGTATAACAGGTAAGGCAGATGAACTTAGAGGTTGGATTAGTACTTGGAACTATGATGTCGTTGCCATTTCAGAGACCTGGTTGAGGGAAGGACAGGATTGGCAGCTAAACACTCCAGGATTTAGATGTTTCAGGCGGGATAGAGGGGAATATAAAAGGGGTGGAGGAGTTGCGCTACTGTTTAGGGGGAATATCACCGCTGTACGACGGGAGGACATCTCAGAGGGCAGTGAAGCTATATGGGTAGAGATCAGGAATAAGAAGGGTGCAGTAACAATGTTGGGGGTTTACTACAGGCCTCCCAACAGCCAGCGGGAGATAGAGGAGCAGATAGGTGGACAGATTTTGGAAACAAGTAAAAACAACAGGGTTGTTGTGATGGGAGACTTTAACTTCCCCAATATTTACTGGGACTCACTTAGTGCTAGAGGCTTAGACGGGGCAGAGTTTGTAAGGAGCATCCAGGAGGGCTTCTTAAAACAATATGCAGACAGTCCAACCAGGGAAGGGGCTGTACTGGACCTGGTATTGGGGAATGAGCCCGGCCAGGTGGTAGACGTTTCAGTAGGGGAGCATTTTGGGAACAGTGACCACAATTCTGTAAGTTTTACAGTGCTGGTGGACAAGGATAAGAGTGGTCCTAGGGTGAAAGTGCGAAATTGGGAGAAGGCTAATTATAACAATATTAGGCGGGAACTGAAGAACCTAGATTGGGGGAGGATGTTTGAGGGTAAATCAACATCTGACAGGCTTTCAAATGTCAGTTAAAAGGAATTCAGGACCGGCATGTTCCTGTGAGGAAGAAGGATAAATACGGCAAATTTCGGGAACCTTGGATAATGAGAGATATTGTCGGCCTCCTCAAAAAGAAAAAGGAGGCATTTGTCAGGGCTAGAAGGCTGGGAACAGACGAAGCCTGTGTGGAATATAAGGAAAGTAGGAAGGAACTTAAGCAAGGAGTCAGGAGGGCTAGAAGGGGTCATGAAAAGTCATTGGCAAATAGGGTTAAGGAAAATCCCAAGGCTTTTTACACATACATAAAAGCCAGAGAAAGGGTTGGCCCACTGAAGGATAGGCAAGGGAATCTATGTGTGGAGCCAGAGGAAATGGGCGAGGTACTAAATACTTTGTATTAGTATTGACCAAGGAGAAGGAATTGGTGGATGTTGAGTCTGGAGAAGGGCGTGTTGATAGCCCGGGTCACATTGAGATCCAAAAAGACGAGGTGTTGGGCATCTTGAAAAATATTAAGGTAGATAAGACCCCCAGGACCTGATGGGATCTACCCCAGAATACTGAAGGAGGCTAGAGAGGAAATTGCTGAGGCCTTGACAGAAATCTTTGGATCCTCACTGTCTTCAGGTGATGTCCCGGAGGACTGGAGAATAGCCAATGTTGTTCCTTTGTTTAAGAAGGGTAGCAAGGATAATCCAGAGAACTACAGGCCGATGAGCCTTACGTCAGTGGTAGGGAAATTACTGGAGAGAATTCTTCGAGACAGGATCTACTCCCATTTGGAAGCAAATGGACGTCTTAGTGAGAGGCAGCATGGTTTTGTGAAGGGGAGGTTGTGTCTCACTAACTTAATAGAGCTTTTTGAAGAGGTCACAAAGATGATTGATGCAGGTAGGGCAGTGGATTTTGTCTATATGGACTTCAGTAAGGCCTTTGACAAGGTCTCTCATGGTAGACTGGTACAAAAGGTGAAGTCACACGGGATCAGGGGTGAGCTGGCAAGGTGGATACAGAACTGGCTCGGTCATAGAAGGCAGAGAGTAGCAATGGAAGGGTGCTTTTCTAATTGGAGGGCTGTGACTAGTGGTGTTCCGCGGGATCAGTGCTGAGACCTTTACTGTTCATAGTATAAATAAATGATTTGGAGGAAAATGTAACTGGTCTGATTAGTAAGTTTTCAGACGACACTAAGGTTGGTGGAATTGCGGATAGCGATGAGGACTGTCAGAGGATACAGCAGGATTTAGATCGTTTGGAGAATTGGGCGGAGAGATGGCAAATGGAGTTTAATCCGGAGGGGCGACCTGATAGAGGTCTACAAAATTATGAGGGGCACAGACAGAGTGAATACTCAGAGGCTTTTCCCCAGGGTAGAGGGGTCAATTACTAGGGGGCATAGGTTTAAGGTGCGAGGGGCAAGGTTTAGAGGAGATGTACGAGGCAAGTTTTTTACACAGAGGGTAGTGGGAGCCTGGAAGTCGCTGCTGGAGGAGGTGGTGGAAGCAGGGGCGATAGTGACGTTTCAGGGGCATCTGGACAAATACATGAATAGGATGGGAATAGAGGGATACGGACCCAGAAAGTGTACAAGATTTTAGTTTCGACGGGCAGCATGGTCGGCACGGGTTTGAAGGGCCAAAGGGCCTGTTCCTGTGCTGTACTTTTCTTTGTTCTTTGAATGTTCCCTTCCAGTCAGGGAACACTTCCGCAGTCAAGGGCATTCAGCCTCTGATCTCCGGGTAAGCGTTCTCCAAGGCACCCTTCAGGACATGCGACAACGCAAAATCGCCGAGCACAAACTTATAGCCAAGTTCCGCACACATGAGTGCGGCCTCAACCGGGACCTGGGATTCATGTCGCATTACATTCATCCCCCACCATCTGGCCTGGGCGTGTGAAATCCTACCAACTGTCCTAGCTTGAGACAATTCACAGCTCTCTAACCTGGGGTTACCCCTATCTCTGGATCTGTAAAGACTTGATTACCTGCAAATGCTCGCATTCTAAGCATTGTCTGGCATCTTTGAATTTGTCTATATATATATGTTTCTGGAACATATCGCATCATTCACCCGAGGAAGGAGCAGTGCTCCGAAAGCTAGTATTTGAAACAAACCTGTTGGACTTTAACCTGTTACTATAAGATTATGTATAGACAGTGCAGATAGGAAGCAGCTGTTCCTCTTAGTTGAAGGGTCAGTAATGAGGAGCATAATTTTAAGATGAGGGGCAAGAAGTTTAGATGAGACTTGTGGAAAATTATTTTCACCCAGAGGGTGGTGGGAGTCAGGAATGCACTGCCTGGGAAGGTAGTAGAGGCAGGAAACCTCACGACCTTTAAAAGGTATGTGGATGAGCACTTAACATGGAAAGTGGGATTAGTGAAGAATTAGTGTAGTTTTGTCAGTAAAGACTCGGTGGGTTGAAGGGCCTTTTTTGTGCTGTACGACTCTATGTTTCTATGAGTAAATGGGAAGAAACAGTTTCAGTGGAATGAGGGTCGATAAATAGAGACCACAGATTTAAGAACCAGAGACAACATGAGGATTTTAAAAATGAAATGTTAAGGAATAGGTACAGTTTTAGGTCATTTATATTTGTAGGTGTTGGGCATAAGTTATAGCATTAAGTTTAAGTTTAACTTCCATTTCTGCAGAAAACTGCAATTTTCATTTCACTTTAAAAAGATGCCTGCATTTTAATGAGGAGTTATGACGCTAAAGCAAACACAGCGTATTAAAAAATTGGTTGCCTGGTAACAGAAAGTAGTGTGAGGTACCGTTGGTGCCTTTGCTCGGAGGAGCAGAGAATATTTGAAGTCTCTCAGCAGCAGGACATGAAGGGAGACTGCAGAGAGCAGGCTGCAAACTAAAAAAAAAACAGAACAAACCCAAAAACAGGGTGAGGGGCAGAAGGAGGTTCCAAGAAGACCAACTAGACTTCTGGTAAAAACCCGGTTAAGAGTGAGGAGCAGAGGCTCCAAGTTAAAGGTATAGACCTGGAATAACGCGGACCTGCGAGAAGACAAAGATCGAAGGGGACCCAAAGGTTGGTAACTGTTGGGCCTGTGAAGCAGTGGTGTTCTGTTGGCATGGCTGGGTATCGTAGAGATTGCGTGGAAGGCGAAACTTGAATGCATGTTACACTCCAGGGCAGCGCAGCATCAGGAGAGAGGTTGAAAGCCTGGATCATTGGTGAAGACATCCGAGAGAAGGCCTCACTTGGGAGAAGATACCAAAACATGTATTTTCCGAGCACAGTTCCAATGAGACCAATTGGCTCACAGTGTGACAAGCATCTCGGGGAAATGGACAAGAAATCTGTCAAAGTTTTTGGGTGGCATCTGCCACTTGGTTTCAGAGTGTGGTGTGTCTGACCACATTTCTCCTATTGGTTTGCATGGACTGTGCACTTACAGAGTACAAGATAGATTTTGTAAAGTGCATAATCCGGACAAAAGGGTATATGTCTATGAAGGTATAGGTGGGGTGAAGGAGCAGAACAATATAGTTAATCTTTTCTTGTTTCATTAATGTTTTATTTTGTTGAAAGTACATCAGCAGACTCTGTGACTCTGTTCAACTGCCTCCCTCCACATTTCCAACAAAAATCCAAGTTAGTGTCTGTCAAGTCGGGTTCCAATCTGCGATCTGACTTGTCCAGAAGTAACATCAGCTGGGATTGTAGCAACAGCAAGTTGTTCCAATTATAGAATCCCGATAAGTGCAGAAGGAGGCTATTCGGCCCATCGAGTGTGCACCGACCCCCCTGAAGGAGCCTAGGCACACTACCCCACCGTACCCCGTAACCCAATAACCCCACCTAACTTGCACATATTTAGCATGACCAATCCACCTAACCTGCATATCTTTGGACTGTGGGAGGATATCGGAGCACCCGGAGGAAACCCACACAGACACAGGGAGAGAGTGCAAACTCCACACAGGCACTGACCCAAGGCTGGAATTGAACCTCGGTCCCTGATGCTGTGAGACAGCAGTGCAACCGTAGTGGAAACAGCTTCAATAATAACTTCCAAAGGGAATTGGATACATTTTTGTAAAGGAGGAATTTGTAGGATATGACCAAAGAGCGGGAGAGCGAGACTAATTAAATAACAAAGCTTGACAAAGCGCTAACTCAGGCACAATGGGTTGAAGAAGAATCATCACATTTAGATAGTAAGGAGGGTTGACTGCAGGAACAATGTGAGACAGGGGTTAAGAGACAAACATCTCCACAGAACAACAATTTAATGTACGCTTCGATCCAAAAACCTCTAGAGGATTATTATACTCAGTAAAAATCTATGCACAGGAGAACAATGAAATGGATCTTCAACCGTTAATGGTTGAAAAGAGAAATTACCTTTATCCACGATGTCCCACACCTCCACCTTCACAATATCATCAGTCGCTGCAATAAAACACAAGATAGAATTTGCAGGAGTTAGCTGAAGAAGCGGAAATTTCAGGGACTTTACAGCTGCCTCAGTGGCCGTTATTTAAAACCTGCAGGAATAGAGAATCAGGACTGAAGCTTCAAAAAGATGGGACTGAGAACTAAACAGAGCAGGAGCTGAGAGTCCAACTGGAGATTTAACTAGAATGGAGCTGGGGGATAGACTGCAGATGGAATAAAACTTTTTAGATCATGGATGGGCAGCTGAGATCTGTTATTTGCAAGTCCTGCAACTTGTGGGAACTTCAGGCCGCTTGATATGTCTTTGATAATCACCTGTGCAGCTAGTGCCTCCAACTGCTTGAACTCAAAGCTCAGGATCTCTGACCTTATGGGGCAGCGAGAATCAATGTGGGATATCTCAAAGGATGGGTTTCCTGTATTACACGTTCCAGGAGGTGGTCACTCCACAGGCAGAGAGGGGTCAGGTTAGTAGCTGGATGGCCACCCGGGAGATCAGAAAGAGGTGGGAAGTACAGGAGCCTTCGGGGAGTGTGCCACCCTCAAACAGGTACTCAGCATTGGAGACTTGCTAGGAATGAAGACACCTCAAAAGGAGGGCAGTTCAGACCGTCACTCCAAAAGGCCAAGGGATTGTAACAGCAAAGCACAGAAATGCAGTTATGGTGGGGAATTCCATCGTTAGTGGGGTAGGCAGGCTTGTCTGTAACTGTCATTGTGAAGCCCACAGGGTGTGTTAATTCTCCGATACCAGGGAAAGGAGAATATGGATAGGATGCAGAATATTCTGCAGGGTGTGACGACACCACGGGCGACTGCGCAGTCAATTCCAGCCCCACTTGACCCAGAATTGCAACGTAAGTGAATTAACCAATAATTCTTCGAAAAATACCCAAAGTCTGGCCTTGGCTGTCCAATAATGAAATACAGCCTTTCAGCCAATTCACTGAACACCAGCCAATCATTTGAACCGAGTTTCACCCATTCTCTCTCTCTCTGGTGCCGGCAAGTCTAAGGTCTCCCTGTTCTAAAGCAGCAGTGTTCTCTCCTGTAACTTCTGAATGCCTCACTCCTCTCTGCTGCTTGACTTAAAGATGAATGTCTAGCAATCATCTAAGGGTCAAAAAAAATAACGGCAAAAATAAAAGAAAGGGGAAATAAAGAAATGAAGAGGAGGAACCCTTTCAAGGGGGAACAGAGTGATCCAGAAGTTGTGGCAAGTTTCAGTACCACAACATATGGAGCAGGTTTTGAGGTCAGATGTTCAGCAGCTACAGAGGAAGTTAAAAGGTAAGATCTCAAAGGCAGTTATCTCTGAATCATTTCGACTGTCCTGTGCCAGCCAGAGTACAGATACAAAGGTAAGGAAGATCAGTGTGTATCTTCAAGCATGATGCAGCAGGGGGGCCTCAGACTGTCAGAGCATTGGGACTAGTTCTAGGGCAAGAGTTTCCAAATCAACAAGAATGGGAATCTTGTTGGGAGTGTCAGTAGTGTGGTTAGAGAAGGTTTAAGTACATTTACAGGGGGTTGGGCAGCAGCATATAGAAAGCGAAAAGAGGAATAAGGTGTGCTGAACTGTACTGGAGAAGGAAGCATTTGCAAATCAGACAGGAAGAAAAACAATGAGAAATACACAAGACAAGGTGTGGAATACATGGATATGACACACAGAGTGCGGTGAATAAGGACAAAGAGCAAACGAGCCCTGGACACGCACCGCATAAACTACAGGGACCGCGGGCACCGAGCCCCGGGCACAGAGTGACCGAGCCCCGGGCACGCGGGACGCAGAGTGACCGAGCCCCGGGCACGCGGGGTGCAGAGTGACCGAGTCCCGGGCACGCGGGGCGCAGAGTGACCGAGTCCCGGGCACGCGGGGCGCAGAGTGACCGAGCCCCGGGCACGCGGGGCGCAGAGTGACCGAGCCCCGGGCACGCGGGGCATAGAGTGACCGAGCCCCGGGCACGCGGGGACCGAGCCCCGGGCACGCGGGGCACAGAGTGACCGAGCCCCGGGCACGCGGGGCACAGAGTGACCGAGCCCCGGGCACGCGGGGCACAGAGTGACCGAGCCCCGGGCACAGAGCGACCGAGCCCCGGGCACAGAGCGACCGAGCCCCGGGCACAGAGCGACCGAGCCCCGGGCACAGAGCGACCGAGCCCCGGGCACAGAGCGCCCGAGCCCCGGGCACAGAGCGACCGAGCCCCGGGCACAGAGCGACCGAGCCCCGGGCACAGAGCGACCGAGCCCCGGGCACAGAGCGACCGAGCCCCGGGCACAGAGCGACCGAGCCCCGGGCACAGAGCGACCGAGCCCCGGGCACAGAGCGACCGAGCCCCGGGCACAGAGCGACCGAGCCCCGGGCACAGAGCGACCGAGCCCCGGGCACAGAGCGACCGAGCCCCGGGCACAGAGCGACCGAGCCCCGGGCACAGAGCGACCGAGCCCGGGCACAGAGCGACCGAGCCCCGGGCACAGAGTGACCGAGCCCCGGGCACAGAGTGACAGAGCCCCGGGCACAGAGTGACAGAGCCCCGGGCACAGAGTGACAGAGCCCCGGGCACAGAGTGACAGAGCCCCGGGCACAGAGTGACAGAGCCCCGGGCACGCGGGGCACAGAGGGACCGAGCCCCGGGCACAGAGTGACCGAGCCCCGGGCACAGAGTGACCGAGCCCCGGGCACGCGGGGCACAGAGTGACCGAGCCCCGGGCAAACAGGGCACAGAGTGACCGAGCCCCGGGCACGCGGGACACAGAGTGACCGAGCCCCGGGCACGCGGGGCACAGAGTGACCGAGCCCCGGGCACGCGGGGACCGAGCCCCGGGCACGCGGGGACCGAGCCCCGGGCACGTGGGGCACAGAGTGATCGAGCCCCGGGCACGCGGGCACAGTGACCGAGCCCCGGGCACACGGGGCACAGAGTGACCGAGGCCCGGGCACGCGGGGCACAGAGTAACCGAGCCCCGGGCAAGCGGGGACCGAGCCCCGGGCACGCGGGGCACAGAGTGACCGAGCCCCGGGCAAACAAGGCACAGGGTGACCGAGCACCGGGGCACAGAGTGACCAAGCCCCGGGCACGCGGGGTCCGAGCCCCGGGCACACGGGGACCGAGCCCCGGGCACGCGGGGCACAGAGGGATCGAGCCCCGGGCACAGAGTGATCGAGCCCCGGGGACGCGGGGACCGAGCCCCGGGGCACAGAGTTTCCGAGCCCCGGGCTCTAAATAGCTGGAACACCACAACATTCAGCGTACTGTGGGTAACTAGTTTGCTGCAAACAAAGCTGACGTTTTTACAGAAAAAAATCAATGAATTCCTCTCACTTTTGGTAATTGCTTCAGTAAGTGATGAAAAGACTTGTGTTCAGTTAGAAAACAATAGCAGCAGTGGATAAAGTGAATGTGGAGGGCAGTAATCCTGGCACAATAATCACTGTTCATGGGTTCAGTTGCTGTCCTCGAACATTGCAATCAAGATCATCGATTCAGCTTCGTTCTCCTCTCTTGTTTACTTCCTCCCCTGGTTGGACAGCTCTTCAGAGTGGCACCCTGATGCCCCCTCACCCAGTTCAAGGACCCAAGGCCAGTAGAGGCTGTGCTATTATGTCAAGTTAACTTAAGAATAAAATATGGGACTGTTTACTCAGGGGGCTAAGTGCAATTTAATTCTTCTTGATGTTTGGGATCGCAAGCAAGAATAACTGTTGCAAAAAGAAAATCAAAGGATCTAATGAATTTTGAAGCAGCTTAATGTACAACCGATGTCGTAGACTTGTTGGCACCAGTGGCCAGTGAGAGGCAAAAATAAGTGGGTTGTTAGAATATTTCCATTAACTGAAATACAGCAATGCTGTTGTCAACTAAACAGCATCGATATCTGGCACTGACGACCATTTACTCAAATTATTGCTTGTGCATGCAACATTTCACCAATCAATTTCTAAGCAGGAATCGTAAAGTATCTGTATGTGTGTTCCAACTGAGATTCACTGTGTTTGCAAAAGCCTAATGAAAATGGATCATTCTATTGGAGTGGAAGTAATACATCATAATATTTGGAATGATTTACCATGACTAATCATTTTCTGTAATGCTATGTTCAACAACAGAATTATGCATCATTTGCAACGGGTCATTTACTGAGCCAGCCGACAGCTTATACACCTTTGAGCCACTACCCTCAGATTTACCAAAATTGGGAACTTTACTCTCAATCTAACTTATTCTACACGAGACCTGGGAGTGTTTGATGGGGACAGTGTAGAGGGAGCGTTACTCTGTCTCTAACCCCGTGCTGTGTTTGATGGGGACAGTGTAGAGGGAGCTTTACTCTGTATCTAACCCTGTGCTGTCTCTGTCTTGGGAGTGTTTGATGGGGACAGTGTAGAGGGAGCTTTACTCTGTATCTAACCCCGTGCTGTACCTGTCCTGGGAGTGTTTGATGGGGACAGTGTAGAGGGAGATTTACTCTGTATCTAACCCCGTGCTGTACCTGTCCTGGGAGTGTTTGATGGGGACAGTGTAGAGGGAGCTTTACTCTGTATGTAACCCCGTGCTGTACCTGTCCTGGGAGTGTTTGATGGGGACAGTGTAGAGGGAGCTTTACTCTGTATCTAACCCCGTGCTGTACCTGTCCTGGGAGTTTAATGGGGACAGTGTAGAGGGAGATTTACTCTGTATCTAACCCCGTGCTGTACCTGTCCTGGGAGTGTTTGATGGGGGCAGTGTAGAGGGAGCTTTAATCTGTATCTAACCCCGTGCTGTACCTGTCCTGGGAGTGTTTGATGGGGACAGTGCAGAGGGAGCTTTACTCTGTATCTAACCCCGTGCTGGACCTGTCCTGGGAGTGTTTGATGGGGACAGTGTAGAGGGAGCGTTACTCTGTCTCTAACCCCGTGCTGTACCTGTCCTGGGAGTGTTTGATGGGGGACAGTGTAGAGGGAGCTTTACTTTGTATCTAACCCTGTGCTGTACCTGTCCTGGGAGTGTTTGATGGGGACAGTGTAGAGGGAGCTTTACTCTGTATCTAACCCCGTGCTGTACCTGTCCTGGGAGTGTTTGATGGGGACAGTGCAGAGGGAGCTTTACTCTGTATCTAACCCCATGCTGTACCTGTCCTAGGAGGGTGTAATGGGGACAGTGTAGAGGGAGATTTACTCTCTGTATTGACACTGATGTCAATTCACTGGTCTCAGCAACATTTGATCCCAGTATGATGGGGGAGGCACACTCCTGCGCATTACACCAAAGACACTGATATCCAGATACTGCTTTATGATCTCAAACAGAAATCGAGAAGACAGAGCTATCGCTGCACGTGGGTTTATTCAACCTCCCGGATTCAAATGCCATATTAGTATAAAGCACAAACGATTGACTGCCGAAAACCCCTGACAAAGGTTTTCAGCTGAACCATTCTGTTCTCTCCGCAGACGCTGGCTGGTCGGCTGCGTATTTCCAAATCTGACAGGGAGGTTTTTAAATCAACTTTTAATAATTGCTGTTCTTAGAACTTACTTTTATAGCTCCAGTGAATGCTGGTGACCTGGATCTCCTGAGTTGGAATGTATTGTTCCACAAACTTCTTTCCCTGCAGTCTGTGCCATAGTGTTGTCTTTCCTGTGTTTCTATCTCCTCGAATCAGAATTTTCACTGAGAAATAAAATGTAAAAATCACTAACTTGTTACAAAAATGCAATTGGCCAGTTATTGCACGCCTGGTTTCCCACACTCTGCCCCACGGAATGTCACAGCCAATCGGAGCAAATCATAATGGAGAAGCAGCGCAATGGGATTGATCATTGGGAATCTCTGACCAATCACACAGTTTGATCATTGACCAATCAGATGCTGATAATGGACAACTTGTCCCCATTTAGAATCAGTAGGAACTGGGCACAATTCAAACATAAACACACAAGCTGCTGGGAGGGGATGTGAATAAAAATTGTTCGAGCATGGGGAGGGCCGGGGGAAGGGATGTGCGGGGAGGGCAGGAGGAGGCGCGGAGGGCCGGGGGAAGGGATGTGCGGGGAGGGCAGAAGGAGGCGGGGAGGGCAGGATGGACGCAGAGGCGGGATGGGCAGGGGTAGGTGGGGAGGGCAGGGTTGAGGTAGAGGCGGGGAGGGCAGGGGGAGGCAGGAGGAGGCGGGGAGGGCAGGAGGGGGCGGGGAGGGCAGGGGGAGGCAGGAGGAGGCGGGGAGGCAGGAGGCGGCGGGGATGCTGGGAGGGACGGGAGAGGCGGGGAGGGCAGGAGGCGGGGAGGGCAGGGGGAGGCGGGGAGGGCAGGGGGAGGCGGGGAGGGCAGGGGGCGGCGGGGAGGGCAGGGGGCGGCGGGGAGGGCAGGGGGCGGCGGGGAGGGCAGGGGAGGGCAGGGGAGGCGGGGAGGGCAGGGGGTGGCGGGGAGGGCAGGGGGTGGCGGGGAGGGCAGGGGGTGGCGGGGAGGGCAGGGGGAGGCGGGGAGGGCAGGGGGAGGCGGGGAGGGCAGGGGGAGGCGGGGAGGGCAGGGGGAGGCGGGGAGGGCAGGGGGAGGCGGGGAGGGCAGGGGGAGGCGGGGAGGGCAGGGGGAGGCGGGGAGGGCAGGGGGAGGCGGGGAGGGCAGGGGGAGGCGGGGAGGGCAGGGGGAGGCGGGGAGGGCAGGGGGAGGCGGGGAGGGCAGGGGGAGGCGGGGAGGGCAGGGGGAGGCGGGGAGGGCAGGGGGAGGCGGGGAGGGCAGGGGGAGGCGGGGAGGGCAGGGGGAGGCGGGGAGGGCAGGAGGAGGCGGGGAGGGCAGGAGGAGGCGGGGAGGGCAGGAGGAGGCGGGGAGGGCAGGAGGAGGCGGGGAGGGCAGGAGGAGGCGGGGAGGGCAAGAGGAGGCGGGGAGGGCAGGAGGAGGCGTGGCGAGCAAGAGGAGGTGGGGAGGCGTGGCGGGCAGGAGGAGGCGGGGAGGCGTGGCGGGCAGGAGGAGGCGGGGAGGCGTGGCGGGCAGGAGGAGGCGGGGAGGCGTGGCGGGCAGGAGGAGGCGGGGAGGCGTGGCGGGCAGGAGGAGGCGGGGAGGCGTGGCGGGTTGGAGGAGGCGGGGAGGCGTGGCGGGCAGGAGGAGGCGGGGAGGCGTGGCGGGCAGGAGGAGGCGGGGAGGCGTGGCGGGTTGGAGGAGGCGGGGAGGGCAGGGGGAGGCTGCGATGGCAGGGGAAGTGCAGACTCCGCATAAACTGTGACCCAAGCCAGGAATCGTACCTGGGCCCCGGCGTTGTGAAGCAACAGTGCTAAGCACTGTGCTACCGTGCAGCCCACACATACATACTGGGGTACAATACTGGTGGGGACGGGTCTGTCACTGTATAACACTGGGGTACAGTACTGGTGGGGACAGGTCTGTCTCTGTATAACACTGGGGTACAGTACTGGTGGGGATGGGTCTGTCACTGTATAACACTGGGGTACAGTACTGGTGGGGACAGGTCTGTCTCTGTATAACATTGGGGTACAGTACTGGTGGGGACGGGTCTGTCACTGTATAACACTGGGGTATAGTACTGGTGGGGCTGGGTCTGTCACTGTATAACACTGGGGTACAGTACTGGTGGGACCAGGTCTGTCACTGTATAACACTGGGGTACAGTACTGGTGGGGACAGGTCTGTCACTGTATAACACTGGGGTACAGTACTGGTGGGGACAGGTCTGTCACTGTATAACACTGGGGTACAGTACTGGTGGGGACGGGTCTGTCTCTGTATAACACTGGGGTACAGTACTGGTGGGGACGGGTCTGTCTCTGTATAACACGGGTACAGTACTGGTGGGGACAGGTCTGTCTCTGTATAACACTGGGGTACAGTACTGGTGGGGACGGTCTGTCACTGTATAACACTGGGGTACAGTACTGGTGGGGACGGGTCTGTCACTGTATAACACTGGGGTACAGTACTGGTGGGGACGGGTCTGTCACTGTATAACACTGGGGTACAGTACTGATGGGGACAGGACTGTCACTGGATCTTCCATCTCTACAGTCCGGGATATTGTGTCCGATCTCGCTCTTTGTGATGTGTCAGTTGTGCAAGTCCACTCACAGACTGCTGATCAAGGCTTTGTGCTGCCAGTCACCTTCAGAATGCTGTACTAACTCAGCAATCAGAGCAAGTGTGTTTATTAAATTAATTGCTGCGCATTGGTTGAGGCATGGACTGAAGACAATCCTTCAGATGTGGAATTTGGCACTGGTGAAGATAAGAGTAGTATCTGCAATGCAGCAAACTGCAGCCCCCCGACTCAGATTCACTCCAATTCTTCGGGATCGTTCACGAATTGTGTCGGAGTGTTACTGCCTGGGATTGAGGGACATCGACACAGCTCAGTGTCTGCAGGCAGGCATTGCATCTGAACTTTCTAAATCATTGCCGCTAACTTTTAAAAAGTATTATTTCATGGGGCATGACGAACTTGGCTCATGCTCAATTACCTCTTGAGAAAGAGTTGGTGAATCGCCTTCTTGAAACATGGAGCCCACCAATACTCCAGTGACAGACCTGCCTGCACCAATTCTGCATCACAGTGTTATACAGTGACAGACCCGTCCCCACCAGTACTGTACCCCAGTGTTATACAGTGACAGACCCGTCCCCACCAGTACTGTACCCCAGTGTTATACAGTGACAGATCGTCCCCACTAGTACTGTACCCCAGTGTTATACAGTGACAGACCCGTCCCCACCAGTACTGTACCCCAGTGTTATACAGTGACAGACCCGTCCCCACCAGTACTGTATCCCAGTGTTATGCAGTGACAGACCTGTCCCCACCAGTACTGTACCCCAGTGTTATACAGTGACAGACCCGTCCCCACCAGTACTGTACCCCAGTGTTAAACAGTGACAGACCCGTCCCCACCAGTACTGTACCCCAGTGTTATACAGAGACAGACCCATCCCCACCAGTACTGTACCGCAGTGTTATACAGCGACAGACCCGTCCCCACCAGTACTGTATCCCAGTGTTATACAGTGACAGACCCGTCCCCACCAGTACTGTACTCCTGTGTTATACAGTGACAGACCTGTCCCCACCAGTACCGTATCCCACTGTTATACAGTGACAGACCCGTCCCACCAGTATTGTACCCCAGTGTTATCCAGTGACAGATCTGTCCCCACCAGTACTGTAGCTCAGTGTTATACAGAGACAGACCTGTCCCCACCAATACTGTACCCCAGTGTTATACAGTGACAGTCCTGTCCCCACCAGTACTGTACCCCAGTGTTATAGTGACAGACCTGTCCCCACCAATACTGTGCCCCAGTATATTCGTGACAGACCTGTCCCCACCAGTACTGTACCCCAGTATTATACAGTGACAGACCTGTCCCCTGTACCTCAGTTTATACAGTGACAGACCTGTCCCCACCAGTACTGTACCCCAGTGTTATACAGTGACAGACCTGTCCCCACCAGTACTGTACCCCAGTGTTATACAGTGACAGACCTGTCCCCACCAATACTGTACCCCAGTATTATACAGTGACAGACCTGTTCCCTCCCGTACTGTATCCGTGTTATACAGTGACAGACCTGTCCCCGCCAGTACTGTACCCGTGTTATACAGTGACAGACCTGTCCCCACCAGTACTGTACCCCAGTGTTATACAGTGACAGACCCGTCCCCACCAGTACTGTATCCCAGGGTTATGCACTAAGAGACCTGTACGCAACAACAGCCTGCATTTATGTAGCATCTTTGAAAAAATACAAGATTCAAGGTTCTTCAGTGGAGGATTTTCTTGTAAATTTGACACAAAGCCATGGAAAGTGACGTTGGGTGAGATGAGTAAAAGCTTAATCAAAGAGGCAATCTTGAGGTGTTGTTTTGGAGGAGGAGAGCGAGGTAGGGAGGGAGAGCGAGAGAATTTCAGAGCAGGGGGCGCAGTTACAATTGAGAATTGGGGATGGTCAGGCATTGTGGAGGGTTGGAGGAGATACCAGTGATCGGGAGGAAGCAAGTCCAAGGAAGGTTTTAAAACAAGGTTGGAATTTTAAAACCGAGATATTGCTGAACTGGGAGTGAATGTAGGTCAGCGAGAACAGGGAAAGTGAGAGGATAAGGACTTGGTGGGAGTAAGGTCATGGGTAGCAGAGGTTTGGGTGTTTACAGGGGTTGACCAGGAGTGTGATGGAATGGTCAAGCCTGCAGATAGAAAAAGAATAAATGAGGGTTTGAGCAATGGTTGGCCTGAGACAGGGGAGAGTTGGTGATGCTATTGGGAGGTGCAAATAGGCTAGATCGTCTTTATGGATATGTGGACAGGAGCTCATCTTGGAATCAACCGTGACATTAAGGTTGTGTGAGCAGTCTGCTTCAGGCTCAGACGGTTGTTGAGGAAATGAGGCAGTTGGTCATCTTGAACAGAGTTTGTGGGAGGGACTAAAGGCAATGGCTTCCATCTTCTCAGAATTTAGCAGGATGAAACTTCTCCTCATGCATGACAATGTCAGACAGGCAGTGACAACAATTCCAGGACAATCGATGGATCGAAAAGGGCGAAAGGCAGCCATCAGTGTTCAGGTAAAAAATAACACCACATCTTCAAATGATCTCACCGAGAGGCAAGATACAGATAAGAAACAGGTGGCCAACAACAGTTCATTGGGGACACCAGACGTTACCATGTGGTAGAGGAGGAAGACGGCACTGTAAGGATTCTCCGGCTATGATTGGATAAGAATTGAAAGAGGGTCAGCACAGTGCCACCCAGCTAGACAACATTGGAGGGGTGTTGGAGGAGGATGCTGTGGTCAAAGGTAGTCGGCATGTTGAGGAGGATGGGGAGGAAGGTTTATCTTTGTCACAGTCACACAGGGTATCATTGGCACGATAGCACAGTGGTTAGCATTGTTGCTTCACAGCTCCAGGGTCCCAGGTTCGTTTCCCCGCTGGGTCACTGTCTGTGTGGAGTCTGCATGTTCTCCCCGTGTCTGTGTGGTTTCCTCCGGGTGCTCCGGTTTCCTCCCACAAGTCCCGAAAGACGTGCTGTTAGGTAATTTGGACATTCTGAATTCTCCCTCAGTGTACCCGAACAGATGCCGGAGTGTGGCGACTAGGGGCTTTTCACAGTAACTTGTGTTAATGTATGCCTACTTGTGACAATAAAGATTATTATTATTACTAATGTGTAGTCACCTCTCAATTCCATAGACTCTCTACAGTGCAGCAGGTCATTCAGCCCATCGAGTCAGCATCGACCCTCTGAAAGAGTTCCCTACTTGGGTCCACTCCCCCGCCCCATCCCTGTAACCCCAGCTAACCTTTGGACACTAAGGGACAACTTAGAATGGTCAATCCACCTAATCTCCACATCTTTGGACTGTGGGAGGAAACTGGAGCATCTGGAGGAAACCCACACAGACACGAGCAGAATGTGCAAACGCCACACAGACAGTGACCCAAGGGCGGAATTGAACCCGGGTCCCTGGCACTGTGAGGCAAAAGTGCTAACCACTGTCCCACCTCCGTGCCCAATTTTCCAGGAACTGCCATGTTTGAATCCCTGCTGTCAGGTCTCTACCTTGCCACAGTACCACAATCATTCTCATCAGTGTCAGACTGTTGCCAGGCCGAAGAATGGGAGTCCGTTGTCCCCAGCTGACATGCTTTGTCCCAACCACACTGTCCATTTCTCCCAATTCCCTTTCCCCTTGACCCGATCACCTTTGCCCCCTGCCCCATCACACTGCCCTCCTGCCCCATCACCCTTACCCTCTGCCCCATCACCCGTACCCTCTGCCTCCATCACCCTTGCGCCCTGTCCCCTCACCCTTGCGCACTGCCCCATCACCCTTCCGCACTGCCCCATCACCCTTGCGCCCTGCCCCATCACCTGTGCCCTCAGTCCCCATCACCCTTACCCTCTGCCCCATCATCCTTACCCTCTGCCCTCACCTTTGCCCTCATCCCCATCACCCTTGCCCTTTGCCCCTCACCCTCAGCCCCATCACCCTTGCCCTTTGCCCCTCACCCTCAGCCCCATCACCCTTGCCCTTTGCTCCTCACCCTCCGCTCCATCAACCTTGCCCCTGGTTATACTCACTGTTGTACTGCACTCCCTTGGCGAATCTCCGCTGCAGGCTCTGGTTCATGCTTTGGAGCCCCGCCGGGATGATCTTCTCCCTGCCCGGGACCTGCTCCGTGCCCACCAGCTTCTTCAATGCCGAAAACATGTCGCCACAGGGAGCGGGCTCGACTCAGGCGCGCGGACAAGGCGAAAAAGCAGCCAAAACATCAACCCGGCAGGGCCCGGCTCCGGGGAAAGCACCGCGCCTGCGCCGACTGCTGCTTCTCACTGCGTCTGCGCCGATTGCTACCTCGCACTGCGCCTGCGCCGCCCGCTGCGTCTCACTGCGCCTGCGCCACCTGCTGACCTAAGGGTAGAAATTCTTCATTTGGGCCTCAGGATTGGATTTCACGTGCACCGCGTTATACGTTGTTCTCCGGACAGTCCAAACAGATCATTCCGTACATGAAAAAACACACAATGTAAGACTTGTGTTTCGAGAACTTCATTCAACAGAACAGAGGGTGCTTTACTCTGTACCTAACCCCGTGCTATATCTGTCCTGGGAGTGTTTGATGGGGACAGTGTAGAGGGAGCTTTACTCTGTATCTAACCCCATGCTGTACCTGTCCTGGGAGTGTTTGATGGGGACAGTGTAGAGGGAGCTTTACTCTGTATCTAACCCCGTGCTGTACCTGTCCTGGGAGTGTTTGATGGGGACAGTGTAGAGGGAGCTTTACTCTGTATCTAACCCCGTGCTGTACCTGCCCTGGGAGTGTTTGATGGGGACAGTGTAGAGGGAGCTTTACTCTGTACCTAACCCCGTGCTGTACCTGTCCTGGGAGTGTTTGATGGGGACAGTGTAGAGGGAGCTTTACTCTGTATCTAACCCCGTGCTGTACCTGCCCTGGGAGTGTTTGATGGGGACAGTGTGGAGGGAGCTTTACTCTGTATCTAACCCCGTGCTGTACCTGTCCTGAGAGTGTTTGATGGGGACAGTGTAGAGGGAGCTTTACTCTGTATCTAACCCCATCTTGTACCTGTCCTGGGAGTGTTTGATGGGGACAGTGTGGAGGGAGCTTTACTCTGTATCTAACCCCGTGCTGTACCTGTCCTGAGAGTGTTTGATGGGGACAGTGTAGAGGGAGCTTTACTCTGTATCTAATCCTGTGCTGTACCTGTCCTGGGAGTGTTTGATGGGGACAGTGTAGAGGGAGCTTTACTCTGTATCTAACCCCGTGCAATATCTGTCCTGGGAGTGTTTGATGGGGACAGTGTAGAGGGAGCTTTACTCTGTATCTAATCCTGTGCTGTACCTGTCCTGGGAGTGTTTGATGGCGACAGTGTAGAGGGAGCTTTACTCTGTATCTAACCCCGTGCTATATCTGTCCTGGGAGTGTTTGATGGGGACAGTGTAGAGGGAGCTTTACTCTGTATCTAACCCCGTGCTGTACCTGTTCTGGGAGTGTTTGATGGGGACAGTGTAAGAACATAAGAACTAGGAGCAGAAGTAGACCGTCCGGCCCTTCGAGCCTGCTCCGCCATTCTATAAGATCATGGCTGATCTTTTTGTGGTCTCAGAACCACTTACCCGCATTCTGGCCATATCCCGTAATTCCTTTATTTTTCAAAAAAAACATCTATCCTATCTTTAAATATATTCAATGAAGTAGCGTCTACTACTTCTTTCAGTAGGGAATTCCATACTTTAACCACCCTCTGAGTGAAGAAGTTCCTCCTTGATTCAGTCCTAAATCTGCTCCCCCTAATCTTGAGGCTATGCTCTCTTGTCCGACTTTCACCTACCAGTGGAAACATCCTATCTACTTCTATCTTATCCATTCCCTTCAAAATGTTATATGTTTCTATTAGATCCCCCCTCAACCTTCTGAATTCCAGTGAATATAATCCCAATCTACTCAGCCTCTCCTCATACGATAACCCCCTCAACTCCGGAATCAGCCTAGTGAACCTCCTCTGCACCCCCTCTAGTGCTAGCACATCCTTTCTCAAGTGTGGAGACCAAAACTGCACACACTATTCCAGGTGTGGCCTCACCAGCACCTTGTACAATTGCAACATTACCTCTCTACTTTTAAACTCAATCCCCTTTGCAATGAAGGACAAAATTCCATTTGCCTTCCTAATTACTTGTTGCACCTGCAGACCAACCTTCTGTGACTCATGCACAAGTACACCCAGGTCCCTCTGCATAGCAGCATGCTGCAGCTTTTTACCATTTAAGTAATAATCTGTTCTATTGTTACTCCTACCAAAATGCATGACTTCACACTTATTGACATTATACTCCATCTGCCAGACCTTTGCCCACTCACTCAATGTGTCAATGTTCCTCTGTAAGGTTTTACAGTTCTCAGTACACTTTGCTCTGCCACACACCTTCGTGTCATCTGCAAACTTAGATACCTTACACGTAGTTCCCAACTCCAAATCGTCTATATAAATTGTAAATAATTGTGGTCCCAACACCGATCCCTGAGGCACACCAGTCGTCACTGATTGCCAGCCAGAATAGCACTCATTTATTCCCACTCTTTGTTTCCTGTTAGACAACCAATCCTCTATCCATGCTAGTACTCTACCCTTAACATCCTTATCTTATGCAGCAGCCTCTTGTGTGGTACCTTGTCAAAGACCTTTTGGAAATCTAGGTACACCACATCCACTGGGTCCCCTTTGTCTACCTTGCTCGAAATGTCTTCATAGAATTCCAAGAGATTCATCAAGCATGACCTGCCCTTCATGAATCCATGCTGCGTCCGTTCAATGGGACAACTTCTATCGAGGTGCCCTGCTATCTCTTGATAATAGACTCAAGCATCTTCCCCACGACAGAGGTTAAGCTAACTGGTCTATAATTCCCCATCTTTTGTCTACTTCCCTTTTTAAACAGTGGCGTCACATTTGCTGTTTTCCAATCCTCTGGGACTGCCCCAGTGTTCAGCGAATTTTGGAAAATTACCACCAGTGCATCTGCTATTACTCCAGCCATCTCTTTCAGTACCCTGGGATGCATTCCATCAGGGCTAGGAGACTTATCTATCCTGAGCTCCATTAGCTTGCCCAACACTTGCTCTTTCGTGATAGTAATGGTTTCCAGGTCCTCACCTACCTTCTTCTCTCGGTCAATTGCTGGCATGTTATTAGTGTCCTCCACTGTGAAGACCGATACAAAATATTTGTTCAATGCCTCCGCCATTTCATCATATCCCATAACTAAATGACCACTCTCATCCTCTAACGGACCAATGTTTATTTTAGCCACTCTTTTTAGTTTTATATAATTATAAAAACTTTTGCTATCTGTCCTTATATTCTGTGCCAGTTTTTTTTCGTGTTCTATCTTACTTTTCTTTATGGCTCTTTTTGTGGCTTTCTGCTGACCTTTAAAGTTTTCCCAATCTTCTAGTTTCCCGCTGATCTTGGCCACTTTCTAAGCCTTCTCTTTCAATTTGACAGCCTCATGTATCTCCTTAGACACCCATGGTAGATTACCTCTTTTCTTACAATTATCCTTCTCACTGGAATATACTTTTGTTGAGCACTATGAAAGATTTCTTTGAAAGTACTCCACTGCTCCTCAACTGTCCTACCATAAAATATTTGTTTCCAGTCTACTTTAGCGAGGTCCTTCCTCATTCTATCGTAGTCCCCTTTGTTCAAGCATAGGACCCTGGTATTGGATTCTATCATCACACTCTCCATATACTAAATTCAACCATGCTGTGATCACTCCTCCCAAGAGGATCCCTAACGATGAGGTCATTAATTATTCCTGCCTCATTACACAGGACCAGATCTAGGATAGCTTGCTCTCTCGTCGGTTCCATTACATATTGTTCCAGAAAACTATCTCGGATACACTCAACAAACTCCTTTTCAAGGCCTGACCGAGCTGATTTGACCAATCTATATTCAGATTCAAATCTCCCATGATAACTGCTGTACCCTTTTCACAGGCATTAGTTATCTCTTCATTAACTGCCCGTCCCAGTGTGATGCTATTATTTGGTGGCCTATAGACTACACCTATCTGCCTTTTTCTTCTTAGAATTTCTAATTTCTACCCAAATGGATTCAACCTCATTCTCCATAGAACCTATATCATTCCTCAATGCCACCCTGATGTCGTCCTTGATTATTAGTGCTACTCCACCTCCCTTACATACCTGTCTATCCCTCCGAAACGTCTGGTACCCCTGGATATTTAACTCCCCGTCGTGACCATCCTGCAACGATGTCTCCGTAATGGCTATCAAGTCATATTCATTCGCGATGATTTGTGCCGTTAATTCATCAACTTTGTTACGAATGCTACGAGCATTCAGGTAAAGTGCCTTAATGCTGACTTTCTTATCATTATTAGAGAAATTGGACATCATGAGATGTCCTAAGTTATCCTTCCTTTTTGCTTCATTCCTAGTCTGCCTTGAACTTAAACCACCTGCACACATGCTAACCTGCTGCTTATCCTTCCATTTAACTCCCTACTTCCTGTCGCTTTCCCTTTCCCTTCCCCCTGACTCAGAAGTTTAAAGTCCTACTGACCACCCTATTTATCCTTTTCGCTAGAACACTGGTTCCAGATCGGTTCAGGTGGAGACCGTCCAAACGGTACAAATCCCCCCGGTTCCAAAACTGGTGCCAATGCCCCATGAAATGGAATCCCTCTTTCCCACACCAATCCCTTAGCCACATGTTTACTTCCCTAACATTCTTATCCCTATGCCAATTAGCACATGGCTCGGGCAGTAATCTGGAGATTATGACCCTCGAGGACCTGTTCTTCAATTTCCTTCCTAGTGCTTGATAATCCCCAAACAGGTCCTCCACCCTAGCCTTGCCTATGTTGTTAGTCCCAACGTGGACCATAACAACTGGATCCTCCCCTCCCGCTCCAGTATCCTTTAAAGCCAGTCGGAGATGTCCCACACCCTGGCACCGGGAGGCAACACCATGCGGGACTCCCTATCCGGCTTGCAAAGGATTCTATCTGTCCCTCTAATTATAGAATCCCCTATAACAACTACTTGTCTTTTTACTCCCCCCTCTTGAATGGCCTTTTGCACCATGGTGCCATGGTCAGCTGGCTCACCCTGTCCACAGCCCTTTTCCTCATCCGCACAGGGAGCAAGAATCTCATACCTGTTGGACAAGGTCAAGGGCTGAGGCTCCTGCACTCCTGAACTCCGAATCCCCCTACCTGCCTCACTTACAATCACACCCTGTTTTTCCTGAACACTTACTGAATGTGAATTACTTAATCTCCCAGGTGTGACTGCCTCCTGAAGCAAAACGTCCAGATAACTCTCCCCCTCCTGGATGTGCCGCAGAGTTTGAAGCTCAGTCTCCAGATCATCAATTCTGATCTGGAGTTCTTCCAGCAACCAACACTTGCTGCAGATGTGGTCACTGCCGTTCACAATGGGATCAGCCAGTTCCCACATCATACAGCTACAACACATCACCTGTCCAGCCATCTCAAATTTATGTTAAATAATTTCTAGTACTTAATTCAACCACTATAATACTCAATAATAAACTTATACCAAATAAGAGTTAAAAAAAACAACTTTGCCTTATCAAATTGGTTAGAGGAGGAGGGCGGGTGGGAGACACTACACGTGTAGTGTCTCGGGTTTAGCTGCCGCCCAAATATATAGGATCACTTACCTACCCGGCAGCCCTCCTGGTCTACGTCACCTCCGCTCCTGCTCCCGCTCCTCCCTGCGAAGAAAAGGCTCTGTATCTAACCCCGTGCTGTACCTGTCCTGGGAGTGTTTGATGGGTCAGTATAGAGGGAGATTTACTCTGTATCTAATCCCAGTGCTGTACCTGTCCTGGGAGTGTTTAATGGGGACAGTGTAGAGGGAGCTTTACTCTGTATCTAACCCCGTGCTGTACCTGTCCTGGGAGTGTTTGATGGGTCAGTGTAGAGGGAGCGTTACTCTGTATCTAACCCCGTGCTGTACCTGTCCTGGGAGTGTTTGATGGGGATAATGTAGAGGGAGCTTTACTCTGTATCTAACCCCATGCTGTACCTGTCCTGGGAGTGTTTGATGGGTCAGTGCAGAGGCAGCTTTACTCTGTATCTAACCCTGTGCTGGACCTGTCCTGGGAGTGTTTGATGGGGACAGTGTAGAGGGAGCTTTACTCTGTATCTAACCCTGTGCTGTACCTGTCCTGGGAGTGTTTGATGGGGACAGTGTAGAGGGAGCTTTACTCTGTATCTAACCCTGTGCTGTACCTGTCCTGCTTTACTCTGACGAGGGAGCACCCTACCCAAGGTCAATACCTCCACCATATCCTCATAACCCCACCCAACACTAAGGGCAATCTTCGACACTAAGGGCAATTTATCATGGCCAATCCACCTAACCTGCACATCTTTGGACTGTGGGAGGAAACCGGAGCACCCGGAGGAAACCCACCCACACACGGGGAGGATGTGTAGACTCCACACAGACCGTGACCCAAGCTGTATTCGAACCTGGGACCCTTGAGCTGTGAAGCAATTATGCTATCCACAATGCTACCGTGCTGCCCTGTCCTGGGAGTGTTTGATGGGTCAGTGTAGAGGGAGCTTCACTCTGTATCTAACCCTGTGTTGTACCTGCCCTGGCAGTGTTTGATGGGGACAGTGTAGAGGGAGCTTTACTCTGTATCTGACCCCGTGCTGTACCTGTCCTGGGAGTGTTTGATGGGGACAGTGTAGAGAGAGCTTTACTCTGTATCTAACCCCGTGCTGTACCTGCCCTGGGTGTCTTTGATGGGGACAGTGTAGAGGGAGCTTTACTCTGTATCTAACCCTGTGCTGTACCTGTCCTGGGAGTGTTTGATGGGGACAGTGTAGTGGACGCTTTACTCTCTATCTAACCCAGTGCTGTACCTGTCCTGGGAGTGTTTGATGGGGACAGTGCAGAGGGAGCTTTAATCTGTATCTAACCCCGTGCTCTCCCTGTCCTGGGAGTGTTTGATGGGGACAGTGTAGAGGGAGCTTAACTCTGTATCTAACCCCATGCTGTACCTGTCCTGGGAGTGTTTGATGGGGACAGTGTAGAGGGAGCTTTACTCTGTATCTAACCCTGTGCTGTACCTGTCCTGGGAGTGTTTGATGGGGACAGTGTAGAGGGAGCTTTACTCTCTATGTAACCCAGTGCTGTACCTGTCCTGGGAGTGTTTGATGGGGATAGTGTAGAGGGAGCTTTACTCTGTATCTAACCCCGTGCTGTCCCTGTCCTGGGAGTGTTTGATGGGGACAGTATAAAGGGAGCTTTACTCTGTATCTAACCCTGTGCTGTACCTGTCCTGGGAGTGTTTGATGGGGACAGTGTAGAGGGAGCTTTACTCTGTGATGTACCATCAATTCGACTCAAGACACATTTAGGATCCGAACTGTGGCTTTAATCAGCTAGTTGTTAGCCCGGTGGTCGACTACAGAGAATGACCGACCGCCTGGAACTCTGGGTACTTATACTTGCCTCTCGACCAATTGGAGAGCAGTCACATGACTAGTCCCAACCAATCAGACGAGGGGCACATGACCAGCCAGAGCCAATGGGAACCAAGTGCACTGCACCAATGGCAGTGCTCAGATCCATATCACCACATTCACCCCTTGTGGAGAAAGAAGGGAGGGGGGGTAAGTGGGAGGGGGAGGGGGGGGGGGGGTCCGAGGACTTGTGGTATGAGCAGCGAAAATCTATAGTGGTGAGCTGCCCACTGGCTCGTGGCAAAACAATACTACTACTACTAATAATAACAGAATAACACAAAAATGTCAAAAAAAAAAGGCTAAACAATACTACTACTACTAATAACAACAGAATGACACAAAATGTCCCAAAAAGTCCCATGGCCGCATTAGATGGAGATGATCAGCCTGTCGGGTGCCCGTGGTGTTCTGGAGGACCGTCGCAGTGGAGCCGGTGACGTCGGGCCGATGGTCGTCCTTGCCTTCGGGAGCGTTGTTCGTAGATGTGTCTCCGTACCCCGGGCCGGTGGTGGAGACGCTGTAATCGGGGAAGAGGGGACATGTGCGCTGGGTCGTGTGGGCGCTGGGGGGAATTGGGGTTGGGGGGGAGGTGTTGATGTAGGGGAAGAAGGCCGCACGTCGGCGGGTGCCAGGCCCCGAAGCGAGACCGTATCCTGCCGACCGTCGGGATACTCCACGTACGCATATTGCGGGCTGGCGTGGAGTAACTGGACTCGCTCAACCAACGGGTCGGACTTGTGCACCCACATATGCTTCCAGAGCAAGCTGGGCCCGGGGGTGGCCAGCCAGATCGGGAGAGGGGATCCTGAGGACGACTTCCTGGGGAAAACAAAAGACATTCATGAGGTGTTTGATTAGTGGTAGTACAGATGAGAGACCGGATTGAGTGAAGGGCGTTGGGGATGACTTCTTGCCAACGGGGAATAGGGAGATCTCTGGACCGTAGGACCAGCAGGATGGTCTTCTAAATGGTGCCATTTTCCCGCTCGACCTGACCATAACTCTGGGGGTTATAACTGGTCGTCCTGCCAGAGGCTATGCCCCTGCTGAGCAGGAACTGACGCAGTTCGTCACTCATAAACGAGGACCCCCGTTCGCTGTGGAACAGGGAGAAGATGGATAGGAGGGCCTTTATGACGGTTGTTGTGGTCATGTCGGGACAGTGAATGGCGAAAGGGAATCGAGAGTATTCGTCAATAACACTCAAGAAATACGTGTTACGGTTGTTGGAGGGGAGGGGACCCTTGAAGACGTTCAAAGGGGCGGGATGCCTTGATCAGATGCGCTCGTTCGGGGCGGTAAAAGTGCGGTTTGCACTCGGCGCAGACATGGCAGCCCCTAGTGACGGCCCTGACCTCCTCAACGGAGTAGGGCAGGTTGCGGGTCTTAATAAAATGGTAGAAACGGGTGACCCCTGGATGGCAGAGGTCCGTGTGGAGGGAGCGGAGGCGGTCAATCTGCGCGCTGGCGCAGGTACCGCGGGATAGGGCATCGGAAGGCTCGTTGAGCTTCTCAGGGCGATACAAGATATCGTAGTTGTACGTGGACAACTCGATCCACCAACCCAAGATCTTGTCGTTGTTGATCTTGCCCCTCTGTGCATTGTCGAACATGAAAGCTACTGACCGTTGGTCTGTGAGGAGGGTAAACCTCCTGCCGGCCAGATAGTGCCTCCAGTATCGCACAGCTTCGACTATGGCCTGTACATCCTTTTCCACCGAGGAATGGCAGATTTCGGAAGCGTGGAGGGTTCGTGAGAAGAAGGCCACGGGTCTGCCCGCTTGGTTCAGGGTGGCCGCCAGAGCTACGTCAGACGCGTCGCTCTCGACCTGGAATGGGAGGGACTCGTCGATAGCATGCATCGTGGCCTTTGCGATATCCGCTTTGATGCGGCTAAAGGCCTGACGGGCCTCCATCGACAGGGGAAAGGAGGTGGACTGGATGAGGGGGCGGGCTTTGTCGGCGTAGTTGGGGACCCACTGGGCGTAGTATGAGAAGAAGCCCAGGCAGCGTTTGAGGGAGTTGGGGAGGGGAAGTTCCATCAGGGGGCGCATGCGTTCGGGATCGGGGCCAATCACTCCGTTACGCACTACGTAGCCGAGGATGGCTAGACGGTCGGTGCTAAACACGCACTTATCCTTATTGTAAGTTAAATTAAGGAGTTTTGCGGTTTGGAGGAATTTTTGGAGGTTGATGTCGTGGTCCTGCTGGTCGTGGCCACAGATGGTGACGTTATCGAGATACGGGAAAGTGGCCCGTAAACCGTGCTTGTCGACCATTCGGTCCATCTCCCGTTGGAAGACCGAGACTCCATTTGTGACACCGAATGGAACCCTGAGGAAGTGGTAGAGGCGCCCATCTGCCTCAAACGCGGTGTACTTTCGGTCACTCGCACGGATGGGGAGCTGGTGGTAGGCGGACTTAAGGTCCACCGTGGAAAAGACTTTGCACTTCGTGATCCTGTTAACCAGGTCGGAAATACGGGGGAGAGGATACGCGTCCAGCTGCGTAAACCTGTTGATGGTCTGACTGTAATCGATGACCATCCGGTTTTTCTCCCCAGTCCGAGCTACCAGCACTTGGGCTCGCCAGGGACTGTTGCTGGCCTCGATAACTCCTTCCTTAAGGAGCCTCTGGACCTCGGACCC
This sequence comes from Scyliorhinus canicula, assembly GCF_902713615.1. Lineage (NCBI taxonomy): Eukaryota > Metazoa > Chordata > Chondrichthyes > Carcharhiniformes > Scyliorhinidae > Scyliorhinus > Scyliorhinus canicula. The sequence goes on along the minus strand of NC_052166.1, from coordinate 14,784,654 downwards.
GATGAAGGTCCGGTCCTGGGCACTGTATCGTCTGCTCTGAGTGGCGACAGGTTTACAATCTGGGGTGAGATTAGCAAACAAGGAAGGGGGGTCCACTTTGAGGGACGCGAGGCTGCAAACAGTAAGAGGGGGAATAGGGCCGCCGAATTGGAAGGTCAAGCTCTGCAGGTTGCACTGGAAGTCCAGGCCCAAGAGTGCCGGAGCGCATAGACGGGGGAGAATGAGGAGTTTGAAATTTTTGAAAACCCTCCCCTGGACAGTGAGGTCCGCTATGCAGCACCCGGTGATTTGGACGGAATGCGAACCTGAGGCCAATTCAATTTTATGTTTAACTGGGTGGATGGGGAGCACGCAGCGTCTTACCGTGTCGGGGTGGCCAAAACTTTCCGTGCTCCCGGAGTCCAGCAGGCACCTTATTTTGTGTCCGTTGAGCTGCACCGTCGTTGTAGTCTTGGCGAGCGAGCATGGTTGCGACTGGTCGAGCTTGATGGAAGCCAGTCGTGGTGAGAGTTCCAGATCATCTTCAGTGGCCGAGTAGTCGTTTGCAGGGCCTTCCGAGTTGATCCAAGATGGTGGCACCCAGGACCCGCACGTGGAGTCGGGGTCCCAAGATGGTGGCGCCCAGGACTCGCACGTGGAGCCGGGGCCCCAAGATGGCGGCGCCCATGGCCTGCACATAGCGTCCGGGGCCCAAGATGGTGGCGCCCGTGGGAGCCACGTGGCAGCTGGGGGCAGTGTCAGCGGCGTCCGCGAGCCGGTCGGGGCAGCTAGGGGCGCGGGTCGGGAGGACCGTGGGGCCGTTGCGGGAGCCGGGAGGCGGGCCGGAGAGGTTGGTGCGCGGCGTGGGGCCCTGGGGGGCCCGGGGGGGGGGGGGGGGGATCCGCGGTCGCTGCGCGGGACTGCAGCGACTGACTTGGTCTGGCAGACCACCGCGTAGTGGCCCTTCTTCCCGCAGCTCTTACACAAAGCGGGCCGGGCAGCGCAGGCGGGGGTGCTTTGAGAGGCCACAGAAATAGCAACGGGGCCCCGCTAGTTTATCGGAGCGACCCGCGGCGCAGGCTTGGGGAGGGGTCAGGGTCCACGGAGCATGGGGGTGGCGCGTGCCATGAAGTCCAGGGGGTTGCCGCGCGGCCGGGGGCGTATGCGCGGGCGTTCAGGTCAGCAACCTCCAGGGAGGTTGCAAGAGTCCGTGCCTCAGCTAGGCTGAGGGTGTTCTTCTCCAGCAATCGTTGGCGGATAGAAGGGGACTGCACGTCAGCAACGTAAGCGTCTCTGATTAGAAGTTCCATGTGCTCCGTCGCCGAAACTTGGAGACATGTGCACGTTCTCCCTAGAGCTGCGAGGGCCTGGTAAAACTCTTCGAGTGACTCACCAGAGAACTGTTGTCTGGTCGTCAGGAGATGCCGTGCGTAAACTTCGTTGACTGGCTGGAGAAAGTGGCCTTTGAGAAACTCCATGGCCGCATCATAATCGCCTTCGTCTTCGATCATTGCGTAGACCGATGTGCCCACACATGAGTGGAGGATGTGGAGTTTCTGCTCCTTGGTGGGCTTGCTGGCTGCAGTTGTCAGATAACTGTTAAAACACGCCTGCCAGTGTTTAAAAATTGCAGACGCATTTGAAGCATGCGGGCTGGTGCGGAGGCAGTCAGGCTTGATGCGAAGCTCCATTCCAAAATTCTAGCTGATTAAATTGATGTACCATCAATTCGACTCAAGACACATTTAGGATCCAAACTGTGGCTTTAATCAGCTAGTTGTTAGCCCAGTGATCGACTACAGCGAATGACTGACCGCCGGGTACTTATACCCCGCCTCGGAGGCGGGGCCTACTTGCCTCTTGACCAATTGGAGAGCAGTCAAATGACTAGTCCCAACCAATCGGAGGAGAGGTGCATGACCAGCCAGAGCCAATGGGAAGCCACTGCTCCGCACCAATGGCAGTGCTCATATCCATACCACCACACTCTGTATCTAAGCCCGTGCTGTACCTGTCCTAGGAGTGTTTGATGGGGACAGTGTAGAGAGAGCTTTACTCTGTATCTAACCCCGTGCTGTACCTGCCCTGGGTGTCTTTGATGGGGACAGTGTAGAGGGAGCTTTACTCTGTATCTAACCCTGTGCTGTCTCTGTCTTGGGAGTGTTTGATGGGGACAGTGTAGAGGGAGCTTTACTCTGTATCTAACCCTGTGCTGTACCTGTCCTGGGAGTGTTTGATGGGGACAGTGTAGAGGGAGCTTTACTCTGTATTTAACCCCGTGCTGTACCTGTCCTGGGAGTGTTTGATGGGGACAGCGTAGGGGGAACTTCACTCTGTATCTAACCCAGTGCTGTACCTGTCCTGGGAGTGTATGATGGGGAAAGTGTAGAGGGAGCTTTACTCTGTATCTAACCCCGTGCTGTACCTGTCCTGGGAGTGTTGGATGGGGACAGTGTAGAGGGAGCTTTACTCTGTATCTAACCCCATGCTGTACCTGTCCTGGGAGTGTTTGATGGGAACAGTGTAGAGGGAGCTTTACTCTGTATCTGACCCCGTGCTGTACCTGTCCTGGGAGTGTTTGATGGGAACAGTGTAGAGGGAGCTTTACTCTGTACCTAACCCAGTGCTGTACCTGTCCTGGGAGTGTTTGATGGGGACAGTGTAGAGGGAGCTTTACTCTGTATCTAACCCAGTGCTGTACCTGTCCTGGGAGTGTTTGATGGGGACAGTGTAGAGGGAGCTTTACTCTGTATCTAACCCCGTGCTGTACCTGTCCTGGGAGTGTTTGATGGGGACAGTGCAGAGGGAGCTTTACTCTGTATCTAACCCCGTGCTGTACCTATCCTGGGTAGTGTTTGATGGGGACAGTGTAGAGGGAGATTTACTCTGTATCTAACCCCGTGCTGTACCTGTCCTGGGAGTGTTTGATGGGGACAGTGTAGAGGGGGCTTTACTCTGTATCTAACCCCGTGCTGTACCTGTCCTGGGAGTGTTTGATGGGGACAGTGTAGAGGGAGCTTTACTCTGTGACTTTAATAGTGTGTGTTATTTGAAGTGTAAAATGTTTTTTTTGTGTGTATTGTAAATAATCCATTTTTTTGTACTAGGATTTGGAGTCTAAATTAACACTTTGGACAAAGCTATCATCGTTGTGTGGTTTGCCATCATCTATATAATTTCTATATTTATCCCACATTCTGGCCCACGTTATCCTCACTCAAGTCAGGAGTGTGATAAATGATAAATATTTTACACTGTTTTCTTGTATAAATCCATGGAATCCCTCGTGCAGAAGGAGGCCATTTAGCCCATAGTGTCCACAGCAACCCTCCGACAGAGGACCCTACCTAGTAACCCCACTCGCCTGCACATCTATGGAATATGATGTATAAACAATGACCAGTGATGCCATTTCAGCAGCTCTGTCAGCGTTCGGGGAAGTAATCTTCAGACTGCAGAACAACCATCAACTGCCATCTGAAATCAGGCAAAGATCTAAATTCGAAGGTGGAGCTTGGAATTCGGTCACTCCCACTCTGACCCGTCTGTCCTCGGTCACTCCCACTCTGGCCTGTCTGTCCTCGGTCACTCCCACTCTGACCCGTCTGTCCTCGGTCACTCCCACTCTGGCCTGTCTGTCCTCGGTCACTCCCACTCTGGCCTGTCTGTCCTCGGTCACTCCCACTCTGGCCTGTCTGTCCTCGGTCACTCCCACTCTGACCCGTCTGTCCTTGGGTCACTCCCACTCTGTCCTCGGTCACTCCCATTCTGGCCTGTCTGTCCTCGGTCACCCCACTCTGGCCTGTCTGTCCTCGGTCACTCCCACTCTGACCTTTCTGTCCTTGGGTCACTCCCACTCTGGCCCGTCTGCCCTCGGTCACCCCACTCTGACCTTTCTGTCCTTGGGTCATTCCCACTCTGACCTGTCTGTCCTCGGGTCACTCCCACTCTGTCCTGTCTGCCCTCGGTCACCCCCACTCTGTCCTGTCTGTCCTCGGTCACTCCCACTCTGTCCAGTCTGTCCTCGGTCACTCCCACTCTGTCCTGTCTGTCCTCGGTCACTCCCACTCTGGCCCGTCTGTCCTCGGTCACTCCCACTCTGGTCCATCTGTCCTCGGGTCACTCCCACTCTGGCCTGTCTGTCCTTGGGTCACTCCCACTCTGACCCGTCTGTCCTCGGGTCACTCCCACTCTGGCCTGTCTGTCCTCGGGTCACTCCCACTCTGTCCTGTCTGTCCTCGGTCACTCCCACTCTGGCCCATCTGTCCTCGGTCACTCCCATTCTGACCTGTCTGTCCTCGGTCACTCCCACTCTGACCTGTCTGTCCTCGGTCACTCCCACTCTGGCCTGTCTGTCCTCGGTCACTCCCACTCTGGCCTGTCTGTCCTCGGTCACTCCCACACTGGCCTGTCTGTCCTCGGTCACTCCCACTCTGACCTGTCTGTCCTCGGGTCACTCCCACTCTGGCCTGTCTGTCCTTGGTCACTCCCACTCTGGCCCGTCTGTCCTTGGTCACTCCCACTCTGGCCCGTCTGTCCTCGGTCACTCCCACTCTGGCCCATCTGTCCTCGGTCACTCCCACTCTGGCCCATCTGTCCTCGGGTCATTCCCACTCTGGCCTGTCTGTCCTTGGGTCACTCCCACTCTGACCCATCTGTCCTCGGGTCACTCCCACTCTGGCCTGTCTGTCCTCGGGTCACTCCCACTCTGACCCGTCTGTCCTCAGTTCTCCAACTCTGACCCGTCTGTCCTCGGGTCACTCCCACTCTGGCCTGTCTGTCCTCGGGTCACTCCCACTCTGACCCCTCTGTCCTCAGTCACTCCAACTCTGACCCGTCAGTCCTCGGGTCACTCCCACTCTGGCCCGTCTGTCCTCGGTCACTCCCACTCTGACCCGTCTGTCCTTGGGTCACTCCAACTCTGGCCTGTCTGTCCTCGGTCACTCCCACTCTGGCCTGTCTGTCCTCAGTCACTCCCACTCTGACCCGTCTGTCCTTGGGTCACTCCCACTCTGGCCTGTCTGTCCTCGGTCACTCCCACTCTGGCCTGTCGGTCCTCGGTCACTCCCACTCTGGCCTGTCTGTCCTCGGTCACTCCCACTCTGGCCTGTCTGTCCTCGGTCACTCCCACTCTGACCTGTCTGTCCTCGGTAAGTCCCACTCTGGCCTGTCTGTCCTCGGTCACTCCCACTCTGGCCTGTCTGTCCTCGGTCACTCCCACACTGGCCTGTCTGTCCTCGGTCACTCCCACTCTGACCTGTCTGTCCTCGGGTCACTCCCACTCTGGCCTGTCTGTCCTTGGTCACTCCCACTCTGGCCCGTCTGTCCTCGGTCACTCCCACTCTGGCCCATCTGTCCTCGGTCACTCCCACTCTGGCCCATCTGTCCTCGGGTCATTCCCACTCTGGCCTGTCTGTCCTTGGGTCACTCCCACTCTGACCCATCTGTCCTCGGGTCACTCCCACTCTGGCCTGTCTGTCCTCGGGTCACTCCCACTCTGACCCGTCTGTCCTCAGTCACTCCAACTCTGACCCGTCTGTCCTCGGGTCACTCCCACTCTGGCCTGTCTGTCCTCAGTCACTCCCACTCTGACCCGTCTGTCCTTGGGTCACTCCCACTCTGGCCTGTCTGTCCTCGGTCACTCCCACTCTGGCCTGTCTGTCCTCAGTCACTCCCACTCTGACCCGTCTGTCCTTGGGTCACTCCCACTCTGGCCTGTCTGTCCTCGGGTCACTCCCACTCTGACCTGTCTGTCCTCGGTCACCCCACTCTGGCCTGTCTGTCCTCGGTCACTCCCACTCTGGCCCGTCTGTCCTTGGGTCACTCCCACTCTGGCATGTCTGTCCTCGGTCACTCCCACTCTGACCCGTCTGTCCTCAGGTCACTCCCACTCTGGCATGTCTGTCCTCGGGTCACTCCCACTCTGACCCGTCTGTCCTCGGGTCACTCCCACTCTGGCCCGTCTGTCCTCGGGTCACTCCCACTCTGGCCCGTCTGTCCTTGGGTCACTCCCACTCTGGCCCGTCTGTCCTTGGGTCACTCCCACTCTGACCCGTCTGTCCTCGGGTCACTCCCACTCTGGCCTGTCTGTCCTCGGGTCACTCCCACTCTGTCCTGTCTGTCCTCAGTCACTCCAACTCTGACCCGTCTGTCCTCGGGTCACTCCCACTCTGGCCTGTCTGTCCTCAGTCACTCCCACTCTGACCCGTCTGTCCTTGGGTCACTCCCACTCTGGCCTGTCTGTCCTCGGTCACTCCCACTCTGACCCGTCTGTCCTTGGGTCACTCCCACTCTGACCCATCTGTCCTCGGGTCACTCCCACTCTGGCCTGTCTGTCCTCGGGTCACTCCCACTCTGACCCGTCTGTCCTCAGTCACTCCAACTCTGACCCGTCTGTCCTCGGGTCACTCCCACTCTGTCCTGTCTGTCCTCGGTTCACTCCCACTCTGACCCCTCTGTCCTCAGTCACTCCAACTCTGACCCGTCTGCCCTCGGGTCACTCCCACTCTGGCCCGTCTGTCCTCGGTCACTCCCACTCTGACCCGTCTGTCCTTGGGTCACTCCAACTCTGGCCTGTCTGTCCTCGGTCACTCCCACTCTGGCCTGTCTGTCCTCAGTCACTCCCACTCTGACCCGTCTGTCCTTGGGTCACTCCCACTCTGGCCTGTCTGTCCTCGGTCACTCCCACTCTGGCCTGTCTGTCCTCGGTCACTCCCACTCTGGCTCGTCTGTCCTCGGTCACTCCCACTCTGACCCGTCTGTCCTTGGGTCACTCCAACTCTGGCCTGTCTGTCCTCGGTCACTCCCACTCTGGCCTGTCTGTCCTCAGTCACTCCCACTCTGACCCGTCTGTCCTCAGTCATTCCCACTCTGACCCGTCTGTCCTTGGGTCACTCCCACTCTGGCCTGTCTGTCCTCGGTCACTCCCACTCTGGCCTGTCTGTCCTCGGTCACTCCCACTCTGACCTGTCTGTCCTCGGTAAGTACCACTCTGGCCTGTCTGTCCTCGGTCACTCCCACTCTGGCCTGTCTGTCCTCGGTCACTCCCACACTGGCCTGTCTGTCCTCGGGTCACTCCCACTCTGACCCGTCTGTCCTCAGTCACTCCAACTCTGACCCGTCTGTCCTCGGGTCACTCCCACTCTGGCCTGTCTGTCCTCAGTCACTCCCACTCTGACCCGTCTGTCCTTGGGTCACTCCCACTCTGGCCTGTCTGTCCTCGGTCACTCCCACTCTGGCCTGTCTGTCCTCAGTCACTCCCACTCTGACCCGTCTGTCCTTGGGTCACTCCCACTCTGGCCTGTCTGTCCTCGGGTCACTCCCACTCTGACCTGTCTGTCCTCGGTCACCCCACTCTGGCCTGTCTGTCCTCGGTCACTCCCACTCTGGCCTGTCTGTCCTTGGGTCACTCCCACTCTGGCATGTCTGTCCTCGGTCACTCCCACTCTGACCCGTCTGTCCTCGGGTCACTCCCACTCTGGCATGTCTGTCCTCGGGTCACTCCCACTCTGACCCGTCTGTCCTCAGGTCACTCCCACTCTGGCCCGTCTGTCCTCGGGTCACTCCCACTCTTGCCCGTCTGTCCTTGGGTCACTCCCACTCTGGCCCGTCTGTCCTTGGGTCACTCCCACTCTGACCCGTCTGTCCTCGGGTCACTCCCACTCTGGCCTGTCTGTCCTCGGGTCACTCCCACTCTGTCCTGTCCTCAGTCACTCCAACTCTGACCCGTCTGTCCTCGGGTCACTCCCACTCTGGCCTGTCTGTCCTCAGTCACTCCCACTCTGACCCGTCTGTCCTTGGGTCACTCCCACTCTGGCCTGTCTGTCCTCGGTCACTCCCACTCTGACCCGTCTGTCCTTGGGTCACTCCCACTCTGGCCTGTCTGTCCTCGGTCACTCCCATTCTGGCCTGTCTGTCCTTGGGTCACTCCCACTCTGACCCGTCTGTCCTCGGGTCACTCCCACTCTGGCATGTCTGTCCTCGGGTCACTCCCACTCTGACCCGTCTGTCCTCGGGTCACTCCCACTCTGGCCCGTCTGTCCTCGGGTCACTCCCACTCTGGCCCGTTTTTCCTTGGGTCACTCCCACTCTGACCCATCTGTCCTCGGGTCACTCCCACTCTGGCCTGTCTGTCCTTGGGTCACTCCCATCTGGCCCGTCTGTCCTTGGGTCACTCCCACTCTGACCCGTCTGTCCTCGGGTCACTCCCACTCTGGCCTGTCTGTCTTCGGGTCACTCCCACTCTGTCCTGTCTGTCCTCGGTCACTCCCACTCTGGCCCATCTGTCCTCGGTCACTCCCACTCTGACCTGTCTGTCCTCGGTCACTCCCACTCTGACCTGTCTGTCCTCGGTCACTCCCACTCTGGCCTGTCTGTCCTCGGTCACCCCCACTCTGTCCTGTCTGTCCCTGGGTCACTCCCACTCTGGCCCGTCTGTCCTCGGTCACTCCCACTCTGACCTTTCTGTCCTTGGGTCACTCCCACTCTGGCCCGTCTGTCCTCGGTCACTCCCACTCTGGCCTGTCTGTCCTCGGTCACTCCCACTCTGACCTGTCTGTCCTCGGTAAGTCCCACTCTGGCCTGTCTGTCCTCGGTCACTCCCACTCTGGCCTGTCTGTCCTCGGTCACTCCCACACTGGCCTGTCTGTCCTCGGGTCACTCCCACTCTGACCCGTCTGTCCTCAGTCACTCCAACTCTGACCCGTCTGTCCTCGGGTCACTCCCACTCTGGCCTGTCTGTCCTCAGTCACTCCCACTCTGACCCGTCTGTCCTTGGGTCACTCCCACTCTGGCCTGTCTGTCCTCGGTCACTCCCACTCTGGCCTGTCTGTCCTCAGTCACTCCCACTCTGACCCGTCTGTCCTTGGGTCACTCCCACTCTGGCCTGTCTGTCCTCGGGTCACTCCCACTCTGACCTGTCTGTCCTCGGTCACCCCACTCTGGCCTGTCTGTCCTCGGTCACTCCCACTCTGGCCTGTCTGTCCTTGGGTCACTCCCACTCTGGCATGTCTGTCCTCGGTCACTCCCACTCTGACCCGTCTGTCCTCGGGTCACTCCCACTCTGGCATGTCTGTCCTCGGATCACTCCCACTCTGACCCGTCTGTCCTCAGGTCACTCCCACTCTGGCCCGTCTGTCCTCGGGTCACTCCCACTCTTGCCCGTCTGTCCTTGGGTCACTCTCACTCTGGCCCGTCTGTCCTTGGGTCACTCCCACTCTGACCCGTCTGTCCTCGGGTCACTCCCACTCTGGCCTGTCTGTCCTCGGGTCACTCCCACTCTGTCCTGTCCTCAGTCACTCCAACTCTGACCCGTCTGTCCTCGGGTCACTCCCACTCTGGCCTGTCTGTCCTCAGTCACTCCCACTCTGACCCGTCTGTCCTTGGGTCACTCCCACTCTGGCCTGTCTGTCCTCGGTCACTCCCACTCTGACCCGTCTGTCCTTGGGTCACTCCCACTCTGGCCTGTCTGTCCTCGGTCACTCCCATTCTGGCCTGTCTGTCCTTGGGTCACTCCCACTCTGACCCGTCTGTCCTCGGGTCACTCCCACTCTGGCATGTCTGTCCTCGGGTCACTCCCACTCTGACCCGTCTGTCCTCGGGTCACTCCCACTCTGGCCCGTCTGTCCTCGGGTCACTCCCACTCTGGCCCGTCTGTCCTTGGGTCACTCCCACTCTGACCCATCTTTCCTCGGGTCACTCCCACTCTGGCCTGTCTGTCCTTGGGTCACTCCCATCTGGCCCGTCTGTCCTTGGGTCACTCCCACTCTGACCCGTCTGTCCTCGGGTCACTCCCACTCTGGCCTGTCTGTCTTCGGGTCACTCCCACTCTGTCCTGTCTGTCCTCGGTCACTCCCACTCTGGCCCATCTGTCCTCGGTCACTCCCACTCTGACCTGTCTGTCCTCGGTCACTCCCACTCTGACCTGTCTGTCCTCGGTCACTCCCACTCTGGCCTGTCTGTCCTCGGTCACCCCCACTCTGTCCTGTCTGTCCCTGGGTCACTCCCACTCTGGCCCGTCTGTCCTCGGTCACTCCCACTCTGACCTTTCTGTCCTTGGGTCACTCCCACTCTGGCCCGTCTGTCCTCGGTCACTCCCACTCTGGCCTGTCTGTCCTCGGTCACTCCCACACTGGCCTGTCTGTCCTCGGTCACTCCCACTCTGGCCCATCTGTCCTTGGGTCACTCCCACTCTGGCCCGTCTGTCCTTGGGTCACTCCCACTCTGGCCTGTCTGTCCTCGGTCACTCCCACTCTGGCCTGTCTGTCCTCAGTCACTCCCACTCTGACCCGTCTGTCCTTGGGTCACTCCCACTCTGACCCATCTGTCCTTGGGTCACTCCCACTCTGACCCGTCTGTCCTCGGGTCACTCCCACTCTGGCCTGTCTGTCCTCGGTCACTCCCACTCTGGCCTGTCCCCTAGTCCTGAGTAACAGGACTTCATATTTTAACCCGGTATTTTGCAGCCATCAGGAATCAACATTAATTTGTACAAGTGCAACTCCTAAACTTTGGGTCTTTTTTTGTGGATAGTGGTTTTTGGCAGTCGTTCTGCGTCACTATTTACATCTCCTCAGGACAGATCTTCTGGTTATTTTACTTGTCCCAATGCCACTCCCTTTGCCTTTCAACATAATCCTTTTTGTCATTTAACCTCTTCTGCTTTCCGGCCTATTATTGACCTTTCTGTCCTTGGTCACTCGAACTCTGACCTCTGTTGCCTTTTTTACCTGCGATAAATATGGCAATCAATAAGGTTGCCCTTCTTTCTTTGGCTATTAGTATTATATTGCTCAGAGTCACCAGGTATCAAATGATACCACCACGAGGTTCAAGCAGATATCGATCAAAGAGCCAAACAGCAGTTAGTTAGTTCAAGATCAAGGGTACTTTATTTACACACACAATTAATCATGCAACATAAACACTACTAGTTAAACTACACCTATCAGCTATGACAACCTGTACTTAACGTCAGGCACCGGGCTTAGGCCAGAGGAACAGTGGCTGTTGTTCGAATCTGGGTCTATTGGGTCTGTAGCAGTTCTAGCTGCTGACCAGCTGGGCTCATCCGTCTGGTAGCGAGCATTGAACTTGAACTTGCTTCTGGTGGTGCTGCGATTGGGGGTAGACGTTGCCGGAGTGCCAGGTCCAAGAGAGGCCGAACACATGGTGATCTCACTCTTTATCTTTGGGGGTTTTCGCGTTCTTTTGGGCAATCCTTCAGTTTGGACCCCACTCATTGGGTAATTCTTGATCACTGTGTTCGATTTGAGCCAATAAAGGGGCGGGTGCCTTGATGGCTGGGCATGTCCTAAGCGGTCATTGACCCTGTTGTTTACGCTTCCCGAGTACAGGGAGTAGCACCGAAATGTCTGGGATTGTATCGGTCGCTCAAGTATCAGTCCTTTGTCTGACGGAGATGGGCCTCCAAAATGCTAATCGGTTGGTGGTTTCGTTACCGTCTGGATTCTTCGCTCACAAATATACATTCAGGCTCTGAGCTTGCCTGAACCTTACATTGTCCATTTTTCCCGTTATGCTTTGCGACCGTCCATGTTCCTTATTGTAAGTGGCCATCCCAGATGGCTACAGTCTGTCCTCTTGATCCTCAATGTGAAGCGTGAAGGATCACACTGCTGAATCTTCTCCTGTTCTCTGACATGCTGGGTACCCTCAGTCAAGGACAGGTTCTATCCTACTCTGTCCTATTCTATGGGTCGAAATATTTACCTACGTTTTCCCTAATGCAACACATATCTCTAAAAATCCTAAGGGGGCACTATAACATTCAAACATACATTTCGGTCTCTTTACATAAAACGAAGGGAACCTCTAGCTGTTCTTAACTAAACTGCACTCATGCTGCTATCTAATAACCAAAGAATTTATATTACAGTACAAAATAAACAATAGCAGCATCACATTCCTACTTAACACTAATGTCAACGTACAAAGAAAGTAACTTTATTAAAAAAACAACCGCGGAATTTATTAGGGAGAGAAGGTTCAGAGAGAGTGTGGGGTTTGCTGGAGTCCGAGAAAAGAGTGTGTATACTGGAGGGTGGGAGGCTCTCCTTCGCCATTTCCGAAGTCTGTGAGTGTCTGGATGACACTACAAAGTATAGCTATAATCAATAGGGCTTCTACCGTGTACGAAAGGGAATCAGGGCCGGCTCAAGGTACCGGCAACTCGGGCAGTCGCCTGGGGCGCCATGTGCTAGGGGCGCCGCGTAAAAGAGTCGACCCTGCGCATGCGCAGTTGGGCCGGTGCCAACCAGCGCATGCGCGGTGGCCGCCCTCCCTCAGGCCGCCCCGCACAAACATGGCGGATGGATCCAGGCTCGCCGGTGGTCACTCCGGCCCCCCCTCCTCGGCCCCCCCCCCCCCCCCTCTTCCCCCCCCCCCCCTCTTCCCCCCCCCTCTTCCCCCCCCCCGGGAAGGGCGCCGAAGTTCAGCTTGCCCGGGGCACCAGCAACCCTAGGGCCGGCGCTGAAGGGAATACCACTCCATGTGGGGGTGTCAGTGGCTGTGTCTATGTGTGGTGTAGTATCTGGGCTGGGGGTGTCGTGTTGGGTGGTCATGTTTAAGGCCTGTTTGGTGAGGGGTATAAGGTCCGCTAACGCGCGCAACTGTATTGATCCGATGACGATCATGATGCAGATCATCAGGTTCGTCTTCATTTTGTCTGTGTCTTACTCTGTCTTCTGGTATATCCGTATCTTCCTGGGTGTACAAGCATAATATCTGTTATTATCCTGTTGTTTAATATCTCGTTTGTCTGTCTGTTTCTCCTTAACGTCAATTCCCCGTTTAGAATCGTCACCATATGTGACTCCCTCATTTTGTTTTTAAACAACCATTTGGGAGACAAGACATCCGGAAAAAAATTCTGTCACAGTGCGAGCAGTCTCGCAGCCTGTGTTTGATGGGGTGAGTGGGTGGACAATGTCTCCGTCCAGTGCAAACTCGTTTCAACCAAGTGTTTGAACATGTAAATAGCAGGCGGGTGTTAGCAACCGAAGGGTCGCCGGAAAGGAAACAAAGGTTGTGACAAAGTGCATTCTTTAAGCCACATTTTTTAAAAGAACAGCAAAAGAGTTTCAAAAAGAAGTTTCCGAATGGGGTGCGTATGAGTCACGGCAGGGTGAGAATGGGTGGAATCACCGGGTAGGGCGGTGAACAGTGCCATTGCTCCACTACCCGAGCTTGGCTGACCAAATACATAGGGGGTCCTCAGGCAGGCCGGGAATCAGTGCCGTTACTCCACTGCCTGAGTGACCTTCCAAGAGAGGTAAGAATTTGAGCACGGTAGCATGGTGGTTAGCATAAATGCTTCACAGCTCCAGGGTCCCAGGTTCGATTCCCGGCTGGGTCACTGTCTGTGCGGAGTCTGCACGTCCTCCACGTGTGTGCGTGGGTTTCCTCCGGGTGCTCCGGTTTCCTCCCACAGTCCAAAGATGTGCGGGTTAGGTGGATTGGCCATGCTAAATTGCCCGTAGTGTCCTAAAAAGTAAGGTTAAGGGGGGGGGGGGGGGTTGTTGGGTTACGGGTATAGGGTGGATACGTGGGTTTGAGTAGGGTGATCATTGCTCGGCACAACATCGAGGGCCGAAGGGCCTGTTCTGTGCTGTACTGTTCTATGTTCTATATATGGACTTTCAGCAAACTTGTGCCTTTAACTGCCATGCGGCGTCAGAGGAGTAGTCATAACTGTGTCAAGAAATGTGTCTGAGATCAACACACAAAGTCGTACAAGAGAGAGAATATTCAGCATTAAAGACAAAAGCGGGCAGGTTCCATCAGGGAATAGGACACCGTAAATCTCAATCGGTTCCTTTCATCATCTGGACACCTCAAGGTTCCATTCCGAAAAGGGGTTAGCATGGTGGGATTCAGACTCTGAGTCATCACCATCTCCCAGGTACCAAACTTGTGCCTGGAGTTTCAGTGCCAATACGGCGTGGGTCAATGTGGGGTTCATCTCGTCATTCCGTGTCAGACGACAGGAATTGTTACGGTGCCATTGTTTCGTATTGTGTAGGGCAGTAGGGGCAAGGCTATCGTCGGGTGGTGGGTCAGGTTCTGGAAACGGAAAATATATTGTCTCTGAGGGGCTGAAAATACCGTGGTCGGTGTCACTGGGGTTGTAGTGACTGGGGCCTGGTCTGTTTGTCCATTAGGTCTATCAAGGGCATCCGTTGTGCTTTCACTGTCGCTATCGCGAGCAGCCGAATCCGGTGTTAGGGTGAAATTCGACTCTGGGGGCGGGATCAAGGTCGTGCCTGTGGACGTGCTGTCCTGGCTGGGGGAAGGGCTGGATTGGGTTGTCAGTGGGAGGGTCTTCGTTGTCTGACATTGCCAGTGAGAGGTGGTGTGAGTGGCTGCATAAACCTTCCATAAACCTTAAGCTGGTTTATATGGAACCATCCTGATTTTCCATTTTGATATGTGATCTTATAAACTGAGAGACTTATTTTATCGGAAATTGAGGAGATTTGGGGGGAGAGGAATGAACGAAGATTGTACAGGGAGATCATGACTTGCTGTCCGACTGTATACTCTGTCGGGTGTACTGTTTTATCAAATCAGGCCTTACTCTGCATTTTCCTAGCGCCTAGTCGAACAGCTGCAGCGAGCTGTGCTGCTTTAATATTCTCCATTATGTTTTGGACCGCCTTTTCGTGGGTAAGGGCGGTGACTGCGGGGCTGGCCAAATCAAGTCCAAATAAATACTCGGCACCCTGCATGGGTACAATGTTGACAAATGTGAGGTTATCCATCGTGGTAGGAATAACAGCAAAAGGGATTATTATTTAAATGATAAAATATTAAAACACGCCAGAGAGACCTGGGTGTGCTGGTGCATGAGTCACAAAAAGTTGGTTTACAGGTGATTAAGAAGGCGAATGGAATTTTGTCCGTCATTGCTGGAGGGATGGAGTTTAAGACTAGGGAGGTTATGTTGCAATTGTATAAGGGGCAGCAGGGTAGCATGGTGGTTAGCATAAATGCTTCACAGCTCCAGGGTCCCAGGTTCGATTCCCGGCTGGGTCACTGTCTGTGTGGAGTCTGCACGTCCTCCCCCTGTGTGCGTGGGTTTCCTCCGGGTGCTCCGGTTTCCTCCCACAGTCCAAAGATGTGAGGGTTAGGTGGATTGGCCATGCTAAATTGCCCGTAGTGTCCTAATAAAAGTAAGGTTAAGGGGGGGTCGTTGGGTTACGGGTATAGGGTGGATACGTGGGTTTGAGTAGGGTGATCATGGCTCGGCACAACATTGAGGGCCGAAGGGCCTGTTCTGTGCTGTACTGTTCTATGTTCTATGTGTTAGTGGGGCCACACCTGGAGTATTGTGTTCAGTTTTGGTCTCCTTACCTGAGAAAGGACGTACTGACACTGGAGGGTGTGCAGAGGAGATTCACTAGGTTAATCCCAGATCTGAAGGGGTTGGATTACGAGGAGAAATTGAGTAGATTGGGACTGTACTTGTTGGAATTTAGAAGGATGAGGGGGGACCTTATAGAAACATATAAAATTATGAAGGGAATAGATA
Source organism: Scyliorhinus canicula (assembly GCF_902713615.1). NCBI lineage: Eukaryota > Metazoa > Chordata > Chondrichthyes > Carcharhiniformes > Scyliorhinidae > Scyliorhinus > Scyliorhinus canicula. Next base: position 14,769,125 of record NC_052166.1, on the reverse strand, counting down.
GGATAGATGTGGGCAAGTTGTTTCCACTGGCGGGTGAAAGCAGAACTAGGGGGCATAGCCTTAAAATAAGGGGAAGTAGATTTAGGACTGAGTTTAGGAGGAACTTCTTCACCCAAAGGGTTGTGAATCTATGGAATTCCTTGCCCAGTGAAGCAGTTGAGGCTCCTTCATTAAATGTTTTTAAGATAAAGATAGATAGTTTTTTGAAGAATAAAGGGATTAAGGGTTATGGTGTTCAGGCCGGAAAGTGGAGCTGAGTCCACAAAAGATCAGCCATGATCTCATTGAATGGTGGAGCAGGCTCGAGGGGCCAGATGGCCTACTTCTGCTCCTAGTTCCTCTGATCAAACGATGCTTTATGTCTCTTCAAGACTTCTCTAACCGTTTTGTCTGTGGTAATGGTTTGTGGATCAAACCAGTACTCTCCCACTGAGCTAATCCTGTGTTCGTAGTCTCCTGCTGAGAGCGTGGCAGGGGCTCGTGCTGCTCTCGCCATTTTCCCACACACATTTATTTACGGGGTCGAAAGAAAGGTTGTGTGAGCTCATAAAATCTATTCTCAAGATGTGTTCTGCTGTCTAGGGTAAATCTACCAAAACAACTGAGTGCTTAGTTTTAATGTTACCGATTTGGATATCCACAGGAGCTGCAATGTGTCCCTGCTGGAAGTAACCGGTAAAGCCACTGAGGGTGTCCGTAGTGGGTCATATATCTCGCTGGTACATCGTGGAGGAGTTTATCATGGTTTGGGACCCTCCTATGTCCCAAAGGAACTCTACTGGGTGTCCCTGGACTGTGCCTGCAACTACCGATCTTCCGGACTTATCCCAAAGTGTGTCGCAGACCCAAGTTGGGGAGTCAATCAGTGCCACTCATGGCCACATTATCTGCTCGGGCGCTAACGCTGTGGATGGGTCTGGCATTGTTCCTAGGGGTGGGGGGGGGGGGATTTGTGGGCTGATTCCGTTGCTGTTTCGGGGGGGCATTGCATTCTCGGGCGTAATGTCCCTCGTGTCCGCAATTGTAACATCTCTGCGCTTTAGGGTGCTTTGTATTACTTCTGCCTTCACTTACCATGTTGCCGTCTACTCTTTCCTGCTGTCTTTTTCTGTAGGGACTTTTCCCAAGCTCTGGATAATCGCTTCAGTACTCACTTCATTGTGTGCTGGGTCTGAGAGGTTCTAATTTGTAGATGCCTTTTGTCCTGCCTCTGTGGTGTGGGAGACTAGAATACGGGTCCATTTGGCCGTATTGTCTGCAGATAAATGGGCGCAGGCTAAATCACCGAATACTACGGTGAACTATCGATGGGCCATTTCATTAAGTTCTTGCCAATCGGGCCACCTTCCTGATCTAACTGTGGGCCAATGATATCTCTGAACCCATTCTGAATGGATAGCAGTGATTGCAATCTTGCAATTTGCTGCCGGCACTTGGCATGATCCACCGAACTCTGCCTCTGTTCCGTGGTGGAACTGTGGAGTGCTCGTAGGGCCGCCTTTAAATCCTCACATTGTTTTCTCAACTGTTCTGCTTGATTTTCCGTTTCCTTTCTTACCAACACCACATGTTGCGTGTCCTGGTAGGCCTTATCATAGTGGGTCTGAAAGCTACTTAGGTGAGTGAGACAAGTTTGGTGTGTCCGTTTGACATCAACCATCTCCTTGTCCTTCGCCAGTAGCTGCTCTCGGAGTTGCTCGTTTATTCTCTCACACTCACTAACCTTTCCCTCTCTACTCCTCTCTTTCTCCTCAAGCTGTCCACAGAGCGTCCTCACGGCCTCCTCTGTGCCTCGCAATTGTGCCAAGCAGGACACGATTGCCACTGGCTTACGAACTCTACTCAAATTCTTCTTGTGGGATCTCAGTGAGGCTGTCCCACCAGGTTTGTCCTATGCTGCCAGGACCTGTTTCTTCATTCGCACAAAATTCAGACCATAAGGGCCATCCTTTCCCCTTTAGGTATTTCCTAATCTCTTCTTCCCATATGGGACACTGTTCTGCTCTGTTGGTCGCTGCGACCTCTGGCTCTTGTGGATGCATAAGGCGTTCCATTGCCTTCATTGCCATCCCTGCGATTATCTGTTTCTAGTGGGAATTTGGGACAAGGGGGAATAAAGCGGTGGTGCAAACACGGGTACGGCTCAAGCTATTTTCCGGTTTACGCAACTCCCAAAAGTTTCACGCAACAAAATCTATTGAGGTTATCTTATATCCCTTAAGTTAGTACGCATGCAAATTACACACTTCTGAATCTGGAGGTTTGATCAATACTGGTCTTACGCTTATGGTTTCTTTTACTTTGCCAATTTGGATTTCTCATTCAACCGTTTTGTGGGTTCTCTCGGAGTGACACCCCGAACCTTATCCTCCGCTGATAAAAGGCCGTCAATTGGAAACAATAGCTCTGTACTCTCTCTCCACAGGTGCTGCCTGACTGCTGAGTATTTCTAATATTCTCTGTCTTGATTTTAGATTTCCAGCGTTCGCAGTAATTGGTAACAAAAAAATAAGCATAGGTTCAGGCAGTAAAGAAGCCCCTGTTTATTTCAGTGATGGAGACTGAGCTCTTCTCAGCCCCCCATATCACAAACAGTCTTCTTCTTGCTGACATATCGTTTCCTGCCCTTCTTCTTTACTCTCCTCACTATTCTCGTTTTATCTTGCACCAGAAGCTCGCTCCGCCTTTTGATTTCTGCTCTTGTGAGAATACCGTCCACTCCTGCTGCTAGATAGTCCAAATCATCTGGAAGAGATGAGGAGGAGAACGAGATAAGGCTGTTAGATTCCAGTCTGCTCACAGAATGGTCACATCCATTGAGCGAGCGCTCAGCCCCGGTCCGAGACACAAGGACCTGGATTTTGTGATAAAATAACTGAGGCGCTCAGCGTTCACCATCGTTCCAGTTTAAATCAGGCAGCACGGGATAGCACGGTGTCGCAGTGGTTAGCACTGCTGCCTCACATGCTGAGGTCCCAGGTTCAATCCGAGCCCTGGGTCACTCTCCGTGGGGAGTTTACACATTCTCCCGTGTCTACATCGGTTTAATCCCCACAACCCAAAAATATGTGCAGGGTAGGTGAATTGGCCACGCTAAATTGTTCCTTAATTGGAAAAAAGAATTAGGTACTCTAAATTTTTTTTAAAAAATAAGACAGGCAGCAACTGTTAATTTCCTGCTCCTCCACAATCTGGGCAATGTCGGAAGGTGTTTAGGGCAGCACGGTGGCACAGTGGGTTAGCCCTGCAGCCTCATGGCGCCGAGGTCCCAGGTTCGTCCGGCTCTGGGTCACTGTCCGTGTGGAGTTTGCACATTCTCCCCGTGTTTGCGTGGATTTCGCCCCCACAACCCAAAGATGTGCAGGGTAGGTGGATTGGCCACGCTAAATTGCCCCTTCATTGGAAAAAATGAATTGGGTACTCTAAAATTATTTTTTAAAATGTGTTTAGGCTGGGGGTCTCTTTGTTAACCGGCACAGACATAATGGGCTGAATGGCCTCCTTCTGTATCCTCAGTTTTCTATGATTTCGATGATAAAATTGTTAATAGGTTAAAATAGCCAAAGAGCTTTGGACCTTCTTTTTACAAATCAATTTAGTTGGAGGTGCCCGTGAAGCTTACTTCCATATCATCAGCAAAGAGTTCATTAAATTGTGAACAGATTAAAATTGCTAGATTAAACACCAGTTAGTGCCTGAGACATACCATCACAAATTGAGCAATACTGTACTCAGAAAAAGCCTGCCCAAATCTACATTAAATTTGAGTGAATTAAAGACATCACTTTGATTGCTGGATGAGATCTTTTAAGGTTTGATCCTCTTATGAAAACCCATGAGAGGCAATTCCATGTCGAGGAATTTAAAAACATCATCCCAATCAAGGGGTCTGAAAGGTGAGGGATAATGCCATGATTACAGTCAAGCATAAACACTTCAAACAAGAAAAACACTTCTCTAATAATCTCCAGATGTCCGGGAAATCAGAATGTGGTAGGCAATAGGGGAGCAGTGAAATGGAGAGTAAAAATGGGAACGCAGGAAGCCTTGCTTCGGTCAGGAGAGAGGAGCAATCATTCTTTAAGACCAGTGTGTTTTCACTGAAGTAAAGCAGGGCACATGAAAGCTGACTGCTGGAAGTTTAAGCGGAAACCAATGGGTCTTTTTGGGGTTCTTAACAAGTGGCATGATAGAAAGATTTGTGGCTTTAACTACGGTGATTGACCCCTCCAAGATTATCACCATGGATGTGCTAGACTTAGAAGGTTACCAGGGTTTTGTCTTCAAGGGAAAGGTGACTCCTTACCAATCTACTGAGGTGACCAACCCATTTTTCCTGTTCAGAGATACAAGGGCCACCTAATCATTAATGTTGAATGAAGACGTAACCTTCCCACCAGAAAGTTTGGTGAATGTGAAGGTTTTAATCAAGTGTCTGGAAGGCAGCAGGGTAGCATGGTGGTTAGCATAAATGCTTCACAGCTCCAGGGTCCCAGGTTCGATTCCCGGCTGAGTCACTGTCTGTGTGGAGTCTGCACGTCCTCCCCCTGTGTGCGTGGGTTTCCTCCGGGTGCTCCGGTTTCCTCCCACAGTCCAAAGATGTGCGGGTTAGGTGGATTGGCCATACTAAATTGCCCGTAGTGTCCTAATAAAAGTAAGGTTAAGGGGGGGGTTGTTGGGTTACGGGTATAGGGTGGATACGTGGGTTTGAGTAGGGTGATCATGGCTCGGCACAACATTGAGGGCCGAAGGGCCTGTTCTGTGCTGTACTGTTCTATGTTCTATGTATGTTTATGCCCATAACCCTGTATCTGGTCCAGTTAGAGTGTGGCCTCATCTCTTAACCAGTTAAAGTGGGGATTGTCCCGAGTCTGCCAGCGGCTGGGGCAGATTTACTTTTGGGTAATGATTTGATTGAGGGTAGAGTGGTAACCTCCCCAGTAATCTTCAATAAGGCAAATAAAGTTAGGAACATAGAACACTGAGAGGAGGAGGTCCCTGTTATATTTCTGATTGTGAGGTTACCAGCTCCACCAGAGAGCTGAGCCAGCACCTCGGTCAGATGACCTAGTGATCTGGCTGTGTGAAACGTTTTGCAGATTTAAGTGAGGAGAAGGTGATGTTCAGCCTCCTTGATTGAGACTCAGTAGCACAGACCACATGTTCTGAGGCACAAGCAAAAGGAGTCACAATGTTTTAAAAAATATTTTATAAAGGTATTTGAAAATTTTTATAACAGCAACATAAACAATAACATCAACATGGTAAAATAAACATTTCCCCCCCATCCCACACATCTCAATCTTCACACTCCCCAACCATACAACAACAATCCCCCCTACCCCATTTTGGAATACTGCATCTGCCGACATTTTAATTTTCCCCGAGAAAGTCGACGAACGGCTGCTGCCTCCGGGTGAACCCTACCATTGACCCTCTTAAGGTGCACTTTATTTTCTTGAGATGCAGAAACCCAGCCATGTCACTAACGCAAGTCTCTACATAGAACATAGAACAGTACAGCACAGAACAGGCCCTTCGGCCCTCGATGTTGTGCCGAGCAATGATCACCCTACTTAAACCCACGTATCCACCCTATACCCGTAACCCAACAATCCCCCCATTAACCTTACACTACGGGCAATTTAGCATGGCCAATCCACCTAACCCGCACATCTTTGGACTGTGGGAGGAAACCGGAGCACCCGGAGGAAACCCACGCACACACGGGGAGGACGTGCAGACTCCACACAGACAGTGACCCAGCCGGGAACTGAACCTGGGACCCTGGAGCTGTGAAGCATTTATGCTAACCACCATGCTACCGTGCTGCCCATACACTCGGGGGCTTTGAGTCCCTCCACATTAACAAGATCCGTCTACCAGGGAGGCAAAGTCCAAGACGTCGGCCTCTTTCGCCCCCTGAACTCTCGGATCTTCCGACACTCCAAAGGTCGCTACCTCCGGACTCGGCACCACCCGTGTTTTTAGAACCGTGGACATTGTCTCAGCAAAATCCTGCCGAAACCCTCTAAGCTTCGGGCACGCCCAAAACATGTGGACATGATTTGCTGGGCTTCCTGCGCACCTCGCACACCTATCCTCTATCCCGAAGGAGTTACTCATCCTAGCCGCTGTCATGTGTGCCCGGTGACTACCTTAAATTGTAGCAGGCTAAGCCTGGTGCATGATGAGGAGGTGCTAACCCTGCTAGGGCATCCGCCCATAGACCCGCCTCTATCTCTCCTCCTAGCTCGTCCTCCCACTTGCCATTAAACAGCTCCTCCGGGGTTTCCTCTGCCTCCGACAGCTCCTGGTAAATATCCGATACCTTCCCCTCTCCCACCCAGATATTGGAGACTACTCTATCCTGTATCCCCCGTGGCGGCAGCAGCGGAAAGGCCAGCACCTGTTTTCTCAGGAAGTCTCGCACCTACAGATACCTAAACCCATTCTCTGCTGGCAATTTAAATTTATCCTCCAAAGCTTTCAAGCTGGGAAAGCTCCAGTCTATAAATAGACCCCCCCCATCCTTCCAATTCCTGCCCTCTGCCAACTCCGGAACCTGCCATCTAGCATACCCGGTACAAACCTGTGGTTATTATAAATCAGGGTCCAAATCGATGCTCCCTCCACTCTCTTATATTTCCTCCATTACTCCCAGATCCTCAGAGCCGCCGCTAACACCGGACTTTTGGAGTATCGGGCCGGCGAGAACGGCAGAGGTGCCGTTACCAATGCTCTCAGACTGGTGTCTTTACATGACGCCGCCTCCATCCGCTCCCATACTGACCCCTCCCCCACTACCCACTTCCTAATCATGGCTAATCATGACTCCGCACAGACAGTGACCCAGCGGGGAATCGAACTGGCGCTGTGAAGGCACAGTAAGATGTGCTCTTTCTCTTCCGCGTCTCACAGGCAAACATTGCAACTGGTACCTAGTGTGGACATAGCGGCTGAGCCCTGGTGAATTAACTCAAGTCCAAGAGAAGATTCGATACATGTCAGACAATGACATAATCAAGCCCAGTCAGATTTCTCCTCTTGTCTTCGTCCTTAAACTCCACTGGTTTCAACAGAATCTGTATTAACTATTAAAATCAGGTGCAGTGACTGGGACCTGAACTAATTGATAGCCGATTCCTCGCAGGAAAGATTGTATTGAGTGGGTGGACATCTCCACTTACATCAGCAAAATTGATTTATTAAAAATGTACTTGTTAAGCCCCCATGACTACCTCGGCTAAAGAAATTTCAGGGCGGGATTCTGCCGTAATCGACGGGGCGGGCAACTCCGGCGGGACGAAGTGGCGTGAACCACTGCAGTGTCGGGCCGCCCCAAAGGTGCGGAATCCTCCGCACCTTCAGGGGCGAGGCCTGCCCCGGAGTGGTTTGTGCCCGGCCGGCGGGAAAGGGGCTTGGCGCCACGCCAACCGGCGCCAAAGGGCCTCCGCCGGCCGAGCGCGAGTTGGCACATGCGCGGGAGCGCCACCGTGTGCTGGTGTCATCCCCGCACATGCACAGAGGGCATCGTTTCTGCACCGGCAATGGTGGACTGCTACAGCCACCGGTGCGGAACAATAGAGTGCCCCCATGGCATAGGCCCGCTGACGGATCGATGGGCCCCGATCGCGGGCCAGGCCACCGTGGGGGCACCTCCCGGGGCCAGATCCCCCCATCCCCCCCCCCCCCCCCCAAGAACCCTGGAGGCCGCCTGCGCCACCAGGTCCCGCCGGTAAGGGACCTACTCCAATTTACGCCGGCGGGTCTGGCAAAGAACGGGCGGGACTTCGGCCCATTGTGGGCCGGAGAATTCGGGCAGCCCCGGTGCCCATTGAGTCGCACCGGACCCGCCATTCCCTGAGGTGGGCAGCGCGATTCACGCCGGGCCGATTTTTGGGGGGCCGGAGAATTTGGAGGACGGCGGGGGCAGAATTCACGCCGACCCCCGGTCATTCTCCGACCCGGCGGGGGGTCGGAGAATCCCACCCTCAGTGTCTAGGGGAACTTCCAGTGACGGGGATGTGCTGAATAGTCACACATCAGGTAGCTCTTCTCCAGAACACGGTAAAACAGGCACTTTCGGCCAAATTTAGCCTGAACATTCGGACTTCAACTCCTAAATGAAAAAGGCAGAGAAGAAGAACAATGTGCCAGCAAGCAGTAGCTCAATAGGCCACAGGGAAGCTAGAGCAGTAGAAAAGGGCAGGAGCAGCGAGCAAGTCAGTAGACCCACGAGTCGAGGGGTCCCCGGCCACTCCCGAGTGAGGGAGACTAACAACCAGGACAACGGGCTCTACCCCCCACCCTGCCTGGAGAGGGATGGAAGACATTCCGAACCAAGGAACTGACTGTGACGAAGGAAGAGATCAAAGTGGAGATCCTGGTGGGGATCAGGGTGGCAGAGGTGCTGGTTACCATGCAGATGGCGTTCGATGGGATGCGGAGGAAGCTGGAGGCTCAGGGAGGAACAATCTAAGAGCTCGAAAAGCCATCAACCGACCAGAGCAACAGGATTGTCGCCCTGGAAGCAGAGATTGGTGGTGACCTAAGGGAGTCTGAACGAGGAGGTCGAGGGCCAGGAGGACCAATAGAACAGGACTAGGTGACAGAATATTCGAATAGTGGGCCTGCCAGAGGGAATCGAGGGCAGAGGCCCAACTGACTACGCAGCCCAGATGCTGGGCAACTTGGTTAGAAGGGACAGCTTCCACAAGCCACCGGAGATCGACATGTCCCACAGGTCACTCTGACCAAAGTCCAAGGCCAGGGAGTAGCCGAGGGCGATAATCAGAAAATTGCACAGATATCAGAACCGGGAGAGGATCCTGCGTTGGGCTCGGCAACAGATCCTGCGGTTGGAAAGTAGAAAGAATAAGGGTGTATCAGGATATTGGGGCAGACCTGGCAACGCGTAGGGCCGGGTTTACGCGAAGTTGGCCCTCTACAAGAACATAGAACATTACAGCGCAGTACAGGCCCTTCGGCTCTCGATGTTGCGCCGACCTGTGAAACCACTCTGAAGCCGATCTACATTATTCCCTTATCATCCATATGTTTATCCAATGACCATTTAAATGCCCTTAATGTCGGCGAGTCCACCACTGTTGTAGGCAGGGCATTCCACGCCCTTACTACTCTCTGAGTAAAGAACCTACCTCTGACATCTGTCCTATATCTATCTCCCCTCAATTTAAAGCTATGTCCCCTCGTGCTAGCCATCACCATCCGAGGAAAAAGGCTCTCACTGTCCACCCTAACTAATCCTTCGATAATTTTGTATGCCTCACTTAAGTCACCTCTTAACCTTCTTCTCTCTAACGAAAACAGCCTTAAGTCCCTCAACCTTTCCTCATAAGATCTTCCCTCCATACCAGGCAACATCCTGGTAAATCTCCTCTGCACCCTTTCCAATGCTTCCACATCCTTCCTATAATGCGGCGACCAGAACTGCAAGCAATACTCCAAATGCAGCCGCACCAGAGTTTTGTACAGCTGCAACATGACCTCATAGCTCCGAAACTCAATCCCTCTACCAATAAAAGCTAACACACTGTACGCCTTCTTAACAACTCTCTCAACCTGGGTGGCAACTTTCAAGGATCTATGTACATGGACACCAAGATCTCTCTGCTCATCCACACTACCAAGAATCTTACCATTAGCCCAGTACTCTGCATTCCTGTTATTCCTTCCAAAAGGAATCACCTCACACTTTTCGGCATTAAACTCCATTTGCCACCTGTCAGCCCAGCTCTGCAGCTTATCTATGTCCCTCTGTAACCTGTAACATCCTTCCGCACTGTCCACAACTCCACCGACTTTAGTGTCATCTGCAAATTTACTCATCCATCCTTCTACGCCCTCCAGGTCATTTATAAAAATGACAAACAGCAGTGGCCCCAAAACAGATCTTTGTGGTACACCACTAGTAACTGAACTCTAGGCTGAACATTTCCCATCAACCACCACCCTCTGTCTTCTTACAGCTAGCCAATTTCTGATCCAAACTGCTAAATCACCCTGAATCCCATGCCTCCGTATTTTCTGCAATAGCCTACCGTGGGGAACCTTATCAAACGCTTTACTGAAATCCATATACACCACATCAACTGCTTTACCCTCGTCCACCTGTTTGGTCACCTTCTCAAAGAACTCAACAAGGTTTGTGAACAATATAAAATTCGGGATTTAAACTCAGCCAGGTTCTGGATGACATTCCAGAATAAAGATTATTCTTTATTCAGGGGGGCAGGGTAGGGCAGAAAGGGGGAAATCGGGACAATAGGGGAGACATAATGATAAGGCAAGGAAGGTTTTTAGACTGGCTTCAGCAGGTCAATACTTGGCATCAGTATTCACCAAAGAGAAGGAATTGGTGGATGTTGAGTCTGGAGAAGGGTGTGTCGACAGCCTGGGTCACATTGAGATCCAAAAAAGACGTGGTGTTGGGCGTCTTGAAAAATATTAAGATAGATGAGTCCCCAGGGCCTGATGGGGTCTATCCCAGAATACTGTAGGAGGCTAGAGAGGAAATTGCTGAGGCCTTGACAGAAATCTTTGGATCCTCACTGTCTTCAGGTGATGTCCCGGAGGACTGGAGAATAGCCAATGTTATTCCTTTGAAAAAGATAATATTGTGGAGGAGAATGCTGAGACCCAGGCTATTAGAATAGATGGCATTGAGGTGCGTAGGGAAGAAGTGTTGGCAATTCTGGACAAGGTGAAAATAGATAAGTCCCCGGGGCCTGATGGGATTTATCCTAGGATTCTCTGGGAAGCCAGGGAAGAGATTGCTGAGCCTTTGGCTTTGATTTTTAGGTCATCATTGGCTACAGGAATAGTGCCAGAGGACTGGAGGATAGCAAATGTGGTCCCTTTGTTCAAGAAGGGGAGTAGAGATAACCCCGGTAACTATAGGCCGGTGAGCCTAACGTCTGTGGTGGGTAAAGTCTTGGAGAGGATTATAAAAGATACGATTTATAATCATCTAGATAGGAATAATATGATTAGGGATAGTCAGCATGGTTTTGTGAAGGGTAGGTCATGCCTCACAAACCTTATCGAGTTCTTTGAGAAGGTGACTGAACAGGTAGACGAGGGTAGAGCAGTTGATGTGGTGTATATGGATTTCAGTAAAGCGTTTGATAAGGTTCCCCACGGTCGGCTATTGCAGAAAATACGGAGGCTGGGGATTCAGGGTGATTTAGAGATGTGGATCAGAAATTGGCTAGTTGAAAGAAGACAGAGAGTGGTAGTTGATGGGAAATGTTCAGAATGGAGTGGCGTACCACAAGGATCTGTTCTGGGGCCGTTGCTGTTTGTCATTTTTATAAATGACCTAGAGGAGGGCGCAGAAGGATGGGTGAGTAAATTTGCAGACGACACTAAAGTCGGTGAAGTTGTAGACAGTGCGGAAGGATGTTGCAGGTTACAGAGGGACATAGATAAGCTGCAGAGCTGGGCTGAGAGGTGGCAAATGGAGTTTAATGTGGAGAAGTGTGAGGTGATTCACTTTGGAAAGAATAACAGGAATGCGGAATATTTGGCCAATGGTAAAATTCTTGGTAGTGTGGATGAGCAGAGGGATCTCGGTGTCCATGTACATAGATCCCTGAAAGTTGCAACCCAGGTTGATAGGGTTGTGAAGAAGGCCTATGGTGTGTTGGCCTTTATTGGTAGAGGGATTGAGTTCCGGAGCCATGAGGTCATGTTGCAGTTGTACAAAACTCTAGTACGGCCGCATTTGGAGTATTGCGTACAGTTCTGGTCGCCTCATTATAGGAAGGACGTGGAAGCTTTGGAACGGGTGCAGAGGAGATTTACCAGGATGTTGCCTGGTATGGAGGGAAAATCTTATGAGGAAAGGCTGATGGACTTGAGGTTGTTTTCGTTAGAGAGAAGAAGGTTAAGAGGTGACTTAATAGAGGCATACAAATGATCAGAGGGTTAGATAGGGTGGACAGCGAGAGCCTTCTCCCACGGATGGAGGTGGCTAGCACGAGGGGACATAGCCTTAAATTGAGGGGTAATAGATATAGGACAGAGGTCAGAGGTGGGTTTTTTACGCAAAGAGTGGTGAGGCCGTGGAATGCCCTACCTGCAACAGTAGTGAACTCGCCAACATTGAGGCCATTTAAAAGTTTATTGGATAAGCATATGGATGATAAGGGCATAGTGTAGGTTAGATGGCCTTTAGTTTTTTTTTCCATGTCGGTGCAACATCGAGGGCCGAAGGGCCTGTACTGTGCTGTATCGTTCTATGTTCTATGTTTAAGAAGGGTAGCAAGGATAATCCAGAGAACTACAGGCCGGTGAGCCTTACGTCAGTGGTAGGGAAATTACTGGAGAGAATTCTTCGAGGCAGGATCTACTCCCATTTGGAAGCAAATGGAGGTATTAGAGGCAGCACGGTTTTGTGAAGGGGAGGTTGTGTCTCACTAACTTGATAAGAGTTTTTCGAGGAGGTCACAAAGATGATTGATGCAGGTAGTGCAGTGGATGTTGTCTATATGGAGTTCAGTAAGGCCTTTGACAAGGTCCCTCATGGTAGACTGGTACAAAAGATGAAGTCACACGGGATCAGAGGTGAGCTGGCACGGTGGATACAGAACTGGCTTGGTCATAGAAGGCAGAGAGTAGCAATGGAAGGGTGCTTTTCTAATTGGAGGGCTGTGACTAGTGGTGTTCTGCAGGGATCAGTGCTGGGACATTTGCTGTTCGTAGTATATATAAATGATTTGGAGGAAAATGTAACCGGTCTGATTAGTAAGTTTGCGGCTGACACAAAGGTTGGTGGAATTGCGGATAGCGATGAGGACTGTCAGAGGATACAGCAGGATTTAGATCGTTTGGAGACTTGGGCGGAGAAATGGCAGATGGAGTTTAACCCGGACAAATGTGAGGTAATGCATTTTGGAAGGTCTAATGCAGGTCGGGAATATAAAGTGAATGGTAGAACCCTCAAGAGTATTGAAAGTCAGAGAGATCTAGGTGTACAAATCCACAGGTCACTGAAAGGAGCAACACAGGTGGAGAAGGTAGTCAAGAAGGCATCCGGTATGCTTGCCTTCATTGGCCGGGGCATTGAGTATAAAAATTGCCAAGTCATGTTGCAGCTGTATAGAACCTTAGTTCGGCCACACTTGGAGTATAGTATTCAATTCTGGTCGCCACACTATCAGTAGCATGTGGAGGCTTTAGAGAGGGTGCAGAAGAGATTTACCAGGATGTTGCCTGGTCTGGAGGGCATTAGCTATGAGGAGAGGTTGAATAAACTCGGTTTGTTCTCACTGGAACGACGTAGGTTGAGGGGCGACCTGATAGAGGTCTACAAAATTATGAGGGGCATAGACAGAGTGGATAGTCAGAGACTTTTTCCCAGAGTAGAGGGGTCAATTACTAGGGGCAGAGGTTTAAGTTGTGAGGGGTAAAGTTTAGAGGCGATGTACGAGGCAAGTTTTTTTACACAGAGGTTAGTGGGTGCCTGGAACTCCCTGCCGGAGGAGGTGGTGAAGCAGGGACGATAGTGATGTTTAAGGGGCATCTTGACAAATATATGAATAGGCTGGGAATAGAGGGATACGGACCTCGGAAGTGTCAAAGATTTTAGTTTAGACGGGCAGAATGGTCGGCACGGGCTTGGAGGGCTGAAGGGCCTGATACTCTGCTGTACTTTTCTTTGTTCTTTGTTCTACCTCATTGAGGTACAGGAGTGGTTTGGGCTGGGGGCGGGGTTCACCTCGTGGATGAAACTCTTACTCTTATACAACGCTCCCAAAGCAAGCATTCGGACCAGTACCACCAGCTCTCAATACTTCCTGTTGCACAGAAGCACCAGACAGGGATGCCCTCTGTCCCCGCTCCTGTTCGCCCCGGCAATTGAACCCCTGGCAATCACCCTGCGAGACACAAGAGGCTGGAAGGGAATCCGAAGAGGAGGCAGAGAGCAGAGTCTCACTCTTTGTGGATTATCTGCTCCACTACATATTGGACATGCAAAACGGCAAGAATGACATAATGAATCCTCTGAAAGGGTTCGGGGCCTTCTCGGGCTACAAGTCAACCTGGGCAAGAGTGAGGTTTTCCCGGAGAATCCAAGAGGAGGAGGGGCAGAGCTGGAAGGCCTCCCATTTAAAGTGTCTCGAAACAAATTCCGCTACCTGGGGATCCAGACAGCCCACGACTGGACACGGATCCACAAGTGGAATCTGACCAGTCTGGCGGAGGAAGTTAAAAAGGATCCGCAGAGATGGGATACACTCCCGCTTTCCCTGGCAGGGAGGGTGCAGATGATCAAGATGAACGTATTGCCAAGGGACCTCTTCCAGTTTAGATCCATACTGATCTTCATCCCCAAAGCCTTTTTTCAAAAAGTAGACAAAATGATTATGGCGTTAGTTGGTGGTGGTGGGGGGGGGGGGGACACCAGGTGGGGGGAGGAATCTAAGAATCCAAGATTCACTAGGACATCGCTGCAGAGGAGAAGCAGCATGGGCGGCCTGGCCCTCCCAGACTTGCAATACTCCCACTGGGCAGCTACAGCGAGGGTCAGGGGAGAGATGAAGGGGCCAAACACGAATGGGTGAGGATGGAGTAGTCCTCCTGCACAGGGACGACCCTCTGGGCCCTCGCCACGGCAGCCCTCCCATCCCCGCCGGCAAAACACTCAGCCAGCCCAGTGGTAGCAGCAACACTAAGAATCTGGAACCAGATGAGATAGCACTTCGGTCTAACCGAGGTGTCCACCATGGCCCCCCGTCTGCAGCGACCACAGGTTCCCACCAGCCATGCTAGACGTCACTTTAAGAGATGGAGACAGGACGTTTGGGGGGGGGGGGGCGCTAACAATCAGGGACTTTTACACATGGAATAGACTCGCGACCTTAGAAGAGCTGACGGAGAGACTGGAACTCCCGAATGGGAAGGAATTCCAACATTTTACAGTCAAAAACTTGATCCGCAAGGAGACAAGGTTCCCTCGGGCCACGAGAGACGCAATGTTGGGGGAGCTGCTGGACACGGACATTCTGGGAAAGCTGAACTGCAGGGCATATACGGACGACTTTTAGAAAGGACATGCTCCCCACTGGACATAACAAGGGAGAAATGGGAGGAAGTATTCCCACCCCTGCCTGGGCCTAAGCTGTGGACTGCCTGGGCCTAGGCTGTGGACTGCCTGGGCCTAGGCCGTGGACTGCCTGGGCCTAGGCCGTGGACTGCCTGGGCCTAGGCCGTGGACTGCCTGGGCCTAGGCCGTGGACTGCCTGGGCCTAGGCTGTGGACTGCCTGGGTGCTGGTGAGATGGTGCTTCAATTGTCGGAATCCTTGAGAGATCCTGAAGAGCGCACGTTGATCCTGCTTTATCCTTGGCTTTTGCTGTCTTTGTGCGACCGGGAACATAGAACATAGAACGATACAGCGCAGTACAGGACCTTCGGCCCTCGATGTTGCACCGACATGGAAAAAAAAACTAAAGGCCATCTAACCTACACTATGCCCTTATCATCCATATGCTTGTCCAATAAATTTTTAAATGCCCTCAATGTTGGCGAGTTCACTACTGTTGCAGGTAGGGCATTCCACGGCCTCACCACTCTTTGCGTAAAAAACCCACCTCTGACCTCTGTCCTATATCTATTACCCCTCAATTTAAGGCTATGTCCCCTCGTGCTAGCCACCTCCATCCGCGGGAGAAGGCTCTCGCTGTCCACCCTATCTAACCCTCTGATCATTTTGTATGCCTCTATTAAGTCACCTCTTAACCTTCTTCTCTCTAACGAAAACAACCTCAAGTCCATCAGCCTTTCCTCATAAGATTTTCCCTCCATACCAGGCAACATCCTGGTAAATCTCCTCTGCACCCGTTCCAAAGCTTCCACGTCCTTCCTATAATGAGGCGACCAGAACTGTACGCAATACTCCAAATGCGGCCGTACCAGAGTTTGGTACAGCTGCATCATGACCTCATGGCTCCGGAACTCAATCCCTCTACCAATAAAGGCCAACACACCATAGGCCTTCTTCACAACCCTATCAACCTGGGTGGCAACTTTCAGGGATCTATGTACATGGACACCGAGATCCCTCTGCTCATCCACACTACCAAGAATTTTACCATTAGCCAAATATTCCGCATTCCTGTTATTCTTTCCAAAGTGAATCACCTCACACTTCTCCACATTAAACTCCATTTGCCACCTCTCAGCCCAGCTCTGCAGCTTATCTATGTCCCTCTGTAACCTGCAACATCCTTCCGCACTGTCTACAACTCCACCGACTTTAGTGTCGTCTGCAAATTTACTCACCCATCCTTCTGCGCCCTCCTCTAGGTCATTTATAAAAATGACAAACAGCAACGGCCCCAGAACAGATCCTTGTGGTACGCCACTCGTAACTGCACTCCATTCTGAACATTTCCCATCAACTACCACTCTCTGTCTTCTTTCAACTAGCCAATTTCTGATCCACATCTCTAAATCACCCTCAATCCCCAGCCTCCGTATTTTCTGCAATAGCCGACCGTGGGGAACCTTATCAAACGCAAAGATATCTTTATCCTGAGGACTGCCCTGCAGCTCGTCTGTGATCCTGAACATTACTCCTGATGGAACCATCAATTCACTAGACACGTGCTTTAAGATATGAACGGTAGTTTTAATCTACTTACAACAGAGCCAGCCTGTTCCACGTTGAACTCTCGATGAACTGAACGACTGGCTCTGAGCATTAGTATTTATACAGCAGTCCAGGGGGA
The DNA here is from genome assembly GCF_902713615.1 of Scyliorhinus canicula. Lineage (NCBI taxonomy): Eukaryota > Metazoa > Chordata > Chondrichthyes > Carcharhiniformes > Scyliorhinidae > Scyliorhinus > Scyliorhinus canicula. Next base: position 14,752,366 of record NC_052166.1, on the reverse strand, counting down.
GGAGTCATGGGCGGAGCCAAGGGTGGAGGCCTGTACAAACTCCTAAGCATTCCCAGCGCTACTCCCCCTAGTGGTCGGGCAACGCAACTGCCCTTATCAATGCATGGTCTAATGTATATACAATACAGTGTGAATTACAGAGTTACATTCACCACAACTCCATGCTGATCATGTTGCTGTCTTTTTTCTTCCAGGAGAGTGTGTATATGTACTGTCGGCTATGGGGACCAGTTTAGCTCAGTTGGCTAGACAGCTGGTTTGTGAGGTAAAACGCGTCCAGCAGCGCAGGTTCAATTCCTGTACCGGCTGACGTTATTAATGAAGGCCCCGCCTTCTCAACCTCGCTCCTCACCTGAGGTGTGGTGATCCTCAAGTTAAATCACCGCCAGTCAGCCTCCCCCTCAAAGGGAAAAGCAGCCTATCTGGGGCTATTGTGGTTTTACCTTTACCTTTTACTGTCGGTTATCAAATTCATGTTGGATCGAATATGAGAAATGGGATTTATACTCCGATTCACTCCTATTTGTTATTACGTCTTAGGACGTCATATTCCTTTCTTAAATTTACAGTACCCAATTTTTTTTTTCCAATTAAGGCGTAATTTAGCGCGGCCAACCATCTATCCTGTACATCTTTTGAGTTCATAGAATTATAAAATTTACAGTGCAGAAGGAGGCCATTCGGCCCATCAAGTCTGCTCCGGCCCTTACAAAGAGCACCCACGTCTCTACCCTATCCCCGTAACCCAGTAACTCCCACTTAACCTTTTTGGACACTAAGGGCAATTTAGCTAGGCCAATCCAACTAACCCGCACATCTTTGGATTGTTGGAGGAAACCGGAGCACCCAGAGGAAACCTACGCAGACATGGGGAGAACGTGCAGACTCCACACAGACAGTGACACAAGCCGGGAATCGAACCTGGGTCCCTGGAGCTGTGAATCGAACCTGGGTCCCTGGAGCTGTGAAGCAATTGTGCTAACCGCTATGCTGCCGAGATACCCACACAGACACGGGGAGAATGTGCAAACACCACACGCACAATGACCTGGGGCCGGGATTTAACCCTGGTCCTCGCCGCCAATAGGCAGCAGTGCTAAACACTGCGCCACCGTGCCGCCATGCATCAGGGAGTCATATTCCTGATGATGGGGGAAGAGTTGGTGGTCTTCGCTACCACCTCTGTCTCGTTTTGAGGGAAGATAAGGTTGACTCTTAAATGTCCTTAGAGAAGGGCACTAAATGGCCCAGCCAGTGATGACCACATCTCATGAACAAATTTTTTTTAAAAGTCAGAGCCGGGTGGGACATTGGGGTTGGTAGAGATACTTCATCCTCGCTGAGGTTGAGTCCCCCCACTATGGGTGTGTGTGTTAGCGTGCGTGTGAGTCTGCGTGTGTGTGTGTCTGTGAGTCTGTGTGTGCGTGTGTGAGTCTGCGTGTGTGTCTGTCTGTGAGTCTGTCTGTGTGTGTGTGTGTCTGTCTGTGAGTTTGTCTGTGTGTGTATGAGTCTATGTGTGAGTGTGTGTGAGTCTGTGTGCGCACGCAAGTCTGATCGCTCAAGTTTGTGTGTATGTGTGAGTCTGTGTGTGCACGTCTGTGAGTCTGTGTGCGGCGAGTCTGTGGATGCAAGTCCTTCCACGACTGTAACCATCTTCATCCTAGCTCATCCGCAGCATTTAGTCCTATCCCACTGAGAAGATTTCATGTGCTCCCATTAGCCATAATTTAGATCGGGTGGATCACTTGTATCTCATTCTACCCGTTACAGGGAGGGTTTTACTTTGAGATCACATGTCCCGAGTCTGGGAGGTTTGTGTCAGTGAGTTCCATGTTTCTTATTAATGCTTACCATGCATTTCAAAGTCATCTGATTCGACCATGACATTCCGGTTCTGCTCATTCTCACCAAATGTCCTCTCAATTAATTCTACTAACTGAAAATAGACGAAAGAGCCATGTTAATTCACAAGGGATAGATTTGAAAGCTGGCTTCCGTTCTAACTGGACTGCTGGGAAACTTAATAACTGGGGCAACATTGTCGAGCCCAGTGCTTCCAGACTTCACACTTCTGACTGTGAACTCTCTCCTCCACCTTCACCCCATTTTTATTTCTACCAATTTATCTTCATTTCTTTCACTGATCTGTTTTTCCCTCACCATTTTCCCCCCACCCCACCTCACTACGGCCATATGTTCCTTGTTCCAAGTTGTCCTTTGCTTACCTCAGTCTGCCGTTAACACATTCTGATCTCGGAATGTGCCCACATCAGCAGCCTCCTTGGCAGGGATCACCATTTACATTCCTTTTGTCTTTTTGTCCACAACACTTTTGCCAACCTCCACCTATCGCAGACCCTCTATCCTGCCCCACTGATCCACCTCTGCCCACAACAGTTAAATCTCATCCTATTTCCAGTCCCCTTCGCGCTCTGACGAAGAGTCATCCAGACTCTAAACGTGAGTTCATTTCTTGCTGTCAAACCCACTGAGATTTCTCAGCACTTTCTGTTTTTCTTTACAAACACTCATCTCTCCAGCTGAGATATATATAATGAGCTGGATTTTCCGATTCTTGGGGCGATGTCCACATGTTAGCGTGGGGATGGTGTCGTTTACGCCAGAAAAAATGGCTCAAAACGGCCACCGATTCCCCATTTTGCTTGTGGCTAGCAGGTCAGCAGCATAGAGCGCCAGGCTCTAGCTGCTGATACGCCCCGGAGAATTGGCGTGTCCATGTCCACGCGTGCGCCTGCAGCGGCCACACCGTGGTACATGGTGGCGGTCCCATCTCGCAAATTAGTTCCTTCCCCCCCTCCTCAGCCAGCCGTGGACCACCCCTCCCCACAGTGCCCCCAGCCCCGATTAATGACCCCCCCTTGCCCGTGGACCACCCCTCCCCACAGTGCCCCCAGCCCCGATTAATGACCCCCCCCTTGCCCGTGGACCGCCCCTCCCCACAGTGCCCCCAGCCCCGAATAATGACCCCCCCTTGCCCCTGGACCACCCCTCCCCACAGTGCCCCCAGCCCCGATTAATGACCCCCCCTTGCCCGTGGACTGCCCCTCCCCACAGTGCCCCCAGCCCCGATTAATGACCCCCCCTTGCCCGTGGACCGCCCCTCCCCACAGTGCCCCCAACCCCGATTAATGACGCCCCCTTGTCCGTGGACCGCCCCTCCCCACAGTGCCCCCAACCCCGATTAATGACCCCCCCTTGCCCGTGGACCGCCCCTCCCCACAGTGCCCCCAACCCCGATTAATGACGCCCCCTTGTCCGTGGACCGCCCCTCCCCACAGTGCCCCCAACCCCGATTAATGACCCCCCCCTTGTCCGTGGACCGCCCCTCCCCACAGCGCCCCCAACCCCGATTAATGACCCCCCCTTGCCCGTGGACCGCCCCTCCCCACAGTGCCCCCAACCCCGATTAATGACCCCCCCCTTGCCCGTGGACCGCCTCCCCCCAGACTGTAGGGGCGCTGGACTGAGTCCGCAGCCACCACGCTGAGTTCCCAACGGGTGAGACCGTGAGAATCCCACGCCATTGGGAACTCGGCCGGTCGGGGGCGGAGCATCAGGGGGCAGGCCTCAGGCAATGTCCTGAGGCTTTTGATACGTGGCGCGGAGGGGGCGGAGCATCATGAAAGCGGCACCGTCCCTGATTTGATCAGGAATTCAGATTCTCCGGCCGTTGGCTAAATGTGATTTCGGCGTCGGCAACTGGAGAAACCAGCCCACTTTTTTTTTTAAAGAATTAAGTCTGTCTAGGGCCCTGCCTCAGGATGTTGTCCATATTAGGATTTTTCTGAAACTTCCAGGATGGTACGCTGAACGTTGGTTGCTTTTATCCTCCTGCCCCAGGCCCAGTATTAGTATCAGAGTCCCTGGAGGTAAGTCGGCAACCAAGATTGGCAAGTATGAGGCTGGGGAAGGCCCTGCAGCCTGTTCCGAATACCAACACCCCAATTTGCCCACTCCCCCAAATTGCCCACTCCCCCCAAATCTATCTAAGGCTACCCACACTCTGCCCCCATCCCCCCATCACCACTTTTGTGAATAACTCAATCTAACCAGCCTCAGCCTTTCTGCTTTGGGCCTGTGTCTGAGGTACAGAGTTAGTGTCAATCTCAGAATCTATTTCTCTGTCCCATTCTGAAACCCAATGCTTCAGTAATCTCTCTCGCTGATTCTTCACTACTCCCCAGCTGCAGGGAGGTTCCACAATGACCAATAGCAAGCTGCAGGGAGGTTCCACAATGACCAATAGCAAGCTGCAGGGAGGTTCCACAATGACCAATAGCAAGCTGCAGGGAAGTTCGCTGACACTGCCCGGTTTATCTATGCTCAAACGGCATTTACAAAGCTCAGGATCAAACCCAATCCCATCACAACATTACTACCTTAACCCTCCTCCTTTAGAACTCACTGGTACTTGTACAACTTTTAAAGTTTCCCCATTTAGTCTATTCCTTATTTCTTCCAAAATGCAGGGGTCTAACAGCTGGACAGGTTTCACAGCCGCAAATTCATTGCCGTTCAGAGACGAGGGACATGACTGATTCACAGTAATTCAACTAAACTTTACCTTCTCCTGTTCAGGAAGCATCCACTCTTCAACGACGAATCCTGCAACTTTATTCTCCAAGAAAATTAATTTCTCTTCACAGATTAATAGCTTCTCATAGGTATCCTGTGGATCCACAGTTGAAAGCTGAGGCAGAAAACAGAGAGGGTAAGTTGCTTACTCCAGCTGCAAGTCTATTCTGCACAAACAACAGGACGTGAGACACAGCCATTTCAGTAAACTAACTCTGAACGAATAAGACACTACATCTAAAGCTTGGTAAACTTTCTCTACAGAAGGTCAAACACGAAGAAAGCAATTCATAGATGGCAGAAATAACGAGGGACAGAAGTGATGGTGGGGGTGAGGGGGTGCTGCAGGCATATACAGAACTGTATCCAGTCAGAGTCCTGGGCTGGGATTCTCCGAGCTTCCGCACTGCAATCGCTCTCGGTGCGGGGGCTGAGAATGGTCGTCAGGACCGCGATCGGTTCCAACGCCACTCCCGGGATTCTCCGGGGACTTGACTATCGTCGCCGATCGCGTGTGCGCGGTTGACGCGGGCCATTGAAAGAGGCCACCGCAGCAATTCTCCGCCAACAACTGGGCGAGTTCCCACTGGCGTGGTTCACTCATGGTTCCACCACGTACGAGCTTGAGTGGCGGCTGCGGACTCAGTCCATGGCCGCCCTGGTGGGGAGCGGGTAGATCAGTCACGGGGGGGCTGGGGCCTCCAGGATGGCCAGGCTTGTGATTGGGGGCCAACGATCGGCGGGCACGCGTGATCTCGGAGGGAGGGGGCCTGGGGGGGTCCAATATTGTCGGGGCCATCCCGCGGAGTGGGTCTCCCATGTTGCGCGGGGCCAGTGAGAGTCAGTGTGTGTGGAACTGTCCCCCAGTGAGAGTCAGTGTGTGTGGAACTGTGTCCCAGTGAGAGTCAGTGTGTGTGGGACTGTACCCCAGTGAGAGTCAGTGTGTGTGGGACTGTGTCCCAGTGAGAGTCAGTGTGTGTGGGACTGTGTCCCAGTGAGAGTCAGTGTGTGTGGGACTGTCCCCCAGTGAGAGTCAGTGTGTGTGGGACTGTGTCCCAGTGAAAGTCAGTGTGTGTGGAACTGTCCCCCAGTGAGAGTCAGTGTGTGTGGGACTGTACCCCAGTGAGAGTCAGTGTGTGTGGGACTGTGTCCCAGTGAGAGTCAGTGTGTGTGGGACTGTGTCCCAGTGAGAGTCAGTGTGTGTGGGACTGTCCCCCAGTGAGAGTCAGTGTGTGTGGGACTGTGTCCCAGTGAGAGTCAGTGTGTGTGGGACTGTCCCCCAGTGAGAGTCAGTGTGTGTGGGACTGTGTCCCAGTGAGAGTCAGTGTGTGTGGGACTGTGTCCCAGTGAGAGTCAGTGTGTGTGGAACTGTCCCCCAGTGAGAGTCAGTGTGTGTGGAGCTCTACCCCAGTGAGAGTCAGTGTGCGTGGAACTGTGTCCCAGTGAGAGCCAGTGTGTGTGGAACTGTCCCCAGTCAGAGTCAGTGTGTGTGGATCTGTCCCCCAGTGAGAGTCAGTGTGTGTGGAACTGTACCCCAGTGGGAGTCAGTGTGTGTGGGACTATCTCTGTGAGAGTCAGTGTGTGTGGGACTATCTCTGTGAGAGCCAGTGTGTGTGGGACTGTCTCCCAGTGGGAGTCAGTGTGTGTGGGACTATCTCTGTGAGAGTCAGTGTGTGTGGGACTATCTCCCAGGGGGAGTCAGTGTGTGTGGGACTATCTCTGTGAGAGTCAGTGTGTGTGGGACTGTCTCCCAGTGAGAGTCAGTGTGTGTGGAACTGTCCCCCAGTGAGAGTCAGTGTGTGTGGGACTATCTCTGTGAGAGTCAGTGTGTGTGGGACTGTCTACCAGTGAGAGTCAGTGTGTGTGGAACTGTCTCCCAGTGAGAGTGAGGGGCTAGGGAAAAAATTGATTTGCTCTGTTTTGTCCTTTTCCTCCACCTAAGAGTAAGGAACCCTTGCGCCCCATAACCTAACTATTGCCAAAAGCCACGTAAACACCTTTGAAATGGTTGCCTCGGTTTTTAACAAAGGGGTGGTAGATACACTGATAGAAATGAACATGGCTTGTTGGTTCAAACCTTATCTTTATGAGCTCCAGCCATTTGCAATGTTGTCTACATTCAGACCTCCCTGCATGATGATGGATGCACAAGCTGTTGCGACCATCAATTCACGTGAAACAGAAAGTGGATGTGAACAGTGGCTTTAATCGACCAGAACAGTGCCTGCCTGCGACTGCTCTGCTCCTGAGAGCCGCTTACAAGGCTGCTGCTCTTTATACCTCCCCTCAAGGGCGGAGCGCACAATGGTACCAACCTGAAAGATTACAGGTAATACCTTACAATGGTCCATAGGTGGAGCCCACATGGGCAACAGCGTGATACAGTGACAAACGCAAATTACTGCGGATGCTGGAATCTGAAACGAAAGGGAAAATGCTGGAAAATCTCAGCAAGTCTGGCAGCATCTGTAGGGAGAGAAAAGAGCTAACGTTTCGTGTCCGCTGACTCTTTGTCAAAGCTTGCTGAGATATTTCAGCATTTTTTGTGATACAGTGACATACATGGTGAATGGTTAATGCAATACGGTCACCACACAAGCATGACCAAGTCTATTGGCTTAGCAACTGAATGCTGTGTGGAGGCACAGTGTTTAGCATTCCTTCCTCACAGCGCCAGGGTCCCGAGTTCAATTCTGGTCTTGGGTGACTGTGTGGAGTTTGCACGTTCTACCCATGTCTGTGTGGGTTTCCTCCGGGTGCCTACAGTCCAAATAAATGCGGGTTTCATGGGGTTACGGGAATAGGGAGTGGTGCTCCTTCAGAGGGTCGTTGCAGACTCAATGGGCCGAATGGCCTCATTCTTCACTGTAGTGATTTTATGGATTTAGGTTACATTAGCAAAACATCTCCAATCATCAGGCAGTGGAAATGTCTGTGAATACCAGGGCAATTGGAGCTTTAAAGATTGAAGCTGATGGACTTTTGTTGGCGGCCGATATTGAGGGATCTGGTCAGAGTTGGGTAAATTGAGTTGAGGGATTAGATCAGTTGTAATCACATTGAATGTTCTCCTCCAGTTCCAATGATATTAGTTACTGTTTGTGCAGCAGACAACATTTGATGTGCATCAGTGATTTGGATGAGAGAATTTTAATGACAAACCCAATTATCCTCATCGTCATGATTAGAATGAGTGATTTTGCAGAGCGGTATATTTAGTACAGACCTCAGTGGTACCAGGAATGCCGTACAGACAGTAATACAGGTTGTCAATCCCATTCTCAATGAACAGTAGGAGGAGGTCACTGTTGCAAAGTCGCTGTAACACTGTGGCGAGATTGTCCTTCTCCAGCTTCAGTTGTTGTTCTGTACCAGCTTTCAAACTGGTCAGGCTGACGGGAGAGAAACACACAAGTGTTTGTCAGAAAACTGCCCTCACTTTGTGCTGACCATAATTGCATAGCTCGTCCCGGTAGCTACTAAAGCAAGAAATTTAAAATGGAATGCAAGTTTGTGTTTCCTCGTTCGGAGTATCAGTCGGCCACGCAGCCTCCTCACAGTACAATCTCTGCTCCACAGTAGCCTGATTTAAGAGGCCATTGTGCTGTTTCCATTAGATCTTGGGGATGGACAGAAGCCCTAAGTATCAAGAGCTACCAGCTCCGCTCTCAGACTTAGCGATCCATTTCCCTTTCCTCCCACAGTTTCCTCTCCTCCAGTTTGAGGTTCAGTGGATAGAGGCCTCTGGGTCAGAGGTTTTTAAAATACAGACCCACGCAGACACAGGGAGAATGCAAACTCCACACGGACAGTGACCCGGGCCGGGATCAAAGCAGGGTCCTCGGCGCCATGAGGCAGCAGTGCTAACCACTGCACCACTATCCTGCCCTGGGTCAGGGGTTATATGTCTCGCTGCAAAGACTTGAGGGTGTGCAGCACTGTCAGCGGTGGCAACATCTTTTGGGTGTGATCTTCAACCTTGTCTTCTGCCCTATCAAGTGGACAGGATAGATCTGATGGCACTATTTGAAGAATGGGGGAGTTCCCTGGCCAATATTTATCTCTCAACTGACATCACTGAATCATATGACCTCATTACTATTTGTGGGATCTTGCTGTGCTCAAATTGATGGCTGAATTTCCGGCTCTGTGACAGTTACTACATTTCATAAGTCGGTCATTAGATGTACTGTGCTTTGAGACATTCTCAGGACACGGAAGGTTCCAGAGAAAAGCAATGTATTTTTTCTTTCTATGTAGCTGAAGATGTCTAATGTGAAGCACTGGTTGCAATACTACAAGTTTAAAGCTCCCTGTACAGAGCGCACTGCCCAATGGCCTTTCAGCATCTGACACTTTACTCAAATTTGACTTCCTGGCTTCCTCTATTGCTGCTCAAATGGATGGCACGTGAACTTAGTTTGCCAAGGTTCTGCCCTCTTCTCCCACTCAGTTTACACTCTGCTCAGGTCCCCACCCTTGGCCTGTACTCTGCTCAGGTCTGTACTCTCGGCCTGTACTCTACTCAGGTCTGTACTCTCGGCCTGTACTCTGCTCAGGTCTGTACTCTCGGCCTGTACTCTACTCAGGTCCGTACTCGCGGCCAGTACTCTGCTCCGTTCCACACTCTCGGCCTGTACTCTGCTCAGTTCCGCACTCTCGGCCTGTACTCTGCTCAGGTCTGTACTCTCGGCCTGTACTCTACTCAGGTCCGCACCCTTGGCCTGTACTCTACTCAGGTCCGTACTCGCGGCCAGTACTCTACTCAGGTCCACACTCTCGGCCAGTACTCTACTCAGGTCCACACTCTCGGCCTGTACTCTGCTCAGTTCCACACTCTCGGCCTGTACTCTGCTCAGTTCCACACTCTCGGCCTGTACTCTACTCAGGTCCGTACTCTCGGCCTGTACTTTACTCAGGTCTGTACTCTCGGCCTGTACTCTGCTCAGGTCCGCACTCTCGGCCTGTACTCTGCTCAGTTCCACACTCTCGGCCTGTACTCTGCTCCGTTCCACACTCTCGGCCTGTACTCTACTCAGGTCCGTACTCTCGGCCTGTACTTTACTCAGGTCTGTACTCTCGGCCTGCACTCTGCTCAGGTCCGCACTCTCTGCCTGTACTCTGCTCAGGTCTGTACTCTCGGCCTGTACTCTGCTCAGGTCCGCACTCCCGGCCTGTACTCTGCTCAGTCAAGTCCGCACTCTGGGTATCGGGGTGAGAGGGGTATCGGGGTGAGGGGGTATCGGGGTGAGGGGGTATCGGGGTGAGGGGGGGTATCGGGGTCTGTGTGCTGGAAGGATGGTACTTTTCTCATAAGATTCCTCAGTTTCTGGACAGTTTCCCCTGACCAGAGAAATCCTCTTTCGGAGGGTTGGCGCAGACACAATGGACCAAATGTCATCCTCCTGTACTGTCGGGATTCTATGATACGATGGTATCTTTGATCAATCAGATGTGTCCAATTGTGCTCAGGTACGGTTGTGTATGGTCTATATAATGGTGGAGCAGGTTTGAGAGAGTCAATAAGTCCCCCCCCCCCCCATTCTTATACTGTATACAGCTTCAGTGGTGTTTCTGAAGTTGGTGCTCAGGTGAAGAGAGAACTTTGCAGGTAATTCCTGGAACACATTTCATAATGTAGGGGCTGGTTTAGCTCAGTGGACTAAACAGCTGGCTTGTAATTCAGAACAAGGCCAGCAGCGCGGGTTCAATTCTCGTACCAGCCTCCCCGAACAGGCGCCACAAAATGTGGCAACTAGGGGCTTTTCACAGTAACTTAATTGAAGCCTACTCGTGACAATAAGCGCTTTTCATTTCATTTTTCATTTCATTTCATTTCAATAAGCTATTATTATTATATTATTAACATCCGATGAGAAGAGGGGCCTCAGTTTCACATCAATGGTGTGTATGAGTGCCTTGTACCTGGCAATGGTTTTGTTGGGGTCAAACTTTAGTTCCGCGTGTTCCAGCATCAGATCATTTAAATCTTTGTTCAAGTGATTCCGTTTCTCGTTCCGCTGACTGAGTTTCCACTGCAGGTAGTCACTGGTCGCACTCTGCATGCTTATCCTCTGCTCAATGTCCTGAATAAAATAAAGTTTAAATCTCAAAATAAAAAGACATCATTTTTTATTTCCCCAATTTCCCTAACATTTGTGCCTTTCTCAACTGTAAATACTGATGAGAAATATTCATTTAGGACCTCTCCTAATCCCTTGTGGATCCGCACATATATCCAGTCTGCCGCCAGCAGGAGGACCCAGCGTTGGACCCGGGCCGAAGCTATTGGTGGCATCGCTTTGTCTTCTGTCAGCAAGCCCAGCAACAGCTTGTGGTCTGTGATTATTGTGAATTTCCGCCCATACAAGTACTGGTGAAATTTCTTCACTGCGAAGATCACAGCCAGTCCTTCTTTTTCAATTTGGGCGCACATTCGCCCTGCTGCTGCTAACGTACTGGAAGCAAACGCGACACCAAATAGACTCCACATAATGGCAAGAGCTGCCACTCACATACAGTCAGCAGAATAACCCGTTGCTTCTCATCTGGAATTATATCATTTACTCTCAAGAAGTACGTCATCCGCTCTACGTATTGGGCCCAGCCTTCCACTGCAGGGTCAAAAGAATCCAACTTCCCGAATAAAGGCATTTTGCCTGTCAGTGGCTTACCTTCAAGGTGCGGTGGCTGCTAATGAGCAGGTTCCTTTGGGTCGTTCTGTTTTTCTCGTCGCCACTGTAATAAGTTCACGGAGCCAGAAGTCCCTTCACCAGAATTTCTTTTATTTACAAAACCAACAACCGAACACCCAGGTACATTCAGCTTGCTGTCTGCACTGGGAGTGGAGAGGATCTGTTATAGACAGAGAAAGGGGTTTCCTGATTGGGCCACGAATCAGGGAACTCACATTCTAATTGGCCAATCTAAAAGGCGTACGTCATTGCAGAAACCACATCAAATGCTTTTTGAAATCCAGGTACACTGCAACTACTGGTTCCTCTTTATCTACTCTATTAGCTACATCCTCAAAACTATATTTAAATTTGTCAAGCAGAACTTTCCTTTAGTAAACCATGCTGACTTATTCTCATCATACTCTGCTTTTCTCAGCACATTGTTAAACTTTCTGAATAATAGATTCCAGAATTTTCTGAACAACTGATTTTGGGTTAACTGGCCTGCAATTCACTGTTTTCTTTCCCCTTCCTTTCTTGAAAGGTGTGGTAGTCACCACTGTTGTATATATCACGTAGGAGAGGTAATACGTGATGAACCATCAATTAAACGCGAGACGAGTTGCTGTACAAAAGTAGGCTTTAATAAGCCCTGCGGTCGACTACAGTAAATGGCCGACTGCCGGGCGTGCTGGGTATTTATACCTCGCCCTGGAGGCGGGGTTAACTCAGCCTCTCGACCAATCGGGGAGCCGTCACATGACTGGTCTCAACCATTCGGTCGAGAGGCACATGACCGACCAGGGCCAATGGTAAGCCGGTGTTCTGCACCAATGGCAGGCAGCTATGTTAATCATACCACCACAATACGGTAAGGCTCCTGTACTACAGGTACGGGGTAGATCCCTGCCTGCAGGCTCCGCCCAGTAGGCGGAGTATAAGTGTGTGTGCTCACCGAGCTGCAGCCATTTCGGCAGCAGCTGCGGGAGGCTACACATCTCTGCTTAATAAAGTCTCGATTACACTCTACTCTCGTATCGTTGTAATTGATAGTGCATCAATTTATTAAGCAGAGATTTTACAACAATGGACCTCCGCATCAAGCCAGATCGCCTGCAGCTGCTCCCTCAAGCAGACAACGCCAAGTCGGCCTTCGCACATTGGCTAGCTTGCTTTGAGGCCTACATTGGATCTGCGACAGAACCACTCTCAGAGGCACAGAAGCTCCAGATCCTGTATACGCAGCAGAGCTCCGATATCTTTCCCCTCATCCGGGACGCGCCTACCTATGCTGAGGCCATGGCGCTACTGAAAGAGAACTTCACCCAGCAGACCAACAAACTCTACGCCAGGCACCTCCTGTCCACATGGCATCAACTCCCCGGTGAGTCTGTGGAAGATTTCTGGCGTGTCCTGCACGCCATGACAAGGGACTGCGTTTGCCAGGCCGTTTCGGCCGTTGAACATTCCGAACTCCTAATTAGGGACGCTTTCGTTATGGGCATAGGGTCGGCGTACATCTGCCAGCGCCTCTTAGAAGGGGCTACCCTCGACCTCGCGGCGACCAAGAAACTCGCAATCTCATTAATGGTTGCCTCCCGTAATGTACAGGCGTACGCCCCCGACCACACGGTGCCCCCCTCCTGGACATTGTGGACCCCACCAGCGAACACCCTATCATGGACTCCACTAGCGACCTCGACCAGCCAACCAACCCCGGGGGACCCAAGTGCTACTTCTGTGGACAGGAGCGCTGCCCGGTGAGGGAAGAAGACATTTTTCTGCTGTGTGCCAGGCCCGCTCTACTGCCGCTGTAACCAGGCCCATTTTTCCTGCACCCCCCCCCCGCAACGTGCGACCCGTGGGTGCCACCATTTTTGCCCCCGCAACCCACGTGCGACCCGTGGGCACCGCCATATTGCTTGCCTCAGGACGCGTGTGGCCCGATACAGGAGACGGCACCCTGCTCCCGGTACAGGAGACGGCACACTGCTCCCGGAGCAGGACGCAGTAGAACATAGAACATAGAACATAGAACGATACAGCGCAGTACAGGCCCTTCGGCCCTCGATGTTGCACCGACATGGAAAAAAACTAAAGGCCATCTAACCTACACTATGCCCTTATCATCTATATGCTTATCCAATAAACTTTTAAATGCCCTCAATGTTGGCGAGTTCACTACTGTTGCAGGAAGGGCATTCCACGGCCTCACCACTCTTTGCGTAAAAAACCCACCTCTGCCCTCTGTCCTATATCTATTACCCCTCAATTTAAGGCTATGTCCCCTCGTGCTAGCCACCTCCATCCGCGGGAGAAGGCTCTCACTGTCCACCCTATCTAACCCTCTGATCATTTTGTATGCCTCTATTAAGTCACCTCTTAACCTTCTTCTCTCTAACGAAAACAACCTCAAGACCATCAGCCTTTCCTCATAAGATTTTCCCTCCATACCAGGCAACATCCTGGTAAATCTCCTCTGCACCCGTTCCAAGGCTTCCACGTCCTTCCTATAATGAGGCGACCAGAACTGTACGCAATACTCCAAATGCGGCCGTACTAGAGTTTTGTACAACTGCAACATGACCTCATGGCTCCGGAACTCAATCCCTCTACCAATAAAGGCCAACACACCATAGGCCTTCTTCACAACCCTATCAACCTGGGTGGCAACTTTCAAGGATCTATGTACATGGACACCGAGATCCCTCTGCTCATCCACACTACCAAGAATTTTACCATTAGCCAAATATTCCGCATTCCTGTTATTCTTTCCAAAGTGAATCACCTCACACTTCTCCACATTAAACTCCATTTGCCACCTCTCAGCCCAGCTCTGCAGCTTATCTATGTCACTCTGTAACCTGCAACATCCTTCCGCACTGTCTACAACTCCACCGACTTTAGTGTCGTCTGCAAATTTACTCACCCATCCTTCTGCGCCCTCCTCTAGGTCATTTATAAAAATGACAAACAGCAACGGCCCCAGAACAGATCCTTGTGGTACGCCACTCGTAACTGAACTCCATTCTGAACATTTCCCATCAACTACCACTCTCTGTCTTCTTTCAACTAGCCAATTTCTGATCCACATCTCTAAATCACCCTCAATCCCCAGCCTCCGTATTTTCTGCAATAGCCGACCGTGGGGAACCTTATCAAATGCTTTACTGAAATCCATATACACCACATCAACTGCTCTACCCTCGTCTACCTGTTCAGTCACCTTCTCAAAGAACTCAATAAGGTTTGTGAGGCATGACCTACCCTTCACAAAACCATGCTGACTATCCCTAATCATATTATTCCTATCTAGATGATTATAAATCGTATCTTTTATAATCCTCTCCAAGACCTTACCCACCACAGACGTTAGGCTCACCGGCCTATAGTTACCGGGGTTATCTCTACTCCCCTTCTTGAACAAAGGGACCACATTTGCTATCCTCCAGTCCTCTGGCACTATTCCTGTAGCCAATGATGACCTAAAAATCAAAGCCAAAGGCTCAGCAATCTCTTCCCTGGCTTCCCAGAGAATCCTAGGATAAATCCCATCCGGCCCCGGGGACTTATCTATTTTCACCTTGTCCAGAATTGCCAACACTTCTTCCCTACGCACCTCAATGCCATCTATTCTAATAGCCTGGGTCTCAGCATTCTCCTCCACAATATTATCTTTTTCTTGAGTGAATACTGACGAAAAGTATTCATTTAGTATCTCGCTTATCTCCTCAGCCTCCACACACAACTTCCCACCACTGTCCTTGACTGGCCCTACTCTTACCCTAGTCATTCTTTTATTCCTGACATACCTATAGAAAGCTTTTGGGTTTTCCTTGATCCTACCTGCCAAAGACTTCTCATGTCCCCTCCTTGCTCGTCTCAGCTCTCTCTTTAGATCCTTCCTCGCTTCCTTGTAACTATCAGACGCCCCAACTGAAACTTCATGCCTCATCTTCACATAGACCTCCTTCTTCCTCTTAACAAGAGATTCCACTTCTTTGGTAAACCACGGTTCCCTCGCTCGACCCCTTCCTCCCTGCCTGACTGGTACGTACTTATCAAGAACATGCAATAGCTGTTCCTTGAACAAGCTCCACATATCCAGTGTGCCCAACCCTTGCAGCCTACTTCTCCAACCAACACATCCTAAGTCATGTCTAATGGCATCATAATTGCCCTTCCCCCAGCTATAACTCTTGCCCTGCGGGGTATACTTATCCCTTTCCATCACTAACGTAAAGGTCACCGAATTGTGGTCACTGTTTCCAAAGTGCTCACCTACCTCCAGATCTAACACCTGGCCTGGTTCATTACCCAAAACCAAATCCAATGTGGCCTCGCCTTTTGTTGGCCTGTCAACATATTGTGTCAGGAAACCCTCCTGCACACATTGTACAAAGAATGACCCATCTAATGTACTCGAACTATATCTTTTCCAGTCAATATTTGGAAAGTTAAAGTCTCCCATAACAACTACCCTGTTACTTTCGCTCTTTTCCAGAATCATCTTCGCCATCCTTTCCTCTACATCCCTAGAACTATTAGGTGGCCTATAGAAAACTCCCAACAGGGTGACCTCTCCTTTCCTGTTTCTAACCTCAGCCCATACTACCTCAGAAGAAGAGTCCCCATCTAGCATCCTTTCCGCCACCGTAATACTGTCCTTGACTAGCAGCGCCACACCTCCCCCTCTTTTGCCCCCTTCTCTGAGCTTACTAAAACACCTAAACCCCGGAACCTGCAACAACCATTCCTGTCCCTGCTCTATCCATGTCTCTGAAATGGCCACAACGTCGAAGTCCCATTTACCAATCCATGCTGCCAGTTCCCCTACCTTATTTCGTATACTCCTGGCATTGAAGTAGACACACTTCAAACCACCTACCTGAACACTGGCACCCTCTTGCGAAGTCAAATCTGTGCTCCTGACCTCTATACTCTCAATCTCCCGTACCCCAAAACTACAATCCAGGTTCCCATGCCCCTGCTGAATTAGTTTAAACCCCCCCAAAGAGCACTAACAAATCTACCCCCCAGGATATTGGTGCCCCTCAGGTTCAGATGTAGACCATCCTGTCTATAGAGGTCCCACCTTCCCCAGAAAGAGCCCCAGTTATCCAGAAATCTGAATCCCTCCCGCCTTCTGTACCGGGAGCAGGGTGCCGTCTCCTGTACCGGGAGCAGGGTGCCGTGTCCTGTACCGGGAGCAGGGTGCCGTCTCCTGTACCGGGAGCAGGGTGCCGTCTCCTGTACCGGGAGCAGGGTGCCGCCTCCTGTACCGGGAGCAGGGTGCCGTCTCCTGTACCGGGAGCAGGGTGCCGCCTCCTGTACCGGGAGCAGGGTGCCGCCTCCTGTACCGGGAGCAGGGTGCCGTCTCCTGTACCGGGAGCAGGGTGCCGTCTCCTGTACCGGGAGCAGGGTGCCGCCTCCTGTACCGGGAGCAGGGTGCCGTCTCCTGTACCGGGAGCCGTCTCCTGTACCGGGAGCAGGGTGCCGTCTCCTGTACCGGGAGCAGGGTGCCGTCTCCTGTACCGGGAGCAGGGTGCCGTCTCCTGTACCGGGAGCCGTCTCCTGTACCGGGAGCAGGGTGCCGTCTCCTGTACCGGGAGCAGGGTGCCGTCTCCTGTACCGGGAGCAGGGTGCCGTCTCCTGTACCGGGAGCAGGGTGCCGCCTCCTGTACCGGGAGCAGGGTGCCGTCTCCTGTACCGGGAGCAGGGTGCCGTCTCCTGTACCGGGAGCAGGGTGCCGTCTCCTGTACCGGGAGCAGGGTGCCGTCTCCTGTACCGGGAGCAGGGTGCCGTCTACTGTACCGGGAGCAGGGTGCCGCCTCCTGTACCGGGAGCAGGGTGCCGCCTCCTGTACCGGGAGCAGGGTGCCGTCTCCTGTACCGGGAGCAGGGTGCCGTCTCCTGTACCGGGAGCAGGGTGCCGTCTCCTGTACCGGGAGCAGGGTGCCGTCTCCTGTACCGGGAGCAGGGTGCCGTCTCCTGTACCGGGAGCAGGGTGCCGTCTCCTGTACCGGGAGCAGGGTGCCGTGTCCTGTACCGGGAGCAGGGTGCCGTCTCCTGTACCGGGAGCAGGGTGCCTTCTCCTGTACCGGGAGCAGGGTGCCGTCTCCTGTACCGGGAGCAGGGTGCCGTCTCCTGTACCGGGAGCAGGGTGCCGTCTCCTGTACCGGGAGCAGGGTGCCGTCTCCTGTACCGGGAGCAGGGTGCCGTCTCCTGTACCGGGAGCAGGGTGCCGTCTCCTGTACCAGGAGCAGGGTTGCCGCCCTGTACCGGGAGCAGGGTGCCGTCTCCTGTACCGGGAGCAGGGTGCCGTCTCCTGTACCGGGAGCAGGGTGCCGTCTCCTGTACCGGGAGCAGGGTTGCCGCCCTGTACTGGCAGCAGGGTGCCGTCTCCTGTTCTGGGAGCAGGGTGTCGTGTCCTGTACTGGCAGCAGGGTGCCGTCTCCTGTTCTGGGAGCAGGATGGCATCTTCTGTACCGGGAGCAGGATGGCATCTCCTGTACCGGGAGCAGGGTGGCCCCCCTGTCCTGGGAGCAGGGTGTCGCCCCCTGTACCTCGGGCGGTGTGCCCTCTCTTGGACTGTGCATGTGTTTATTTACCTGTATTTTCGAGCAGGTCATTAGTTCCTTTAGTTTGTTGATTTCATTGAGGATGGTAACTTCGGTCCCAGTATGTTGGCGGGTCGCATATTCTGTGCAATGTAAAAACCCAAAGCATCAATACCATTACCAGGGTGGCTGGGTAAAACTGAAGAGATGAATATCTTTCCACCGGAAGTAATTAAACCAAGAGGGAATTCGAATGTATTTAAATTCCTCCTGCATATCCATTTATTTGCTCATCTTCTGAAAACGTACAGGTAGTGCCAGTTGTGAAATTACTGATGGATTAAAATTCCTGTTGGAAGGAATGTGTGAATGTGGCTTTGTGCACTTTGTAATTAGACTGCGTGTGTGAGAAGTTTCTCACGCCTGTTGCATATGCGGGTGCTGCTTTGGCAATGTGATCGGGTTCACCTGTTGAGCTGGTTTGGTTATTGTCACATACACTTTCTGAAAGTTTGCTGTGTGCACATTGCCAGCTGTGTTAGCTACATGACAACAGTGACTGCGTTTCAAATGTCCCAAATTGTCAGAGGAGTGCTTCGGGATTGCCTTCGATTCTGAAAAACATTACTTGAATAAAAGTCCAGGTTTGAGGCCACTACCTGTCAGGGCTCAGGAAACAGCTGGAACAATGTCTACAGCCAGTGGAAGGGAGTGGGTAAAATCAGAGGGGGTGTGCACAGTCTACAATTACTGACACACTACGTAAACACTGGTCTGTTGAAGTTCAACTCTATGTCCCAAATAGTACTGAGAGGCCTAGATAGTATGGACGTGGAGAGGATGTTTCCACCAGTAGGAGAGACTAGATCCTTTAAAACTGAGATGAGGAGGAATTTCTTCAGCCAGAGGGTGGTGAATCTGTGGAACTCTTTGCCGCAGAAGGCTGGGGAGGAAAAGTCTCAGAGTCTTTCAGACAGAGATAGATAGGTTCTTGATTAATAAGGGGATCAGGGGTTATGGGGAAGGCAGGTGAATGATCAGCCATGATTAAATGGGGGAGCAGACCCGGGCCAAATGGCCTAATTCTGCTCCTGTGTCTTCTGGACTTGTGGTGACACTGAATCCGCTGGCTCATCCATTGAGCGACATTCCTACACTTCCAGGAAGGCAGGATATTTGTGTAAGTGTGACTTGGTCCTTGCAGGTGGGTTCTGCTGGAAAGAGTCCACAACATCAGCGACATGACCAGGAGAGGAACATTTGGGGGAGGGAAGTGTCTCTGAGGGTAATTCAGGGGAATACATTGTTTCAAATACATAATTCCATAATTACTTTATCTGATATTTAATTTCACATTTCAATTCTCTTCCCACGCCTAGTGCTGGACTGTTTTCCCAGTTAAGGGGAAATTTAGTGTGGTCAGTCCACTTCCACTGCACATAGAAGATAGAACAGTACAGCACAGAACAGGCCCTTCGGCCCTCGATGTTGTGCCGAGCCATGATCACCCTACTCAAACCCACGTATCCACCCTATACCCGTAACCCAACAACCCCCCCCTTAACCTTACTTTTTTTTTAGGACACTACGGGCAATTTAGCATGGCCAATCCACCTAACCCGCACATCTTTGGACTGTGGGAGGAAACCGGAGCACCCGGAGGAAACCCACGCACACACGGGGAGGACGTGCAGACTCCGCACAGACAGTGACCCAGCCGGGAATCGAACCTGGGACCCTGGAGCTGTGAAGCATTTATGCTAACCACTATGCTACCGTGCTGCCCCTTTGGGTTGTGGGGGTGCGACCAATGCAGACACAGGGAGAATGTGCAAACTCCACAATGACAGTGACGCGGGGCTGGGAATTTTTTAATCAACATTTTGGTGGCCCACGGGTGGCATGTGGAGCAGTGCTCAGCACTGGGACTGCGGCATTGAGGACCCGGGTTCGAATCCCGGTCCTGGGTCCTCGGCGCCGTAAGGCAGCAGTTTGTCACCGTCCCGCCCTCACTAAGACAAACTTTTGTCTGTTTCCATGGCTGGTAATTCCTGGAACAGGTCTCTGGGTCTGTCGACAGGGGCTTATAGCTTTATGGGCATCACTCCACATCAAGCATGGCTGCCCAGGATTCTCTCCTGCCCTTACTGCCAGCCATTGGCATGTTTGGAAGGATTTGCAGGTTGACACACTCCACCTTTTGCCTGGGCTATGAACGCACCTTCCTTGGTCATCGAGTCCTGGGACGGGACTCAAACCCGGAGCTTCTGACCCAGGGGCAGGGACGCCACCCACTGAACTACAACCAGTATTTACTATAATTCCACCCATATTACCCAGGATTTAGAAATTATTTCACATCTTTGATACCTGAAAAACTTTTTCTCAATTTTAATCCAGCAGCCGATGACTGGCCACTGCCAGATCTGAGTGAGGA
The DNA here is from genome assembly GCF_902713615.1 of Scyliorhinus canicula. Lineage (NCBI taxonomy): Eukaryota > Metazoa > Chordata > Chondrichthyes > Carcharhiniformes > Scyliorhinidae > Scyliorhinus > Scyliorhinus canicula. Next base: position 14,732,097 of record NC_052166.1, on the reverse strand, counting down.
AGCATCAATCTGGAAAGGAATGAGTTTGTAAATGAGAAACATTGACAACATCAACTCTTGCTTATTTTAGACAGCTGCAGGGTGGGGAGACACCATTTTAACCGCACCGGTGTGGGGGCAGGGGGAGGGGAGAAGTTTGCTGAGTGCTTGGGCATCGGGATACCGTCTGGGAGCTTACACCAGGAGCTGATGTATGACTCCATTTGGAGCTCTGATGGGGCAGGTGGAAACGTCATTTAAAGCCCCCACCCCACCCCCTGAGGAGACACCATTTGGGGTGGAGGGGCGAGGCAATGGAACAAAGACATTTTCGGTACTGGGGGAGTGGGGAGGGAAATGGTGCTTGGGGGCCCACAAGGTGTGTGGGGGGGGGGGGGGGGGGGGGAGGGGATTTGGGGAGAGAGACTGTGGGGCCTCCACTGAGTGGGTTGGGAAGATGAGGGATAGGCTGCGCCTCAAAACTATTCGGACATTCTCTGAGATAATCATGGCCATTCAGGCCATTCAGGCCCCTCCAGGGGACCAGCATGGCAGCTGCTGATCCCGGCGTGAACTGGGCGCTGCGGGATCCGCGCATGCACAGTGGCCCCGGCGCCAATGCGCGCAAGCAGTGGTTTCCTTCAACGCGCCGGCCTCAACGCAACTTTGCGCAGGACTACAGGGGCCGGGGCGAAAGAAAGGAAGCCGCCAGCCAGAGAGGCCGGCCCGCCGATCGGTGCCACCCCCCCCCCCCCCCCCCGGGGTCGGACACCCCCCCCCCCCCCCCCCCCCCCGTGGTCGGACACCCCCCGACCCCCCCCCCCCCCCCCGGGGTCGACACCCCCCCCCCCCCCACAGGCCACTCCCTGACTCCCTGACCCTTCCACGCCGAGTTCCCGTCGGTTGAGAGCAGGTATGGACGGTGCCAGCGGGACTCGCCGTTTTTACGACGGCCGCTCAGCCCATCCCGGGCCGAGAATCGGCGGGCCGGCCGCGTAGAGCGGCCCCCGACCGGCGCCGCGCCAACCACTCCGGCTCCGGGCTGAGAGAATACCGCCCCTGATCTGCCATTTATTTTGATCATGGCTGATTTGTAGCTTAATTCCACCACTTAATAAATTTCAAGATTTGTTAAGTAGTCCAGATTTCCACTATCCTTTTGTGGGAAGACGTTTGTCCTGATTTCACTCCTGAACAGCCTCACTTTAATATAATGTCCCTCACACCCTTGCTCTGGATTCCCCCCAACCAGAGGAAAGTTTTTTTACTTTATCCCTAACCAAATCTCTATCCTTTCAAAACCACTTGATCAGTTCACTCCTCAACTATCTGGTCTCGAGTGACGCTGACCTTTCAAAGCAAGGTTAGAGGTGACTAAAGTACATGAGTTTTCGTGTTACCAGATTCCTCTCTTCTGGAGTAATAACTATCCCTCTAGACTCTGGATACTGCTCAGCAACAGAAACAAACTTGCTCCATCCTTACACGTTTCAGTGCATATTTCTCCAAGTTCAGCAGCTTCCTCCGGTTGGAGAGTACGGTTTCTCGTTCTTTCTTCTCCGTGCTGTATGACTTCTCCAGAGCATCCAACTCGATCTTTACACAGTGAGAAATAAAAATCATCCAATAGCTTAACATGGCTGAAGGTACCATTTCTAATATTTAGCACATATATACGAAGCTGGAAGACAGTAATTAGGACAACTGAAGGTATTAAAGGGAAGTAAATAGGCAAGTGGATGTATGTCAAAGTGTAGCCAAGGAATCCTTGCTGGAACCCGTCACATTTTCCATTGAACCGAACCACAGGAGATGCCTATCAAAGTCGGCTGAGGATAGACAAACAGCAAGGAGGAATGCAGAAAGATTACCAATGCACGGACAGATAATGCACAGTGGAACATTCCCGGGAAACGGAAAGGGATTACATCCCAAAACAGTTAACAGAGAAACTGGAGAGGGATCCGGAGTTCCAATGCAGGCAGAAAAGTAACACGGAATACAAGGCTTTGTTCATGAGATGTAAAGCAAAGGAACAAGGTAAAATTGGCATAAGGTATTGATGAGGCTACAATACTGTCGCCGGGAAGGTAACAGTGAGGATTCATCAGAATAATAAAAGCATTTTGAAAAAGAGCCCAAAACAAGTCACACTGATTCAGGAAGTTACAAGCCTTTTGTCCCCCCACCCCCCACACACACCTAGAGAATTGTCAGAACATGAAACGCAACAACTGAGACAGAGAAGAAACAAAACAATAACTGAGTTGGATAATTAATTTTTAAAATGGGAAATACGGATAGAGCAAGGAAATGGAATGAGACTGAGTGAAGAGCAGCAACTCCGGTTCAATAGAACTCTGTATCTAACCCCGTGCTGTGCCTGTCCTGGGAGTGTTTGATGGGGACAGTGTAGAGGGAGCTTTACTCTGTATCTAACCCCGTGCTGTACCTGTCCCGGGAGTGTTTGATGGGGACAGTGTAGAGGGAGCTTTACTCTGTATCTAACCCCGTGCTGTACCTGCCCTGGGAGTGTTTGATGGGGATAGTGTAGAGGGAGCTTTACTCTGTATCTAACCCTGTGCTATACCTGTCCTGGGAGGGTTTGATGGGGACAGTGCAGAGAGAACTTTACTCTGTATCTAACCCCGTGCTGTACCTGTCCTGGGAGTGTTTGATGGGGACAGTGTAGAGGGAGTTTTACTCTGTATCTAACCCTGTGCTGTACCTGTCCTGGGAGTGTTTGATGGGGACAGTGTAGAGGGAGCTTTACTCTGTATCTAACCCTGGGCTGTACCGGTCCTGGGAACGTTTGATGGGGACAGTATAGTGGAGCTTTACTCTGTATCTAACCCTGTGTTGTATCTGTCCTGGGAGTGTTTGATGGGACAGTGTAGAGGGAGCTTTACTCTGTATCTAACCCCGTGCTGTATCTGTCCTGGGAGTGTTTAATGGGTCAGTGTAGAGGGAGTTTTACTCTGTATCTAAACCCGTGCAGTACCTGTCCTGGGAGTGTTTGATGGGGACAGTGTAGAGGGAGCTTTACTCTGTATCTAACCCCGTGCTGTACCTGTCCCGGGAGTGTTTGATGGGGACAGTGTAGAGGGAGCTTTACTCTGTATCTAACCCCGTGCTGTACCTGTCCTGGGAGTGTTTGATGGGGATAGTGTAGAGGGAGCTTTACTCTGTATCTAACCCCGTGCTGTACCTGTCCTGGGAGTGTTTGATGGGGGCAGTGTAGAGGGAGCTTTACTCTGTATCTAACCCCGTGCTGTACCTGTCCTGGGAGTGTTTGATGGGCACAGTGTAGAGGGAGCTTTACTCTGTATCTAACCCTGTGCTGTACCTGTCCTGGGAGTGTTTGATGGGGACAATGTAGAGGGAGTTTTACTCTGTATCTAACCCTGTGCTGTACCTGTTCTGGGAGTGTTTGATGGGGACAGTGTAGAGCAGGGGTGGGCAAACTTTTCCGTGCAAGGGCCACATTCAGAAATTCACAATTTTAAAGGGCTGCATAATATATTAAGTAAAATAATTACTTCACCCGGTTATGATTCTGGGCGCCTCATATAGAACATAGAACAGTACAGCACAGAACAGGCCCTTGTGCCGAGCAATGATCACCCTACTCAAGTCAACCTATCCACCCTATACCAGTAAGTAACCCAACAGCCCCCCCCCCCCCCCCCCCCCCCATTAACCTTAAAAAAAATAATAAAAAATTTAAAAAAAACATTTTTAAAACATTTTTTTTATGACTTGGTGGGCCGCATAAAGACCTTTGGCGGGCCGCATGCGGCCCGCGGGCCGTAGTTTGCCCACCCCTGGTGTAGAGGGAGCTGTACGTTCTTGGCAAGGTTGGGGCGTGAGAGTGGAAGTAGAGTGGTAATGGCATTGGACAATATTCCAGAGGCCCGGGCGTATTCTCTGGAGACTTGGGTTCAAATCCAGCCATGGCAGCTGGAATTTAATTTCAGTTGACTAACCTGGAATAAAAAGCTGGTCTCATTAATGTTGATTATGAAAGCATCATCAAACATAAAAACCCATCTGGTCCATTAATCTCCTACAGCGAAGGAAATCTGCCGTCTTTACCTGGCCGACATGTGACTCCACACCCACAGCAATGTGGTTGACTCAACTGCCGTCTGGAATGGCTGAGCAAGACACTCAGTTGAAGGACAATTAGGAATGGCCAACAAATGCTGGCCTTATCAGTGATTCCCACATCCCATGGATGAATATTTTTTTTAAATTTAGTGTGTTTTTGTGTTGTATGATTTCTGGTTCTTACCCACATGTTTTTCCTGGCGTCTGCTGCTTCTCGAGACACTTGAGCTAATGCAGTTAGTTCAGCTTTGTGTGCATCAACGATCGCACTGAAGCTGTCCACTCTCTGAGGTATATACGCTGCATCCTGCAAACATACAAAATCAATATATCAAGTCTGGAGTAATAAATAGCCCCTCGACTGATTCACTGTATCCCAAACCCATGTATATTTCTCACACACATCCCCACTTTGACACCTGTAGCATCCCTACTTTCGGAGACACTGATATTGTTTTGTTACCTACCTTAGAACAGTATTGACTAGTGTTAGGAGCTGGATGTTGGGTGCAATCTAACAGCCGTGTCACACCGGGCATGAATCTGAGTGAGCCGGTTCGGTCACAGGAAATCGGGGACCGTGCCAGGTGCCAATCGGTTTCTGATCGAACTGGCACGCTCCCGTTGCCGCGGCAAAACCGGCAGTCAGCTCGGTGGCACCAGGGCTGCTGCCCCATTAATAGCGGGTGGGGGGGAGACACAGACCAGGTCAGCGGCATTGGCCGCCATCGGTGGGGAACTCAGTACCCGCGGTTCCGACATGCCACCCCCAGATGGTATATCCCCATACCAGAGGTATATCAGCTTCTGCCTGTCAATCCCATCAAACACCTCCAGGACAGAGCCCCGTCCATGGTGATATGGTGAAGACTACTTTAACCCCAATGACCGTGGCAGCCTCTGGTCATCGCTATTAGGGAATTGTCAATGTTAGTAATATAAGCATTTCACAGCTCTAAAGTGGCGGCAGCTTGTGTTTGCTGTTTGCTCCTGCTTCTGGCTGCAGTGCCTGAAGGCCTTGTGTTTGTTTTCTGCTGTCTGTTCTGCGTCTGTGGCCTGGAATAAGGCACAGGGAGGATGTAAGCAGGCCTATTAGTGGTCTGAAGGGGTAGGAGTGCTTGTTTACTCTTCTGCTAGTGTGAGCTTCTGGTATGATTATTCCTGCCTTTGAGAATCTGCTGCTGGGAGCTGCTAGAGGCAGAATGATCTGAATGCTGTTGTAGCTGCCTGTGTATCTGTTTGCTGCCGCCTATTTTGCTTCTGTGGCCTGGAGTAAGGAAAGGGAGGGAGTGAAATGAACCTACTGCCAGTGCTGACGAAGGAAAGGGTAGCGGCCTGATTCAACTGGCCAACTTGCTGCAGGTATCTAAGTGCTGCTTTTGCAGATTGGTGGTGGCTTTATGGTATTGCTGGCTGTTCAATGTTTAATGTCTGGAAGTCATGTGTTTGCTTGCTGCTGCCTCTTTTACTTCTGTGGCCTGGAGTGCAAGGAACAGGAAGAAGTCAGATAACCCGACCAGTGCTGGAGAGGAGGAAGGGGTGACGGGCAATTCAACAACGCGATTTGCTGAAGGTATTGAGGAAATGCTTTTGCGGATTGCTAGTGGTTTTATTGTATTGTTGACTATTCAATGTTTAATGCCTAAAAGCCATGTACTAACAAAGAACAAAGAAAAGTACAGCACAAGAACAGGCCCTTCGGCCCTCCAAGCCTGTGCCAACCATGCTGCCCGTCTAAACTAAAATCTTCTACCTTCCGAGGTCCGTATCCCTCTATTCCCATCCTATTCATGTATTTGTCAAGATGCCCCTCAAACGTCACTATCGTCCCTACTTCCACCACCTCCTCCGGCAGCGAGTTCCAGGCACCCACTAACCTCTGTGTAAAAAAACTTGCCTCGTACATCTCCTCTAAACCTTGCCCCTCGCACCTTAAACCTATGCCCCCTAGTAATTGACCCCTCTACCCTGGGAAAAAGCCTCTGACTATCCACTCTGTCTCTGCCCCTCATAATTTTGTAGACCTCTGTCAGGTCGCCCCTCAACCTCCGTCGTTCCAGTGAGAACAAACCAAGTTTTTTCAACTTCTCCTCATAGCTAATGCCCTCCATACCAGGCAACATCCTGGTAAATCTCTTCTGCACCCCCTCTAAAGCCTCCACATCCTTCTGGTAGTGTGGCGACCAGAATTGAACACTATACTCCGAGTGTGGCCGAACTAAGGTTCTATACAGCTGCAACATGACTTGCCAATTCTTATACTCAATGCCCCGGCCAATGAAGGCAAGCATGCTGTATGCCTTCTTGACTACCTTCTCCACCTGTGTTGCCCCTTTCAGTGACCTGTGGACCTGTACACCTCGATCTCTCTAACTGTCAATACTCTTGAGGGTTCTACAATTCACTGTATATTCCCTCACATTTGTCCAAATTAAACTCCATCTGCCATCTCTCCGCCCAAGTCTCCAAACAATCTAAATCCTGCTGTATCCTCTGACAGTCCTCATCGCTATCCACAATTCCACCAACCTTTGTGGCGTCCGCAAACTTTCTAATCAGACCAGTTACATTTTCCGCCAAATCATTTATATATACTACCAACAGCAAAGGTCCCAGCACTAGTCCATTGCTGCCCCTCTTGTTTCTGTCACTTGGAATAAGGGAAATGAGGGAAAAGCTGACAGTAAGATGAACAGTGCTAACAAAGGGGCAGGGGTGCTCTTTTGCTCTTCTGCCGTGCTCTATGTCGGTGTGACTTCTTCAGTGTTTTGTTATGCTACCTTTGAGCGACTTTCCACTGATGAGAGTCTTCTGCTGGAGCTGCGGGAGAGTTATTGTATTATAGACTGTTTACTGTTTAATATTGGGAGGCTTGGTGCCAGAACCTACTGCCAGTGCTCTTCCGCTATGCTCTGTGACTTTGTGTGATGCGACCCCCCCGAGCAATCTTTCACTGATGTGAGTTCACTGCTGGGGGCTGCGGGAGGGAGAGGTGAAGGGGGCGTGGGGTTGATTCAGATGCTGGAGATTTCATTGTATCGTTGATTGTTTAATGTGTATTTGGTTTTCTTTGTATAAATACACTGTTGTAGCTTTATGTCTGCACCCATATTCTGTAGCGATAAGGTGTCTGTGTGTCTGGCATGGTGCCTTTTCCTCGTCAGTTAATGGTTAATATATGTGGACTGTTATGTAGTTTGTTTTTTTAATCTTTTTTGACCATTAATAAACAAAATATGCAAAATATACCCTCAATTTCATTTCATTTCATTTATCATTTCATTTCAATTATGACACGAGAGAGCGTACTCTTAAAACGAAGGCTTTAGTAAACAGAGAACTTTGCCAGCCGGGGAGATGAGTGCTCATTGAGCGCCGCCCACAGGGCGTCACCTTATACCCGGCCCCTGGGAGGTGGAGGCGGAGTCCCAAGGGGTTCCAAACCCGGTCTTAAAGGGACAATACATGCATGATCTTAAAGGCACATTACCCATTCATCACAATTCTGAAGTGGATTCCCGTGGGTAGACGGGCCATGTCACAGGTGGGTGTTACTGCCTAGCACCCCAACCAGACTGTGAGGCCTGGACACTTTGCCTGGACACTGGAAGCTTCAACACTGCAGAGGCAGCAGCCAACAATCGAACACCCGGGAACTGGGCCGCAGAACCGGAGGCACCCCCCCGTGACCATTGCGTGTGTGTGTGGATCGCGGGGTGGTATCTGAACCCAGTCCCAATGCTGTTCCCGGCGGAGGTCTGGAGTTCGGTCCCAGGGGCCCTGCTGTGGCCGGGGGTCCGTGTGTAGGGCAGGGTCTTCCAGCACAACCGGCTCGTTGGGTGGCACTTTGAGAGATGGCAGGGAGTGTAAGGGCAGGGGAGGCTTGGGCGATTCGAGTGTACCAGAGTGGAAGCCCGAACGGGTTGTCACACCCTCTCATATTCCTTACAGATATCATGGTATGGCTGATACTCTGCAGCAGATGCCCTCACACGGCAGTGGCAGACTAGGCAGCCAAACGCCAGAGAAGGCAGCAGCAGCGTTGACAGAGGCTCGAGGCTGCAGCTTATGTGCAAGGTCCTGGCCCACACCCTAGGGCCCCAACCGCCCATCAGGTCAGAGCAGGACCCTGTGGGCGAAGCCAGCGATGGCCCAAGGTGTACAGGTGTCATAGAATTCATAGAATTTTCAGTGCAGAAGGAGGCTATTCGGCCCATCAAGTCTGCACCAGCTCTTGGAAAGAGCACCCTACCCAGGCCAACACCTCCACCCTATCCCAGAAACCCCACCCAACACTAAGGGCAATTTTGGACACTAAGGGCAATTTATCATGGCCAATCCACCTAACCTGCACATCTTTGGACTGTGGGAGGAAACCGGAGCACCCGGAGGAAACCCACACACACACACGGGGAGAACGTGCAGACTCCGCACAGACAGTGACCCAAGCTGGGAATCAGACCTGATGTAATGAGGCCCATATGGCCACCATTGAGCGGTGCATCGAACTGCTTAAAATGTGGTTCCAATCCCTCAGCTGCTCTGATGGTGCATTGCAGTACCCGGAGAGGGCCCGATTTGTGGTGGTCTGCTGTGCTCTCCACAACATGGCACAGCTGCGGGTTGACGTGTTGGAGGTGGAGGAGGAGGAACATGCATCCTGGTCAGAGGAGGAAGACGAGGAAGGGTGGAAGAGGAGGGGTGGAAGAGGAGGGCTAGATGAGGAGGGGTAGATGAGGGGGGTGTGTACGAGGAGGGGTGGACACTTAGAAATGTTTCCGTTAGAGCGTGCTCATAGTTTCAAGTTTAATTTATATTTTTTTTATTTGTGTGTTGAGAAAGGTGAATCCTGGATTTGTTTCATTTCAGAGGTTTTGTGAGATAGAGCCAGCAAACATGCATGTTTGATAAGGTTTTACAATTCTCAGGGTTTGTTAGTTGATGGGACCATCAATTCACTCGAGACATGAGTAGAAGTAAACCGTGGCTTTAATCAACTTAGAACAGTGCCTGCCTGCGACTGAACCAATGCAGAGAACTGCCGACAGGTCGACTGCTCTTTATACCTCCCTTCAAGGGGAGGAACTATGAGCGGAGCCCATACATGCCCCAACATGTTCCCCTATGGATAATGCCATACAATGGCCCATAGGAGAAGCCCACAAGGGCAACAGCATAGCACAGATACAAATACAAGGGCAACAGCACAGATACAAATACAGTGGTGGATTTTTGGCATAATACATTCACCACATTCACCCCCTGTTAAAAAAATGAAGTCCGGGGGGGGGGGGTGGTGACGGATTCATAAGTTCAGCTGGTCCGGCGCACGGATTGTGTGCTGTGATCGCCGAAGCTCTGGCATTGTTGCTGGCCCAGGTGTCGAACCCGTCTGTGCTAGCATCGGTGGTGAGGGCGCCGGTGCGGATACAGATGTGGACTCCGGGTTCGTCTCTTCTGGAGCTTCATTCCTGTGGATCGGTGAAGGGGGGATGGCGGGCGGAAGGGAGCGGGGGAGCCATATAGGGACGGGGGCGGTGGTCATGGTAGGTTGGGCGGGATATGGTGGAGGGGTGGTGATGGTGGAACCGGCGGGCGCCAGGTCCCGGAGGGAGACCGTATCCTGTCGGCCATCAGGGTGTTCGATATAAGCGTACTGGGGGTTGGTGTGTAGGAGCTGGACCCTCTCTACCAGAGGATCAGACTTATGGCTCCTGACGTGCTTTCTGAGTAGGACCAGCCCCGGTGTCTTCAGCCAGGACGGAAGTGACGCCCCTGAGGTGGATTTCCTAGGGAAAACAAATAGGCGGTCATGAGGGGTCTCGTTTGTGGCCATGCAAAGTAGGGACCCAATAGAGTGGAGCACATCAGGTAGGACCTCCTGCCAGTGAGAAACTGGTAGATTCCTGGACCGCAGGGTCAGTAGGACGGTCTTCCAGACCGTCGCGTTCTCCCTCTCCACCTGCCCGTTTCCCCTGGGGTTATAACTGGTAGTCCTGCTCAAGGCGATGCCCTTACTGAGCAGGTACTGACGCAGTTCGTCGCTCATGAACGACGAGCCCCGGTCACTGTGAACGTATGTGGGGAAACCAAACAGGGTGAAGACACTATGTAGGGCTTTAATGACGGTGGACGTGGTCATGTCGGGGCAAGGGATTGCAAAGGGGAAGCGGGAGAACTCATCAATAATATTGTGGAAATATGTATTGCGGTTATTGGAGGGGAGGGGCCCTTTGAAATCGATACTAAGGCGCTCAAAGGTCCGGGATGCCTTTACCAGGTGGGCCAAATCTGGTCGACAGAAGTGCGGTTTACACTCCACACAGATCTGGCAGACCCTGGTCATGGCTCTGACCTCCTCGGTGGAGTAGGGCAGGTTGCGGGCCTTAATATAGTGGATAAGCCGGGTGACCCCCGGGTGGCAGAGGTCATCGTGGATAGCCCGTAGTCGGTCATCTTGCGCGCTGGCGCATGTGCCGCGGGACAGGGCATCTGGGGGCTCGTTGAGCTTCCCAGGACGATATACTATAGCATCATTATAGGTGGAGAGTTCGATCCTCCACCTCAAGATCTTATCGTTCTTGATTCTGCCCCGTTACATATTGTCGAACATGAAGGATCGTTGGTCGGTTATGAGAGTAAACCTCCTACCAGCCAGGTAGTGCCTCCAGTGACGTATGGCTTCCACAATGGCTTGGGCCTCCTTCTCGACTGAAGAGTGCCGAATTTCTGAGGTGGTGAGGGTGCGCGAAATAAACGCTACCGGTCTGCCTGCTTGATTGAGGGTAGCGGTGAGAGCGACCTCTGATGTGTCACTCTCCACCTGGAAGGGGGCGGCTTTGGTGATGTCCGCCTTGATGCAGCTGAAGGCCTGGCGGGCCTCAGTTGCCAGTGGGAAGATGGTGGCCTTGATTAGTGGGCGGGCTTTGTCCGCATAGTTGGGGACCCACTGGGCATAATATGAAAAGAAACCGAGGCACCTTTTCAGGGCCTTGGGGCAGTGGGGGAGGGGAAGTTGCAGGAGGGGCGCATACGGTCAGGGTCGGGCACTAGAACCCCGTTTTCCACAACGTAGCAGAGGATGGCTCGTCTGGTTGTGCAGAAAACGCATTTCTCCTTGTTGTACGTGAGGTTTAGGGTTTGGGTGGTTTGGAGAAATCTGTGGAGGTTGGCATCGTGGTCCTGCTGATCATGGCCGCCGATGGTGACATTGTCCAAGTACGGAAACGTGGCCCGCGGCCCGTACTGGTCCACCATTCGGTCCATTGTTCTTTGGAACACCGCAACCCCTTTCGTGACGCCAAAGGGGACCCGGAAGAAGTGGAAAAGGCGGCCGTCTGCCTCTAAAGCCATGTAGTGGCGGTCCTCCGGGCGGATTGGGAGCTGGTGGTATGCAGACTTCAGATCCCCGTGGAGAACACCCGGTAATGTGCGATCTGGTTTATCATGTCTGCAATCCGGGGAAGGGGATACGCATCGAGGTGCGTGTACCGGTTTACCGCCTGCTTCTGATAGCGACTGGTTTTCAGTCAGCGGTGAGGTTTGCGAAGAGTGGGGGAGGGTCGACTTTTAGGGTCGCGAGGCTGCATATGGTGAGTGAGGGTAGGGGCCCCCCTGAACTTCAGGGTTCGGCTCCTGAGGTTGCATTGGAAATCTAGTCCCAATAGGAGAGGAGCGCAGAGGTCTGGGAGCACATATCATTTAAAATCGGCGTACTCGGCGCCCTGTACTGCTCGGGTTGCGGTAGTGCACCCTCGGATTTGCACCGAGTGTGACCCAGAGGCGAGGGAGATGGTTTGGTGCGCCGGGACCATTGTGAGCGAGCAACGTCTTACCATGTCCGGGTGAATGAAGCTCTCTGTGCTCCCGGAGTCGAAAAGGCAAGGCATCTCGTGCCCGTTTACCCGGACGTTCATCATAGAGCTCCAGAGGTGCTTGGGTCGCGACTGGTCCAGAGTTGCGGGTAGTCGGCGTGGTCAGAGCTGCTGGGGCGGCTCCGCGATGGCTGCTCTTGTTGATCGTACGCGTCGAGCGGCGTAGCAGATGGCGGCCAAGATGGCGGCCCCTGTTGGTCGAGCGTGGCGGGCGGTGAGGAAGATGGCATCCAAGATGGCGGCCCCCGTGAGTCGCACGTGCTGTGAGGGCTGGAAGATGGTTGCCCCCACGGAAAGCACGAGGCTGATGACGCGTCTGCAGGGGGCGGAGTCGGCAGACACGCTGTCACACTGCGGGGTCTGCGAGCCTGTGAGTCTGAGGATCGGGCATGTGAGTTAGAGTTCTTGGACCTGGCCAAGCAAACTTTGACGAAATGTCCTTTTTTCCCGCAGCTGCTGCAGTTTGCGTTACAGGCCGGGCATTGGTGCCGGGAGTGTTGGGGCTGGCCGCAGAAATAGCAGGGTAGCCCCCCCATGATGGGCGGGCGGCCACGCGGCACAGGCCTGGGGTAGTGTTTGGTCGGGGGTCCACGAGGAGGTCACATGGTCAGCCGGGAATGCGTTAAGGCTCTGGAACGCTACTTCCAGAGAGGAGGCTAACTTTACCATCTGATCCAAGACCAGGGCCCCCTTTTCGAGTAGGCGCTGTCTCACATAGTTGGACCGAACCCCACCAGATAGACGTCTCGGACGGAGAGTTCCATATGTTGAGTGGCCGTAGCTGCCTGGTAGTGCAGCTGCGTGCGAGGACTTTGACGTCGCGGAGGTAGTCGTCTAGCGATTCCCCAGGACGCTGGCGGCGAGTGGTGAGGATGTATCGCGCGTAGACCTCGTTCATGGGCCATACATAGAGGCGTTCGAGCATCGTGAGAGCGTCTGCGTAGGAGGAGGCCCCGCCGAGTTGAACAGAGATTCGATGGCTCGTGCGTGGAGGAGGCTCAGCTTCTGTTCGTCGGTGACGGAAGGCGTGGAGATAGCTGCGAGATAGGCCTTGAAGCAGCGGAGCCAGTGCAAAAAAATTTATTTCGCCTCTGCGGCCTGTGGATCGAGTTCCAGTCGGTCAGATTTGAGGGTCGATTCCATAGTTGCGTTTAAGTTGATTAAATTGATGCAACCATCAATTCACTCGAGACATGAGTAGAAGTAAACCGTGGCTTTAATCAACTTAGAACAGTGCCTGCCTGCGACTGAACCAATGCTGAGAACTGCCGACAGGTCGACTGCTCTTTATACCTCCCTTCAAGGGGAGGAACTATGAGCGGAGCCCATATATGCCCCAACATGTTCCCCTGTGGATAATGCCATACAATGGCCCATAGGAGAAACCCACAAGGGCAACAGCACAGATACAAATACACTGGTGGATTATTAGTATAATACATTCACCACATAAGTTAAGGTAGAAAAATTGTGCTGTAGCCTAGACAGGCATCCAGAGAAAGAGGCACAGAGATACAGGGAGAAACAGAAAGCAGGTCAGTTGGTGTGTGGATACCACAGGGTGAAGACCAAAAGGTTCCAAAACCAGGGAGTGAGACAGAAAGAGGTTGCACGAAGATCTTTCAGTCAACAGAAAAGAATAAGAAGTTGAACCAGGTCTTGTAAAGTAAAGGTAAATTGAAGGAACAAAAGGAAAGGCTTTGAATGAAAGAGACAAAGCTGCAGGGAGCAGTCTTAGAACAAAGTGGGCTTGCGAGAAGCCAAAAGATCTGAGGAGACCACTGAAGACCGGTAACTCCTTACTACGGCCTTTTGGAACAGTTGTGTTCTGCTTGGCACAGCTGAATAACGGAGTGTGTAAGCCTAAATGCATGTAGAGATCCAGGGGAGGAGAACATTGGAAGGAGAATTCAAAACATTAGAGGTGGATCCTCATTAGGGATGTCCGAGTGATTGTTTGAAAGGGAATACCAAAGCATCTTCTTGGAATATGTTGATTAGACTGCCAGCATTGAAAGTTGACATGGCACCGGGATCGGATGAGATGCATCCAAGAATATTGAATGAAGAGAGAATCTTCCAGTCTTCCCTCGGGGAGTGCAGAGGACTGGAGAATTGTAAATTTAGATTTAGAACAGTACAGCACAGAACAGGCCCTTCGGCCCTCGATGTTGTGCCGAGCAATGATCACCCTACTCAAACTCACATATCCACCCTATACCCGCAACCCAACAACTTCCCCCTTAACCTTACTTTTTAGGACACTACGGGCAATTTAGCATAGCCAATCCACCTAACCCGCACATCTTTGGACTGTGGGAGGAAACCGGAGGACCCGGAGGAAACCCACGCACACACGGGGAGGACGTGCAGACTCCGCACAGACAGTGACCCAGCCGGGAACCGAACCTGGGACCCTGGAGCTGTGAAGCATTGATGCTAACCACTATGCTACCGTGCTGCCCATGAATGTTACGCCCTTTTTCAAAAAGGTGGTAAATACAGTCCCAGCAATGACAGGCCAGTCAGTTTAACCTCAGTAATTGGAAAACTTCCACCCAAAGAGGATAAACCCCTGATCTGGGCCACGCAGTTTAAAAGATTCTCGGGAAGGGATAACAGAGCAATCGTTACTCGCATTCAGAGAAAGGTGTAGTGCCAGAGCAGCAGCAGATAGCGAATGTAATTCGCCCCTTCACTCCAGGGTTTCCTATATTTAAGCTTTAACAACAGGTCATCTGGACTCGAAACGTTAACTCTTTTCTCTACAGATGTCGCAGACCTGCTGAGGTTTTCCAGCATTTTCTCTTTTGGCTTAAGAAAAGGATGCCCAGTAAATTCCAGGTCCGCCAGCTCAACAACAGTGGCAGGAAAAATAGTAGAATATTTACTCAAGGAGAGAGTAGAAGTTCATTTAGAAATGAGAAATATAATTAACAGTCAGCTTGGACAACAAAACGCAAATTCGGCCTTCATGAGCTTTTTGAGGATGTAACCGAGAGAAAGAGAGAGAGAGAGAGAGAGAGAGAATAGATAATGGTGAAGCAGTAAATGCAATTTATCTGGAATTTCAAAAGGCCAAACAATAAGGCCAGAGATTGACTTGGTCAAGAAAACCTTGGAGATGAAGATCGGGAGGAATCTCAATAGGAAGAGGAACCTGGGCAGCACAATCTCCCTGGACTTGGGAGAAGAAGGCAAACTACTTCTCCCTCGGGTGTTTGAACCTCCATGGGTTCACTCCCCCAATCTGCTCCATAAGGGTGTTTAGCTCACTTGCCACAGCGGACTGTTTCCCTGATTTGGGGCTGGATTTGACTGTCCGAGGGCCTGTACCCAGTTGAAGTCCCCCCCCCCCCCCCCACACACCATGATGAGTCAGTGGGAGTCTATGTCGGGGATTTCTGCCATGGTCTTTTCGATGAAGTCTGTGTCATCCCAGTTAGGGGCGTTGTTATGGGCCAGGATTTAGAGGTTGAATAAACTTGGTTTGTTCTCACTGGAACGAAGAAGGTTGAGGGGCGACCTGATAGAGGTCTACAAAATTATGAGGGGCATAGACAGAGTGGATAGTCAGAGACTTTTTCCCAGGGTAGAGGGGTCAATTAGGTTTAAGGTGCGAGAGGCAAGTATTAGAGGAGATGTGCAAGGTAAGTTTTTTTTTTACACAGAGGGTAGTGGGTGCCTGGAACTCGCTGCCGGAGGAGGTGGTGGAACCAGGGACGATAGTGACGTTTAAGGGGCATCTTGACAAATACATGAATAGGATGGGAATAGAGGGATACGGACCCCGGAAGTGTAGAAGATTTTAGTTTAGACGGGCAGCATGGTTGGCGCAGGCTAGGACGGCCGAAGGGCCTGTTCTTGTGCTGTACTTTTCTATGTTCTTTGTTGTTCAAAGTGTATCATGGAGTTCACCTGACCTACAACTTTGTTCTTCTTCCTCCAACTGAAATATTTCTCGATTGACAGTCTCTTATAACGATTCGTCCATTTCTCTACACCTCGGCATTTCTTTTTAAAGTCAGATACTTTAGTTCAATCTGATCGCAGAGTCCCTTTCAATTCTCCAACACGAGCATTGCTTATCACAGCTTTCAGGCAGTCAAATGCCTGTTGAAAGTCCGCTGTCGTTGACGTTTCTTCAGCAAGTCTATCAGTGGAGCAACCATGCTACAAACATTTTTCACAAATGTTCGATCGAAGCCACTCATGCCAAGAAATTGCATTATTTCCCTTCGTCTTGAGGGTATTGAAAACTCCTCAATAACTGTTGGTTTGACATCCCGTGGGACCATTCGACCCTGTCCGATTGTATAGAACATAGAACATAGAACAGTACAGCACAGAACAGGCCCTTCGGCCCTCAATGTTGTGCCGAGCCATGATCACCCTACTCAAACCCACGTATCCACCCTATACCTGTAACCCAACAACCCCCCCTTAACCTTACTTTTATTAGGACACTACAGGCAATTTAGCATGGCCAATCCACCTAACCCGCACATCTTTGGACTGTGGGAGGAAACCGGAGCACCCGGAGGAAACCCACGCACACAGGGGGAGGACGTGCAGACTCCACACAGACAGTGACCCAGCCGGGAATCGAACCTGGGACCCTGGAGCTGTGAAGCATTTATGCTAACCACCATGCTACCCTGCTACCCTATGGCCAAGGAAATTGACTTGGGCTGTTTCAAATTTATTTTTGGCTAGGTTTATCACCAAACCTGCCTCCTGAAGTCGATCGAATAACTCCATCAGATGTTTTAAATGTTCTTCCCATGTCTGGCTGAAAATTACCAGATCGTCGATGTATACCGCACAATTTGTTCGTTAACCGTTGAAATGTGGCTGGAGCATTTTTCATTTAACTTTGAATGACAATCTGGAGTCACAAAAGCGGAAATCTTCTTCGGCCTTTCGGATAAAGGTATCTGCCAGTAACCATTTGAGTAAATCCAGTTTGGAAATAAAAGCTGATTGTCCCACTTTCTCAATGCAATCCTCCAAAAGTGGAACAGGATAAGAGTCCGTTCTTGTAACTGCATTAACCTTTCTCTCATCCACACACAACCGTTGGGTACCGTCTGGTTTAGGTACCATCACTATTGGTGAGCTCCATTGGCTGCAACCCACTTCAATTATGCCATTTTAAAGCATACTCTCAATCTCTTTGTTAACCTGCACCAATTTTAAAGGGTAAAGTCTATATGGATGTTGTTTGATTGGAACAGCATATCCCACATCTACATCATGTATAGCCATTTTAATACTTCGCAATTTATCTCCACAAACTTGCCCATGTGATATCAATAATTCTTTCAGGTCAGTTTGTTTTCCTTTGGAAGGAAACTCAACAATTTATCCTAATTTTTAAGAACATCCTCATTTTCCAATTTAATTTAAGATATGTCAAATTCCAAGTCAACTGGATTTGCTTCGTCACTTTGAGTTAGAATCATTAAAACCTCCTCCTTTTTCTCTCCTTACCTTTCAAAGTACCTTTTAAGCATATTCACATGACACGCTCGGTGAGTCTTCCTTCTATCCGGTGTTCTTACCATAATTCACCTCATTTAATTTCCTTTCAATCAGATAAGGTCCACAAAACCTTGCTTTTAAAGGTTCACCTACCACTGGTAACAATACTAAAACTTTATCTCCACTGGCAAAACTACGAACTTTGGATTTCTTGTCCGCTACTCGTGTCATCAC
Organism: Scyliorhinus canicula; assembly: GCF_902713615.1. Taxonomy (NCBI): domain Eukaryota; kingdom Metazoa; phylum Chordata; class Chondrichthyes; order Carcharhiniformes; family Scyliorhinidae; genus Scyliorhinus; species Scyliorhinus canicula. Next base: position 14,714,416 of record NC_052166.1, on the reverse strand, counting down.
ATTTTGGCTAACTTTTAAATGTTGTCTAGCTAATTCACCTGCTCTATTTAATCGTTGCCTAAAATTTGACATCCAACAATGTAATTTCCGATTTCACACTCACCAATTTTTCCTTAATCAATTTAAGTGGTCCTCTTACCTCATGACCAAAAATTAGTTCAAAAGGACTGAATTTAGTTGACTGATTAGGTGCATCCCTAATTACAAACAGTATGAATGGAATTCCTTTATCCCAATCCTCTGGATAATCGTGACAATAAAGCCCTCAACATTGACTTTAATGTCTGATGCCACCTTTCTAACGCTCCCTGCATTTCTGGATGGTACGCAGTTGATTTAAATTTTTTTTATTCCTAAGCGATCCATGACTTCTTTGAACTTCTTTACTTGAGGTAAAATTTGATCCTTGATCCGATTGTATTTCTATGGGTAGTCCATAGCGAGTAAAGAATTTAAGTAACTCCTCCACAATCTTTTTAGCTGTAATATTACGTATTAGAATGGCCTCTGGAAACCTAGTAGACGCATCCATTATGGTCAAAATATATTGATTCCCACTTTTGGTTTTAGGAAGCGGTCCTACACAATCAATTAGGACCCTTGTGAAAGGTTTCTCAAATGCTGGAATGGGTATTAAGCGCGCTGGTTTTATCACTGCTTGAGGTTTCCCTATCACTTGACATGTGTGACATGATTGACAAAATTTAGCTCCATCTTTATGTAGTCCAGGCCAATAAAAATGTTTCTGGATTTTAGCTTGAGTTTTCCTTACTCCCAAATGATCTCCCACTGGTACCTCATGTGCAACTCACAACACCTCCTTTCTATACCCTACTGGCAATGCTACTTGATGAACTTCTGCCCACTTTTCATCCGCCTGGATATGTAAAGGTCTCCATTTTCTCATCAAGACATTACTTTTACGGTAATAACACTCTGGCATCCACTCAGATTCCTCTTCTGTGTATGCTTTCTGATACATCCGTTTTATTTCTATATATTTTTGTTGTAACTCTGCCAATTTTCCTGAACTAAAAATATCTGCCTCATCCTCCACCTGTTCTTGTTCTTTTTCAACCATCTGATCAAAAATCGTTTCTTATAATTGCACTTCAACTTCATCTTCACTCTTTGATTTCTCCTCTTGTCTTGACCTGTGACTTTACGACCTTGTTACTACACAGTCCAGAAAATTCCCAGGATATTCGTCCTTCAACACTTCAGTTGTCTGATTTTCCACTGGCGTATCAACCACAGTAGGCATCACTCCCACCTGCGATCCAGCTATATCATTACCCAAGATAAACTGTATTCCTGCACAAGATAGTTTCTCTATTACTCCTACTACCACTTCACCACTCTTCACTGGACTTTCCAACCTTACCTTATATAATGGAACACTACTCACCTCACCCTGAATTCCACATATTACCACATTTTCTGGCAACATTCTTCCTAAACTACATAACTCCTCATCTCTTACCATTAAAGATTGACTAGCTCCTGTATCTCTTTAAATTGTGACTTCTGAGGGTGGCAGAGCGGCAACGCTGATTGGCTGTTGCGGTTAGAGATTTGCCTCAGGTGCAGTCACTGCGACGAGAAGGAGTTCTCAGTGAGGATAGATTGTGGGGACACGTTGAAAGCTGCTGTCGGGGAGTGTGAAAATCAGTTAAGCTTTTTTTTCTCTCTCTGTAATTGTCAAGTGGATAAATGGAAGGCATGGCAGAGAAGGCAGTGCAATGTTCCTCATGTAGGATGTTTGAGGTGATGGACACCGTCAGTGGCTCTGCTGGGTTCACCTGCGGGAAGTGCACCCATCTCCAGCTCCTCAAAGACCGTGTTAGGGAACTGGAGCTGGATGAACTGAGGATCATTCGGGAGGCAGACCCGGTTATAGATCGAAGCTCCAGGGATGTAGTTACTCCTAAGAATGAAGGTAGCTGGGTGACGTTTAAAAGGAGGGGGAAGAAGCAGTCAGTGCAGGGATCCCCTGCGGTTGTTCCCCTCAATAGCAGGAATACCGTTTTGGACACTGTTGGGGGGGCGGAGAGGACGGACGACCTACCAGAGGTAAGCCACGGTGACCAGGTCTCTGGCACTGAGTCTGTCCCTGTGGCTCAGAAGGGAAGGGGGGAGAGCAGGAGAGCATTAGTTATTGGAGATTCTATAGTTAGAGGTACAGATAGGCGGTTCTGTGGCAACGATAGAGACTCACGGTTGGTGTGTTGCCTCCCGGGTGCCAAGGTCCATGACGTCTCTGATCGTGTTTTCATGATCCTTAAGGGGGAGGTGGAGCCTCCCACAAGTCGTGGTACGCATCGGGACCAACGACATAGGTAGGAAAAGGGACAGGGATGTAAACCAGGAATTTAGGGAGCTAGGGTGGAAGATGAGAGCCAGGACAGACCGTGTTGTAATCTCTGGTTTGCTGCCAGTGCCACGTGCTAGCGAGGTGAGGAACAGGGAGAGAGTGCAGTTAAACACGTGGCTACAGGGATGGTGTAGGAGGAAGGGTTTCAGTTACTTGGATAATTGGAGTACATTCTGGGGAAGGTGGGACCTGCACAAACAGGATGGGTTACACCTGAACCAGAGGGGCACCAATATCCTGGGAGGGAAATTTGCTACAGCTCTTCGAGGGGGGTTAAACTAATTTGGCTGGGGGATGGGAAACTGATTTGTAGTCCAGGAGATAGCGTTGCTGGCGTTCAGGAAGTTGAGGGTGGTGCAGTACTGAGGAAGGTACCAAGGTCACAAGAGTGGACCTGCTGGCATGAAAGTGGTTTGAAGTGTGTCTACTTCAAAGCGAGGAGCATCAGGAATAAGGTTGGGGAGCTTGAAGCATGGATTGGTACCTGGGACTACGATGTTGTGGCCATTACGGAGAGGGGGATAGAACAGGGACAGGAATGGTTGTTGGAGGTTCCGGGGTTTAGATGTTTCAATAAGATTAGGGAAGGTGGTAAAAGAGGTGGAGGAGTAGCATTGTTAATCGAGGATAATATAATGGCTGCAGAAAGGCAGCTTGAGGAGGATCTGTGCACTGAGGTAGTGTGGGCTGAAGTTAGAAATAGGAAAGGAGCGGTCACTTTGTTAGGAGTTTTCTATAGGCCCCCGAACAGTAACAGAGATGTGGAGGAAAAAATTGCAATGCAGATTTTGGGTAAGTGCGGTAGTCACAGAGTAGTTGTCAATATTTCCAAATATTGATTGGCACCACTATAATTCGAATAGTTTGGATGGGGCTATTTTTATCCAGTGAGGAGGGTGGATACAATGACAAGAGGCGGGGCCACATTGGATTTGGTACTGGGTAATAACCGGGCCAAGTGTTAGATTTAGTTGTGGGAGAGCACTTTGGAGATAGTGACCACAATTCGGTGACTTTCCCTATAGCAATGGAGAGGGATAGGAACATACGGCAGGGCAAGGTTTATAATTGGGGGAAGGGTAATTACGATGCAATTAGGCAAGAATTGGGGAGCATAAGATGGAAACAGGAACTGTCAAGGAAAGGCACAAATGAGATGTGGAGCTTGTTCAAGGAGCAAATATTGCGTGTTCTTGATATGAATGTCCCTGTCAGGCAGGGAGGAAATGGTCGAGTGAGGGAACCACAAAAGAGGTTGAATGTCTTGTCAAGAGGAAGAAGGGGGCTTATGTAAGGATGAGAAAACAAGGTTCAGTTGGGTCGCTTGAGGGTTACAAGGTAGCTAGGAAGGAGCTCAAGAAAGGGCTTAGGAGAGCTAGGAGGGGGCATGAGAAGTCCTTGGCGGGTAGGATCAAGGAAAACCCCAAGGCTTTTTTACACTTATGTGAGGAATAAAAGAATGACCAAGGTGAAGTTAGGGCCGGTCAAGGACAGTAGTGGGAACGTTTGCATGGAGTCTGAAGATATAGGAGAGGCCCTAAATGAATACTTTTCTTCAGTGTTCACAAAGGAGAGGGGCCATGTTGTTGAGGATAGTGAGATACAGGCTGGTAGGCTGGAGGAGGTAGATATTCAGAAGGAAGATGTGTTCGAAAGTTTGAGAAGCCTGAGGATAGATAAGCCCCCTGGGCCTGATGGGATATATCCTAGGATCCTAGGATTCTTTGGGAGGCGAGGGATGTGATTGCTGAGCCTTGGCTTTGATCTTTATGTCCTCATTGTTGACAGGAATAGTGGCAGAAGACTGGAGAGAGGAGAATGTTGTCTCCTTGTTCAAGAAAGGGAATAGGTATAACCCTGGGAACTATAGGCCGTTTAGTCTCACTTCGGTCATAGGTAAATTGGAAAGGGTCCTGAGGGATAGGATTATGATCATTTGGAAAGATACAGCTTAGTCCAGGATAGTCAGCACGGATTTGAGTGGGGTAAGTTTTGCCTCACATGTTTGATTGTATTCTTTGAGGAAGTAACTAAGTACATAGATGAAGGTAGAGCAGTTGATGTCGTATACATGGATTTTAGTAAGGCGTTTGATAAGGTGCCCCATGGTCGGCTCATACAGAAAGTAAGGAGGCATGGCATAGAGGGAAATTTTTCCGATTGGATCAGTAACTGGCTATCACAGAAGACAGGGTGGTGGTAGATGGTAAATTTTCATCCTGGAGCCCAGTCACCAGCGGTGTACCACAGGGATCAGTGCTGGGTCCTCTGCTATTTGTGATTTTTATCAATGACTTGGCTGATGCAGTTGAAGGTTGAGTTAGTGACTTTGCTGATGACACCAAGATTGGTGGAGAAGTGGATAATGTGGAGAGCTGTTGTTGGCTGCAAAGATACATTGACAGGATGCAGAGCTGGGCTGAAAAGTGGCAGATGGAGTTTAACCCTGATAAATGTGAGGCGATTCATTTTTGTAGGACTAATTTGAATGCGGATTACATGTTTAACGGCAGGGTTCTGAAGAATGTGGAGGAGCAGAGAGATCTCGGAGTTCATGTCCATAGATCTCTGAAATTGCCACCCAAGTGGATAGAGCCGTGAAGAAAGCCTATAGTGTGTTAGCATTTATTAACGGGGGATTGAGTTTAAGAGCCGTGAGGTTTTGCTGCAACTGTACAGGACCTTGGTTAGACCACATTTGGAGTATTGTGTGCAGTTCTGGTCACCACGTTATCAGAAGGATGTGGAAGCATTGGAAAGGGTGCAAAGGAGATTCACCAGGATGCTGCCTGGATTGGTGGGTGGGTCTTATGAGGAAAGTTTGAGGGAGCTAGGGCTTTTCTAATTGGAGCGAAGGAGGACGAGAGGTGACTTAATTGAGGTGTATAAGATGATGAGAGGGATAGATAGAGTGGACGTTCAGCGACTTTTTCCTCGGGTGGATTTAGCTGTTACAAGGGGCATAACTATAAGGTTCATGGTGGAAGATATAGGAGGGATGTCAGAGGTAGGTTCTTTACTCAGAGAGTGGTTGGGGCATGGAACGCACTCCCAGCTATGGTAGTGGAGTCGGACACTTTAGGAACTTTCAAGTGGTTACTGGATAGGCATATGGAGTACACTAGAATGATTGGGAGTAGGTTGATTTGATATTAGTTTCAGACTAGTTTGGCACAACATTGTGGGCTGAAGGGCCTGTACTGTGCTGTACAATTCTATGTTCTATTTCACCTGCTCCTCCTGATACACGAGTAAACTTTACCCACACAAGTAAATTCTTTAAAGAGATCTGCCACCTTCTTATCAATCACCTCTTGATCAGGCTGTACAATCTTTTGTACCTCCTTCGCTTCACTTGGGCTTTCCTTTACCACTCTAACAAATCCCACTGTCTTATCCTGTTTTACCACATCAGCCTTCCCAGTGCTTTTCTTCAACCACCAACACTGTGACTTTACATGGCCTAGTTTATTACAGTCAAAACATTTGAAACTTTTCATTTCTTCTCCACCCGCCTGGATTTCTTTTTTAATCTGAGGTACACTCTCATAGATTATCATAGAATTTACAGTGCAGAAGGAGGCCATTCGGCCCATCGAGTCTGCACCGGCTCTTGGAAAGAGCACCCTATCCCCATAACCCCACCCAACACTAGGCAATTTTGGACACTAAGGGCAATTTATCATGGCCATTCCGCCTAACCTGCACATCTTTGGACTGTGGGAGGAAACCGGAGCACCCGGAGGAAACCCGTGCACAGACGGGGAGGATGTGCAGACTCCGCACAGACAGACTCCGCACGATTCCAAGCCGGAATCGAACCTGGGACCCTGGAGCTGTGAAGCAATTGTGCTGTCCACAATGCTACTATGCTGCCATTATCTCCCATCAGATCATCTTTATCTTTACCACTTGAGTATTTCTCATGTCCCCAGTTTCTATCCCTCACCGGCTGAAACTGATGTCGGAAACCAAGCTTTGATTTAGAACATAGAACAGTACAGCACAGAACAGGCCCTTCGGCCCTCGATGTTGTGCCGAGCCATGATCACCCTACTCAAACCCACGTATCCACCCTATACCCCCAACAACCCCCCCCCTTAACCTTACTTTTTAGGACACTACGGGCAATTTAGCATAGCCAATCCACCTAACCCGCACATCTTTGGACTGTGGGAGGAAACCGGAGCACCCGGAGGAAACCCACGCACACACGGGGAGGACATGCAGACTCCGCACAGACAGTGACCCAGCCGGGAATCGAACCCGGGACCCTGGAGCTGTGAAGCATTTATGCTAACCACCATGCTACCGTGAACTGATTTATGAACTAATTCATAATCATCGGCCATTTCTGCTGCTAATCTCGTAGTTTTAACCCTCTGCTCTTCCACATGAGTTCTCACCACATCAGGAATTGAATTTTTAAACTCCTCCAAATGTATAATTTATCTGAGAGCTTCATACGTTTGGTCTATTTTCAAAGCCCTTATCCACCTATCAAAATTACTCTGTTTGATCCTTTCAAACTCCATGTATGTTTGACCAAATTCTTTCCTTAAATTTCTAAACCTTTGTCTGTAAGCTTCAGGCACTAGTTCATATACACCTAAGATGGATTTTTTCACCCCCTCATACACCCAGATACCTCCTCCAGCAGTGATGCAAACACTTCACTAGCCCTACCTACCAGCTTTGTTTGAATCAGTAATACCCACATGTCCTGTGGCCATTTCATTTGTTTAGCTACCTTCTCAAATGAAATAAAAAAGGCTTCCACTTCCTTCTCATCAAACCTTGGCAATGCTTGGACATATTTAAATAGATTCCCACCAAGCCTTCGACTTTGACGCTCTTCCTCATTATCCTCATCACTATCATCCAACTGTACGTTTCCCTTAACGTCTGACAATTTTTAAAAAAATAAATGTTTTTATTCTCCATTTTCACATTTTCCTTCAAAATTTACACCCCACCCACAGACAGTAAATGGTAACAAATACAAAATCAATCCCCTTAACAACAACAACAATCCCATCCTCCCACCACCCCAAACAACGGCCCACCTGTCAATATATGCATCCAATAAAACAAACCCTGCCACGGTGGAAACAAAAAACAAAGGAGAAAAAGAAAAAAAGGAGTCCGGGACCGCCCATGGTCACTATAGAGTCTACTCTCCCCTCTCCCCCCCCCCCCCCCCCCACCCCACACTCAACACCGTCCAACCTCTGAAAGAGTGCCGTACATGATACCCAAGAGTTGTAAACCCCTCCCCACCCCCCTTTCAACTGCTCCCGTCCACTGCCTCTTGTGAAACCTCCCCCCAACCTCGGTTCCTTCCACACAACTTTCCACCCCAGCTAGACCACTCGGACCCTGTTCTGCCAGGCTCCGATGGCCGCAGCCCCTCCCCCCACCTCACCCCCGTTCACTGGCCGGCTTAAACCGGCCCGCATGGAGGCCCCCGCCCGGGTCCCTTTCCCCCTTGCCCGGCCCTAGGAAAGCCCAGAAATCCCCTTTTAGCACACAAACCCCGCATATCCACCTACATCCCAAAGAGCCCTCGCCTTCTGCATCCCCATCGAGGTAAGTTGATCACCGTGCTGCAATAATGTCTCTTCCTCCACTTCCTTCAGCGCCTCCCCTTGCTTCCGTACCAACGCCACTGTGCTCGCCACCGCTGTCGTCATCGTGGGAAAATCGCCTCCTCCACCTGCACACTCAAAACCTCCCTGAGCTTCTTCCTCATTGTCTCCATGTATTTTGTAAACTGCCTTTCGAATTCCGCAGCCATCACCGTAGTTATTTCTTCAGCCGTAAGCAATGCGGCCTCCCCTGGTGCTCCAGCCTCCATTTTCTTTACAGACCCCGCGGTGACCTTTTTACTCCCCGACAGACTTTCAGCTGTTTTCACGGCCGTTTTTTTTACTGGATCCTCGACATATCCCTTCCCTGTGCTTTCTCCTGACCTTTACCACCTTCGCTGCCCCTAGGATCGGGCGTCAATCCCTGACAACGTCTGACAATTTTAACTGACTATTATATTTCAGAGCAATTTTCTGAAGCTCAACCTCTCTCTCTTTATCTTTTTCCCTGATCTGTAGCTCCCTTTCTCTTTCTTTTTATTCTGCTAGGACTATTCTTTCTTTTCTCCTTTCGTCTCTCTCCTTTACTTTTTCCTCTCTCTCTCTTTCATTTTCCTCTCTATTTCTTTCTCTTCCTTTTTTTCCCCGCTCTCGGTCTTACTTTTTCCTCTCTTTTGTATTCAAGCTGCTTTAATTCTTTCTCATGTTCCATTTGTTTAATTTGTAACTGAATTTTTGCAATTTCTAATGAGTCAAACTATATCTTAGGCAACTTTAAATGCTTCACCACCACCATAATTACCTTGTCTTTTCGCATTTTGTCAGGTCATGTTAATTGCAATGTTTTTGCCAAATCTAACAGCCTGCTTTTAATCTCTGTCCGTAAGGTACTGCGTGTGACTGTCTCCACCCCCAAAAACTTCAGAGCCTCTGAAAGAGCCACTGTCCACAACACACTCCCCACTTAAACTAGAATACCGCACCTGAAAAGCAACCACAATATGTTCACCCCTCACCGTCTTTTAGTTCACTACACCAATCCAATAGATAGACTTTTATCCCCCCTCAAGCCCCCAATTTGTTATGGGCCAGGGTTTAGAGAACCTCAAAGTGTATCATGTAGTTCGCCTGACCCACAACTTTTAATATATTGTGGTATGGGGAGCACACGGCCCACTTTACATGTGTTGTAGAGCAGAAATGGAAAAGTATTTTTTAAAGCAAAACAATGTTTATTCTATGAACTGAATTTAACCTTTTCAAAACATACAGTGAACATCTTAGCAGCCATCAATTCAAATACAACCCCCAAAGAATACAACACTAAGTAATCCTTAATAACTTCCCAAACAACATCCAGAAGACTTAAGAAACACCTTTTAACAGAAGCACATTAGGTTTACATTCACTACTGAGAACATTTGTAATTCTGAATTCACCAAATGATCAAGAGATAGTATTTTCATGGCAGAGAGATCAACAGTACACCTGCTCTGTCTGGCTTCAGCTCCAACACCGAAAACGAAGCTAAAACACACCCTGCAGCAAACAGCCTAAAATGAAAGTAAAAAGCTGACAGACAGCCCAGCTCCACCCACTCTCTGACATCGCTGCAGTGGTAAACACCCATTTCTTAAAGGTACTCTCACTACAGATATTTATATACACACCCATTGATAAACACCCATTTCTTAAAGGTACTCTCACATGACAGCGTATATATTCACAAACACCACCTGTGCCCCTTCCAGGACACTGCTGATCATTACATACCATCCCCCGGGTCCATCACATCTTTGTTGTAAAGGTCATCCTCTTACTGAACAGTATAGCCACCCCCTTCAACCTCATCCCTAGTATTCATCAAAGATCTGTGCTATCCAGCTCTTCCCCTCAGTCGGTCCTTCTCTCTCTGGTGTGTCTCTTGGAGGGAGACTATGTCGGCCCTCAGGCTTTTCAAATGGGAAAAGACTCTGGATTTTTCCCCCCGGCCATTGAATCCCCTGATGTTCCAGGTGACTATTCTGATGGGGGGGGTTCTCCCCCTCCCCCCGATGGGTCAGCAATACTTACCATGTGGACCATGCCCATGCACCCCGAGATTTGGGATTTCCCTTTGTTTGGGGGCCATCCAAGGTGGCCACCGTTTCCTTCTTCGTTCCAGCCGTCCCCATGTGCCACTTGTTGTAACCAGCATTCTACCCTCCCATCTTCCCCCGGGCCCCTCTGCCCTTACCGACTCCCTATCCCGCCCTTTGCCTCCCCCTCCTTGCCCTTCTCCCCCACTACCATCCGACCTGTTTTTATCCCCCCTCTTCTGTCAGACGCTCCCTCCCTTTCGAGAGTTACGCCGCACTCCCTTCACTTATTTCCATGTACTAGCATGCTTGCCAGTGTGGTGGCATCTCCCCTCTATCCTCTGCCCGTTTTGTTCCCCCTCCCCACCCCACCCACCTCCCTTCACATCCTGGTGTGCCCTTGCCTTCTTTCTCCTCCCCCACCTCAGGACATGCAGGTATTCAGATCAGAGAATGAAGGAACATTGTGTCCATTATTGCAGTCTCCCCAGCCCACTTTTCCAGATGAAGTCATTTGCATCTCACGTTGTTTTAAAATAATGTTCCTTATTGACCGAATGTCACCCAGAGTCTTGCTGGGTAGAGCATTCCAAACCACTCCTTGTTTGTGAATAAAGTGGCCTTGGCCCCATTGAACTCCACTGTTTGCGTCTCGCCCATTCTTGCGGCGGGCGGGGTGGACGAATCCGGCCCATTGGGAATGTGTGAGAATCCCAATCCTCACTGTGATTTACTCACTCTCTGCAGACACTCCAGGATGTTCTGATACATCTGATAAATCTGTTTCGCAACATTGATTTTCGTATCCATCTTCTCTATTTTATTCTCAATCTGACGGATTACCTATGAATTAACAAACAAATTTTTAATGCTTATTTGCAGTGTGCATGTGAGAACAAGGAGCAAATATCAGCTGGGAGATGGAATACCTTGGAGAGGTTATGCTATTGGTCATTCCTGCAATCAATATTCGGAATAAATCTTGTTCAGCAAACAGTTTGAAGGACTAGACAAACCCAGATTGGAAGACGGGGTTAAGACAGAAATAGGCCATCATCTCTAAACAGCAAAACAGGTACATAGGGCGGGCAGGTGGGGTGGGAGGGGGGCACACAGACTGAGTGAGGGTCAGTCACAAGGGACACAGACTGAGTGAGGGTCAGTCACAAGGGACACGGACTGAGTGAGGGTCAGTCACAAGGGACGCAGACTGAGTGAGGGTCAGTCACAAGGGACACAGACTGAGTGAGGGTCAGTCACAAGGGACACGGACTGAGTGAGGGTCAGTCACAAGGGACACGGACTGAGTGAGGGTCAGTCACAAGGAACACAGACATAGGCTCAGTAACATACTGCAGGATGGGCAGCAGAGGCCTTGTGTCAGAGATTGATGGGGACAATTACATCTCTTGGATGGGAAATGGCTGAGTATTTAAAATGAAGAAATTCAAACGGTGTGAGGAAAGGGTAGAGAATGTGAGAGGAGCAGACCGGCTCTCATTGAAGAAACTGCAGTTACATGGCTGAGAATGGTCAGCCTCCTTACTGTGCTGTAACATCAACAATTATTCAGTTTAGTAACTTGAGGAAGCCAGCGGTAGTGGTATGAAGTATAACAATAAACAATATTCTGCCTGTGGCAGTAACTCTCTCCCAGTCCAGTCCTTGCTGGGAGATCTCAACTCACCAGGCCCAGCCTGGGCCGCCTTTTATGTACAGTCAATTAGGAGCCCCAGCAGGGTAGCCTCCGCCCCTATCTGGGAGACTCGTATTCCAAGGGTCCCAGATAGGGGCTAACAATGGTTTCCCCGTGGTCCTCCAGGGGGCTATAACATTTAGTTTGTAAAATAAAATATACCAAGCAGTTGTACATGCATTTTCCCATTTCAGTAGGCACACTAGTTTTCAATCGCAGTGACTACTTTACATCCTCTCCAACTACCGCCTCAACTCTTTCCCCAGAGTCTTAGCGCCTCCTACCCTTCCCAGTAATCCCCGTTTGAAACATTGCAACCAGGTTTCTGTCCCAGTATCCACACTTGGGGATCTGCACTGATTAAAGTCACAAAATGGTCTTCCAGCTGACTGTGGCTCACTGCCCCCCTTTCACTCTCTTCAGCATCTTCTCCACAGTTCACCTCTGTGATACCGCAGTCCCACGGTCCGATGCGAATCATCACTGCCAACGTCATGTGACCTCCACTGTACCGCAAGGTTCCAGTCTTGATCACTCCCCTCGAGCTCTTACATGCTTGGCCTGGGAGATAGCATCTAAAAGCTTGAGGTTAAGTCTCTGGTGAACCTCAGATCAATTCCATCTCCTCCGTTAACCCCACTGCGTTTTGAAAGGCATTCTCTCAAACTGCCTCTCTAACATTAATTACCTGGATTGTTTCAGTGTCGGCAAGACCAAAACCATTCACTTCTTGCAGATCCCTGTGGACCTCTGGCCTCCCTCTATCTCCACCCCAGCTACCACCTCTCCTTCAGGCCAGGAGTCACCAAGGCTGCTTCCTTTTACCTCTAAAACATTGAGCACCTACATTCCCAGACCGCTCCTGCTCTCCCACCAATATCCTAAATAATGTGTTTAATAACTCACAGCTGGAATTCCGCAATGCCCTCTTGACTAGCCTCTCTAATTTGATTTCCTGTAAACTGGATGTGCCCTCACACACAATCAGGTTCACAATGGATGTGCCCCCACGCACAATCAGGTCCACAATGGATGTGCCCTCACGCACAATCAGGTCCACAATGGATGTGCCCTCACGCACAATCAGGTTCACAATGGATGTGCCCTCACACACAATCAGGTCCACAATGGATGTGCCCTCACACACAATCAGGTCCACAATGGATGTGCCCTCATGCACAATCAGGTTCACAATGGATGTGCCCTCACGCACAATCAGGTTCACAATGGATGTGCCCTCACGCACAATCAGGTCCACAATGGATGTGCCCTCACGCACAATCAGGTCCACAATGGATGTGCCCTCACGCACAATCAGGTCCACAATGGATGTGCCCTCACGCACAATCAGTTTCACAATGGATGTGCCCTCATGCACAATCAGGTTCACAATGGATGTGCCCTCACGCACAATCAGGTCCACAATGGATGTGCCCTCACACACAATCAGGTCCACAATGGATGTGCCCTCACGCACAATCAGGTCCACAATGGATGTGCCCTCACGCACAATCAGGTCCATAATGCTGTCAGGGTCAAGCTCCAGTCACATCCTGGTTTCCGGATCACTGGCTTTCAGCTTCTTATTCTCACTTCAGAACCCTCAGTGGTCGTTCCCTGAACTAATCCTATGTCCTTGCACCTTCCCTCAGTTTCTCCAGCCCCACATATTCTCAGCCCTTCTTGCCACAATGGAAATTGTTCTCTCAGTTATTAACTACACCCCTTGTCCTCTGTAACTCCCTCAGCTTTAGCGACACTCTCCCTGCCGACATATACCTCCTGCTACTCTGTCTCTAGTTTCCGCTTTTCTCCCCCTTTCTGTTCACTCACCATCCTGTAAAGCACTGACTTGTGAACTCTACTTGGCGATATTCATCACATCATTCCGAGCTCCAGCTGAGCTCGCCGCCCTGTTCAACATCCTGTTCACCCTCACAGTTCACCAAACTCTTGCCCCAATTTGAAAGTGAACGAGCTCTGCTTTGCACAATTATTATTAATATCTGATATTTTTATATCAGAGTATTTGGAAACAATTGCTTTGATGCTTTTTGATTACAGTAAGCATTGTGGAGATTAATGTCCAGTTCCTGGGCAATCCTCGAGTGTTGGTAGCTGGCTGAAACATCCATCTCTCTGAACCTAACCTGCAATATTATCCGTGAAAGTCGATTTGCAAGTTTTGGTATAGTGTTACAGACAGATTGATTAAAAAAAGGTGAATGGAGTGAGCAAGTTTAAAAGGAAGCATACCTGTAGATCATTGTGCTCCCCTGCACCAAACTGTGTCTCCTTTTTAACAGACCTCAGAGTTTGCATAAGCTCCATCAAAATCTTCTGTCGTTTCTTAACCTCATAGCAGTTCAGATTATAATGGTTTACTGTGTTGTACAAGTGTTTATTCAGCAACTCTTTGGAACCCTATAAGATCAAAAACGCAGCAGTGAGACAGAGTGGCAGAAAATGAGAAATATGGAGTCAGTTTTAAGACAGTCATAGGTTAAAGCAGCCTCATTACTTCTTCCCCTGCCCCATCCCTGCCACTTATTCACCCATTAGGGCCACGTGGTCCTTTCATTCAATAACTGTGTTCAGCACTCAAAGTACTCTGTAGATCAACACACATGTGGCGGCACGGTGGCATAGTGGTTAGCACTGCAGCCTCCCCACGTCAGGGACCAGGGTTCAATTCCTGCCTCGAGTGACTGTCTGTGTGGAACATAGAACATAGAACAGTACAGCACAGAACAGGCCCTTCGGCTCTCGATGTTGTGCCGAGCCATGATCACCCTACTCAAACCCACGTATCCACCCTATACCCGTAACCCAACAACCCCCCCCCCCCCCCCCCCCCCCCCAACCTTACTTTCTAGGACACTACGGGCAATTTAGCATGGCCAATCAACCTAACCCGCACATCTTTGGACTGTGGGAGGAAACCGGAGCACCCGGAGGAAACCCACGCACACACGGGGAGGACGTGCAGACTCCGCCCCTGGAGTTTGCACTTTCTCCCCGTGTCTGCGTGGGTTTTTCCTGGGTCCTCTGGTTTCCTCCCACAGTTCAAAGATGTTCGGATTAGGTGGATTAGCCATGCTAAATGGTGCCTTAGAATCAAAGAATTTACAGTGCAGGAGGCCATTCGGCCCATCGAGTCTGCACCGGACCTTACAAAGAGCACCCTACTGAAGCCCACATATCTACCCTATCGCCGTAACCCAGTAACCGCACTTAACGTTATTTGGACACTAAGGGCAATTTAGCATGGCCAATCCACCTAACACAGTCTTTGGACTGTGGGAGGAAACCGGAGCACCCGGAGGAAACCCACACAGACACGGGGAGAACGTGCAGACTCCACACAGACAGTGACCCAGCCGGGAATCGAACCTGGGACCCTGGAGCCGTGAAGCAACCGTTCTAACCACTATGTTACCGAGCTGCACTTGAATTCAAATTTCACCATCTGCTCCGGTGGGATTCGAATTCTTGTCCCCAGACCATCACCCTGCGTCTCTAGATTATTAGTCCAGTGACAATACCACTACGCCACTGCCTCCCCCTTAGTGTCCAAAGATGTTTGGGTTAGGTGAATGAGCCATAGTAGGGAGTGTCTCAAAATGGAGAAGGGTGACTAGTCGTGTTCCACAGGGATCCGTGCTCGGACCACTTCTGTTTGTGATCTACATAAATGATCTGGAGGAAGGTATAGGTGGTCTGGTTAGCAAGTTTGCAGATGATACTAAGATTGGTGGAGTTGCAGATAGCGAGGAGGACTGTCAGAGAATACAACAAAATATAGATAGATTGGAGAGTTGGGCAGAGAAATGGCAGATGGAGTTCAATCCAGGCAAATGTGAGGTGATGCATTTTGGAAGATCCAATTCAAGAGCGGACTATCTGGTCAATGGAAGAGTCCTGGGGAAAATTGATGTACAGAGCGATCTGGGAGTTCAGGTCCATTGTACCCTGAAGGTGGCAACGCAGGTTGATAGAGTGGTCAATAAGGCATACAGCATGCTTGCCTTCATCGGACGGGGTATTGAGTACAAGAGTTGGCAGGTCATGTTAGTTGTATAGGACTTTGGTTAGGCCACATTTGGAATACTGCGTGCAGTTCTGGTCGCCATATTACCAGAAGGATGTGGATGCTTTAGCAGAGGAGGTTCACCAGGATGTTGGCTGGTATGGAGGGTGCTAGCTATGAAGAAAGGTTGAGTAGATTAGGATTGTTTTCGTTGGAAAGACGGAGGTTGAGGGGGGACCTGATTGAGGTCTACAAAATTATGAGAGGTATGGACAGGGTGGATAGCAACAAGCTTTTTCCAAGAGTGGGGGTGTCAATTACAAGGGGTCACGATTTCAAGGTGAGAGGGGGAAAGTTTAAGGGAGATATGCGTGGAAAGTCTTTTACGCAGAGGGTGGTGGGTGCCTGGAACACTTTGCCAGCGGAGGAGGTACAGGCGGGCATGATAGCATCATTTAAGATGCATCTGGACAGATATATGAACGGGCGGGGAAGAGAGGGAAGTAGATCCTTGGAAAATAGGAGACAGGTTTATATAAAGGATATGGATCGGTGCAGGCTGGGAGGGCCGAAGGGCCTGTTCCTGTGCTGTAATTTTCTTTGTTCTTTGTAAATGGCGCCTTCGTGCCCAAAGGTGTGCGGGTTAGGCGGAGTTATGGGGATAGGACAGGGGAGTGGGCCTAGGTAGGGTGCCCGTTCAGAGGTTCGATGCAGACTCGAAAGGCCGAATGGCCTCCTTCGTAACTGTAGGGATTCTCTGATATGATCACTGGAACCCTGAGTAAGTAAATACCATATTTCATATTGTTGTAATGTTCAAACATCAAGATCGACTCCTGGAATTCCCTCGGGAATTCGGTGGGGGTGGTGTATGATTGGGTGGATTCAAGGCTACTGGAACTGGCTGGGTGCATTCTTGAAATTTCATCACATGACCTACCACCTCAAACTGCCTGAACCCCCACCCGGGCTGGTTTAGCACACTGGGCTATATAGCTGGCTTTTAAAGCAGGCCAGCAGCACGGTTCGATTCCCGTAGCAGCCTCCCCGAACAGGTGCCGGAATGTGGCGACTAGGGGCTTTTCACAGTAACTTCATTGAAGCCTACTTGTGACAATAATCGATTTTCATTTAATTGGCCTATTCTCTGGGTGTACTGCCTTCCCACAGCCAATGGAAATAGAGACCAATACTATATTATCCATTTTATTTGATGGTTAGTCAAACAGCGTTGTTTTTAAAAACATTAAATTGTTCACAGTCTGAGGATATGGGGTAGACCAATTAGGACTGAGATGAGGAGAAATTCCTTCATTCAGAGGGTGGTTGGCCCGTGGAATTTGTGACCACAGGAAGTAGTTGAGTCCAAAACATTGTGTGTGCGATTCACCGGAATAATTTTGGTGTTGGGTGTGGTTGGCTGGGTGTTTTGAGATTGCTGCAAAGGAAAAATTTGCCGTTTGCATATAAAATTTGCAACCAGATTCATACAAAATACAAACATATCCCTCATCACCCAACCCCTCCCAACACGTTGTTTTAAAAAAAAATATTTTGTTAACAATTTTTGAAAATAACGGAATGGATTCTCCGATCCCCGATGCCGAAATCACGTTCGGCGACGGGGCGGAGAATCCCCGATGACGATAGAATCGGGGGCGGTGCCACTTTCGCGATGCTCCGCCCCTGAAATGCAGCGTACTCAGCACGCTGTTTCCACGACCTCAGGCCATTGCCTGAGGCTCGCCCTGCGATGCTCCGTCCCCGACTGACCGAGTTCCCGACAGCGTGGGAGACGTGTGATCTCATCCGTCGGGAACTCAGCATGGTGGCTGCAGACTCAGTCCAACGCCGCCATAGTCGGGGGTAGGCAGATCCACGGGCAGGGGGGGGGACATTATCTGGGGCTGGGGGCACTGTGGGGGGAGGGAGAGGGATCCGGGGCTCGCAAGCCGGCCAAAGGGGGGTGATGTGTTATCTGAGTTGGTCTAACATCGACTGCAACTGGATGCAGTGAGACTCGAATCCGGCTTCCGACACAGGAGATGGTCCAACCCTGTTTTATTGGAATTGCTTGTTGCTGTACATAATCTGCTGTGGGTTGACACTATTAATCTAAACTGATAACCTCAGACTGGCTTGACCAGACTAGCTCTCTGTCACATGGAGAAGGTGCTCATGGCCTTGTGCACTCTTAACTATCTCTGTATCTGTATCCAGTGAGAAGGGGCAGAGTCTTAATGCCTCGTGTGTTTTATTGTGGTAGTGTCCTGCCTGGTGATTGATTGTTCTGTGTCGTGTGTGTTCATTGGTTATCCTGTGTGTCAATCACTGCCTGTCTGCATCTCATTATATCCATGAGTGGATATTATGACGGGGGGACTACTTTTGCAGGCTGTGTCCACCATGAAGCACGGCGCGGACGGGCCGGATCGGCAGCTAGAGCTCCACGCTGCCTGGCTGCTATCTGCCGCCTCCCCCCCCCCCCCCCCCCCCCCCACCCCCACGCCCCCCCCCCCTCCCCACGCCCCCCCCACACCCCCCCCCCCCACCCCCCCCCCCCCCCCCCCCCCCCCCACGCCCCCCCCCCCCCCCTCCCCCGGAGCTGGGAATCAGCCGTTTTGTGCTAGTTTTCCTAGCGTAAAACACCACCGTTTTCACACCGACGTGGGACTTGTCTCCCAAATGGAGAATCCAGCCCAGCATCTTTACAACCATATGTATACAACAATTAACAGTATTTCAACCCTTTCATTCAACTCCCCCCCCCCCCCCCCGCCCCCACACAAACCCCCAAAAACAACTAATCCCCAAAAACAACTAATCCCCAATGCCCTTTGCAATAACCTGGAGTTAAGCAGGTCACGGGAATGAGACTGGGGGATTGATATTCACAAAGGACTAGAGGTGATATGGACTCCTTCACTAAGGGGCGGGCGCACTCCCTTCTATATCCTGTATAAAACCGGAGGGCCCTGCCTCGCCCCCCCTAGCATCTGATGGTGACCAACTCTCTGAAAAAAGAATTAAATGGCTGCCACCTCAGGTAGAACCCCCCCCCCCCCCCCCCCCACCCCCCCTCCCCCCACAGCCGGCTCTCACTAGATACCCGGGCCGGGATACTCCCTTCTGGGGACTAAGTCCCCACACCGGCGGGAGAACCAGCGCCAACTACTCCGGCATCAACAGCCCCTGAAAGTGAGGAATTCTCCGGACGCCGGAGGGGTTGGCGCCGCTCCAGCCGGCGCTGAAGGGATGGCGCGAGTTTGTGCATGCGCCAAAGGGTCAGCGTATTTTGGCGCATGCGCGGGAGTTCTTTTCTCCACGCCAGCCATGGCGGAGCCCTACAGGGGCCCGGCGTGGGGGAAAGAAGGCCCCCAGGTACCAGGCCCGCCCGCAGTCCGGTGGGTCCCGGTCGCGGGTCAGGCCACCGTGGGCCCCCCCCCGGGGTTGAATCACCCCGCGCCCCCCCCCCCCCCCCCCCACGCCCCCCCACCCCGAGTACTGCCCCCGGAGATATACCTGCCAGGTCCCGGCGGTGTCAGAGGTGAGTGATCCCACCAGCGGGACTGGTCAAAACAGACAGCTGCTCGGCCCATCGGGGCCCGGAGAATTGCCGGAGTGGCTGCTGCCAACGGCCCCCAACTGGCGTGGCGTGAATCTCACCCCCGCCCGAGAAATGGCACCGGAGAATACGGCAGCTGGCGGCAGGGCCAGATTCGTGCCATCTTAATTTTAGTTTTTTTGTACATCATTTTACATTGATTTCTTTGTACTTGGGCTCCTGGTTTTTTTCTAAGTACACAAATTCCATCAGGTGACTGAGCCAAGTCACTGCACTGGACGGGGTTGAGGACCTCCAGCTAAACAAGACTCGCCTATGGGCTAACAGGGAAGCAAAGGCAAGAGACTCCACCCTCGCCCCTGTCTGTAACTCTGGCAAGTTTGAGATCCCATAAATAGCTACCAAAGGGCCTGGTTCCAAGTCAACCCCAAGAATTTCTTTCTTTTTTTAAAAATATTTTTATTGGCTTTTCTCATGTTTGTAAACAGTTGTTGCTTATATAATTTACATTTTTCTTGCCTGTGCTAAGTTGCTTTATTTTATAGAGAGGTTTATTTTGTCCTTCAGTTGACTAACTGTACTTACATTTTGCTACCCTCCGGGTCGGTCTATGATATCCCCCCTTCCTCCTCCTTCCTCTTCTCGTGTGGTTTCCCCATTCCCCCCCCCCCCCCCCCCCAATCTGTGTCGGGTTCTTGTACCCATCCCCTCATTTTTATCTGCCGTTGCTGCCCAGTGGTAGTATTGTAGGTTCGGTAGAGCCAGGCCCCGTCTGACTTTCCCTCTTTGCAGTGTCAGTTTGGGAATTCTCGGATTCTTACCCCCCTCCCCCACACAAACACCATGATTAAACTGTCTACGTTTTGAAAAAAGGCCTTGGGGATGAAGATCGGGATGGATCTAAACAGGAAGAGAAATCTTGGCGGTACGTTCATCTTGATCGTCTGCACTTTTCCCGCCAGGGAGAGTGGGAGTGAGCCCCACCATTGAAGGTCTTTTCTTATTTCCTCCACCAGGCTGGTCAGGTTCCACTTGTGGATCTGTGTCCAGTCTCTGGCTGTCTGGATCCCCAGGTAACGGAATCTGTTCTGGGCCGTTTTGAACGGGAGCCCCTTCAGCTCTGTCCCTCCCCCTTTTGGGTTCACTGGGAATGTCTCGCTTTTGCCCAGGTTAAGTTTGTAGCCTGAAAAGGTTCTAAACTCTTTCAGTATTTGCAGTATTGCCTTCAGTCTCTCCTGTGGCTTTGAGACATAGAGGAGCAGGTCATCTGCATAGAGTGAGACTCTGTGCTCTCTGTCTCCTCTCCGGATTGCCTTCCAGCTTTTCGCGTCCTGCAGGGCTATCGCCAGGGGTTCGATCGCTAGCGCGAACAAGAGTGGGGACAGGAGACAGCCTTGTCTTGTTCCTCTCTGTAGCTGGAAGTATTCAGAGCTGGTTGGTGTTAGTTCGGACGCTCGCTTTGTGAGCGTTGTACAGGAGCCTAACCCAGGCGGTGAACCCCGCTCCTAGCCCAAACCATTCCAGTATCTCGAGGAGGTATTTCCATTTGACTCTGTCAAAGGCCTTTTCTACGTCCAGGGAGACGATCACCTCTGTGTTCTTTACCGGCAGGGAGGGGGGGGGGGGGGGGGGCATTATCACATTCAGCAGCCGCCTCATGTTCGCTGTGAGCTCTCTACCATTGACAAAGCCCGTTTGGTCCTACGCAGCCTTTTGGCCAGGACCTTTGCGAGTATTTCGCATCCACGTTCAGTTGTGAAATGGGTCTGTATGATCCGCATTCCATCAGGTCTTTATCGTTTTTGGGTATCAGTGAGATTGTGGCCTGTGCTAGCGTGGGGGGCAGGGTGCCCCCCTGCCAGTGAGTCCGCGAACATGTCCCATAGGTGTGGAGCCAGGACTGGTGCAAAGTTTTTGTAGAAGTCCGCTGGGAACCCGTCGGTTCCCAGTGCCTTCCCCGCCTGCATGGAGCTGATGCTCTCCATGATTTCTCCCAGGTCTATTGGTGCTTTCAGCTCCCCCCCTTCTGTCCTCCCCCACAACTGGCAGTTCCAGTCTGTCTAGGAACTGTTTCATTCCCGCATTCCCGTCGGGGGGCTCGGAGGTCTACAATCCCCAGTAGAAGGTCTTGAATGCCCGATTGACCTCCTTTGGCTCTGTAAGAATTTCTAACATGGTGCTGAAGAAGGAAACCCAGAAGTCCCCAAACCCAGGGCAGGATCAGAATACGTGTGTGTGATGGGCCAAACCCCCAGAGCATCTATACTCGGCATCCGTGAAAATCCAACTCATTCGGGCCCTGACCTATGCACCGTCTTGAATTATATCAGGGTGGGGGGGGGGGCTCATACTTCTCCAGCCATTCCTCAAAACTCAGGAACTTGCTATCAACAAATAGATCACCAAGCTTCGGAAACTCCTCCTCGAAGGGTGAAACCCCGAAGGGTGAATCCAAAACTGCCGGCACAAAACAATGGTTTCCACAGATTGGGAAATAGCACCCAGTTTGACTTGCTGCCTCAAATTGTCCCCAAATTTTCAAGGTTTCTACCACCACCAGATTGGCAGTCCATTTCATTTGGGAAAATGGATGGGGAGCCGTAACCAATGCCCTCAAGATGCACCTTTACAGTCATTCCTCCCCATTCGCATAATGCTAACATGTCGGCCTTTCAACCCCTGCAGACAATGGATATTGGAATACAACCAGCAATGGTGACCTGCCTCCTAGTTGCCGCAGCCCTGGTGGATGCACTGCGGCTGTACTAGCTGGAGCTGCTCGTGGTGGACATTGCAGCAGCAGAGCGTGCCCCAGAGGAACAGGAGGCAGCCACTGGAGAGCCGGCTTTCCAACAGGCCGAGGAAGAGGAGGAGGAGGTGCAAAGGAGGAGGTGCATGAGGCCTTGTGTCCCCATCGCTAAACTGTGCCCTGCACCCGTGCCAACTTAACTGGCATCTACTTTTCTGGCCTTACGGGCCCTAACACTACATCTAGGTGGATCCCCAGAAGGTCCAATCCTGGAGGCTCGCAGCAGTCTCGACCAGTATCTGCATTCTCGCGGCCATGGTGCGTGGGAGTGGACCATCTCCGTCTGGGACTCTGCCACAACACGCTGCAAATGTGCCATCACCTTCTGGGACTGGGCAAACGTTCTCTGGGTTTGTGCCACATCGGCAATGTCTGGCTGAGACTGGGCCACGCTCAGGAGCATCACTACAATATTCAGGTGGCCTGGCACATGGTTGCCTGATAGAGGGCAGCCTGTCCTGGGCCCTGATCGAGGTGTAGAGGAGTATGAGGGACATGGACAGAGTGGATAGGGAGCAGCTGTTCCCCTTAGTTAAAGGGTCAGTTACGAGTTCAAAGTGATGGGTGGGAAGTTTAGGGGAGATTTGAGGAAAATCTTTTTTGTCCAGAGAGTAGTGACGGTCTGGAATGCACTAACTGGGAGGGTGGGAGAGGCCGGTTTCCTCACATCCTTTAAAGTTCCTGGATGAGTATTTGGCACGTCATAACATTCAAGGCTATGGACCAAGTGCTGGCAAGTGGGGTTAGGTGGGCAGGTCAGGGCATCAGTACAGACTCGATGGGATGAAGGGCCTCTTCTGCACTGTAGTATTCTGTGATTCTGATTCTGTGAGCCCCAGGCCATGCTGATCCATGGCTGAAACCCTCGCCCCCAAAGCCTCCACCATGGGCGCCACCCGTGCGGTGTTGGCCTGGGTGGTAGGCATGGCCAGCACCACCTCCTTTTCCTGCACATGGTTGGACTCCTCCAACTGCGCCTGCAGGTGCTGGATGCTCACCGACAACCCCTCATGTAATCCCTGGTTCTGCGACTGCATCTCCACAATCGATGGGATCGTCCATTCCAGAAGCCCGAAACACGTCCGGACGGCAGCGAGTTCCTGGGATGAACCCGCCCTCCAACCATCTGCCCCCTCAGGAGTTCCTACCTTCCACCTGCTGTAGCAGAGCATGTGGGTGATGCGCACCACAAGGTGCCCCAGCAGCTTCTTCACTAAAGTTCCCAACCGAGGTTAAATGGGGTTACTGGGTTACAGGGATGGGGTGGAGGCGTGGGCTTGATTAGGGTGCTCTTTCCAAGGACCGGTGAAGACATGATGGGCTGAATGGTCTCCTTCTGCACTGTAAATTCTATGATTCTATGATTCTATGACTGCTCACAGACACTCTTGTACTCAGCTTGTTTTAACTTGACAGATGCTTCGGTGATTCCCCATCGAAAGCTGGATAAATTATTTTTTTATTCGTTCGTGGGATATGGGCATCGCTGGGCCACCATTTATTGCCCATCCATGAGAGTATTTAAGAGTCAAACACATTGCGGTGGATCTGGAGTCGATCTGGAGTCACATGTAAGCCACACCCAGGTAAGGATGACCAATTTCCTTCCCTAAGGGACATTAGTGAACCAGGTGGGGTTTTACGACATTCGACAATGGTTTCATGGTCAGCCTTGAACCAGATGTTTTTTTTACTGAATTCAAATTTCACCATCTGCCATGGTGGGAATTGAACCTCGGTCCCCAGAGGATGCTACCGGGACTTGATGGTTTGCGTTATAACAAGAGGCTAGATAGACTGGGACTTTTTCCCTGGAGTGTAGGAGGCTTAGGGGTGATCTTACAGAGGTCTATAAAATAATGAAGAGCATAGATAAGGTAGACAGTCAACATCTTTTCCCAAAGGTAGAGAAGTCTAGAACTGGAGGACACAGGTTTAAGGTGAGGGGGGAGAGATATAAAAGGGGCAGTTTCTCATACACAGGGCGGTGAATGTCTGGGACGAGCTGCCAGAAGCAGTAGGAGAGGTGGATACAATTTTATCTTTTAAAAAGCATCTAGACAGGTATATGGGTAAGATGGGTATAGAGGGATATGGGCCAAATGTGGGCAATTGGGACCAGCTGAGTGGTAAAAACTGGGCAACACTGACAAGTTGGGCCGAAGGGCCTGTTGCCGGGCTGTGAACCTCTTTGACTCTAATACCACCACCACGCCACAGCCTCCCGCAAATGATGCTGTCGGAGATTCCCTTTCGATGAAACGGGAAGAGCTGCATTATCTAATGTAACTCGCAAGCTGATCAGATTTAGAAATATCCACGTCCAACACTTTCTCAAAGGCAAATAGAGATGGGCAGCATATGCTGGTCTTGCCTATATGCTAAGAAAACATTTTTTAAAAACTCCTTGTTCTGATGAACCTGGACATTATGAGTTGAAATATTCAGCCCTGTTAATAAAGAACGTAAGATCTAGGAGCAGGAGTAGGCCATCTGGCCCCTCGAGCCTGCTCCGCCATTCAATGAGATCAAGGCTGATCTTTTGTGGACTCAGCTCCACTTTCCGGCCCAAACACCATAACCCTTAATCCCTTTTTTCTTCAAAAAACTATCTGACCTTAAAAACATGTAATGAAGGAGCCTCAACTGCTTCACTGGGCAAGGAATTCCATAGATTCACAACCCTTTGGGTGAAGAAGTTCCTCCTAAACTCAGTCCTAAATCTACTTCCCCTTATTTTGAGGCTATGCCACCTAGTTCTGCTTTCACCCGCCAGTGGAAACAACCTGCCCGCATCTATCCTATCTTTTCCCTTCATAATTTTAAATGTTTCTATAAGATCCCCCCATATCCTTCTAAATTCCAATAAGCACAGTCCCAGTCTACTCAACCTCTCCTCATAATCCAACCCCTTCAGCTCTGGGATTAACCTAGTGAATCTCCTCTGCACACCCTCCAGTGCCAGTATGTCCTTTCTCAAGTAAGGAGACCAAAACTGAACACAATACTCCAGGTGTGGCCTCACTAACACCTTATACAATTGCAACATAACCTCCCTAGTCTTAAACTCCATTCCTCTAGCAATGAAGGACAAAATTCCATTTGACTTCTTAATCACCTGTTGCACCTGTAAACCAACTTTCTGTGACTCATGCACACCCAGGTCTCTCTGCACAGCGGCATGCTTTAATATTTTATCGTTTAAATAATAATCCCGTTTGCTGTTATTCCTACCAAAATGGATAACCTCACATTTGTCAACATTGTATTCCATCTGCCAGACCCTAGCCCAGGGGTGGGCAAACTTTTCCGTGCAAGGGCCACATTCAGAAATTCACAATTTTGAAGGGCCGCATAGTATATGAAGTAAAATAATTACTTCACCCGGTTATGATTCTGGGCGCCTCATATAGAACATAGAACAGTACAGCACAGAACAGGCCCTTCGGCCCTCGACGTTGTGCCGAGCAATGATCACCCTACTCAAGTCAATGTATCCACCCTATACCAGTAAGTAACCCAACAGCCCCCCCATTAACCTTAAAAAAATAATTAAAAATTTTTTTTAAAAAAATTTTAAAAAAAAATTTTTTTTTTTTTTTTTAATGACTTCGTGGGCCGCATAAAGACCTTTGGCAATCTAGTGGGCCCCTTGCTGGTGCGAACACTCAATGAAGCGTGGGAGGGGGGGACTTTGCCCCCGACGATGTCACGGGCGCTGATCTCGTTAATTTTAAAGAAGGACAAGGACCCCCAGCAGTGTGGTTCATACAGGCCCATATCTCTCCTCAACGTGGACGCTAAGGTGCTGACAAAAATCCTGGCCACCAGGATAGAGGACTGTGTGCCAGGGGTTGTGCACGAGAACCAGACAGGTTTTGTGAAGGGAAGGCAGCTGAACACGAATGTGCGGAGATTGCTGAATGTCATTATGATGCCGGCGATTGAGGGGGAGGCAGAGATAGTGGTGGCACTGGATGCGGAGAAGGCCTTCGATAGAGTGGAGTGGGGGTACCTATGGGAGGTGTTGGGGAGGTTTGGATTTGGTGAAGGGTTCATTAGATGGGTAAGGCTGTTATATGAGGCCCCGATGGCGTGCGTGGCTACGAATAGGAGGAGGTCGGAGTACTTCCGGCTTTACCGAGGGACCAGGCAGGGTTGCCCCTTGTCCCCCTTGTTGTTTGCACTGGCAATCGAGCCGCTGGCGATGGCATTGAGAGATTCAGAGAGGTGGAGAGGCTTGGTGCGAGGTGGAGAGGAACATAGGGTGTCGTTGTATGCCGACGACCTGTTACTGTATGTGGCGGACCCGGTGGGAGGGATGCCGGGAGTGATGGAGTTACTAGCCGAGTTTGGGACCTTCTCAGGTTATAAATTAAACTTAGGCAAGAGCGAGGTGTTTGTGGTGCACCCTGGAGACCAGGAGGAAGGAATTGGTAGGCTCCCGCTTAGGCGGGCAGGGGAGAGCTTTAGGTACCTGGGGGTGCAAGTGGCCAGGGACTGGGGGACTCTCCACAAGCATAACTTTACCAGACTGGTAGATCAGATGGAGGAGGAGTTCAGGAGGTGGGACATGCTGCCATTGTCGTTGGCGGGGAGGGTGCAGTCCGTCAAAATGACAGTGCTTCCGAGGTTCTTGTTCCTTTTTCAGTGCCTGCCCATATGTATCCCCAGGGCCTTCTTTAGGAGAGTGACTAGCAGTATTCTGAGTTTTGTGTGGGCACATGGGACTCCGAGAGTGAGGAGGGTGTTCCTGGAGCGAGGAAGGGATGGAGGTGGGCTGGCACTGCCCAACCTTCTGGGGTACTATTGGGCAGCCAATGGGTCAATGGTGCGTAAATGGGTGATGGAGGGGGGAGGGGCGGCGTGGAAAAGAATGGAGATGGCGTCATGTAGAGGTACGAGCCTGGGTGCCATGGTAACGGCACCGTTGCCGCTCTCCCCTAAGAGGTTTACCACGAGCCCGGTGGTGGCGGCGACCCTAAGAATCTGGGAACAATGGAGACGGCATCGGGGGGAAACAGGGGGCTCGATGGAGGCTCCACTGGGTGGCAACCATCGGTTCATCCCGGGGAACACGGATGGGGGATTCAGGGGGTGGCAAAGGACGGGCATCAGCAAATTGAGGGACCTGTTTATTGGCGGGAGGTTTGCGGGCCTGGGGGAACTGGAAGATAAATTTGGCCTTCCCCAGGGGAACATGTTCAGATACCTGCAGGTAAAGGCGTTTGCTAGGCGACAGGTAGAGGGATTCCCTTTGCTGCCCTCGCAGGGGACGATGGACAGAGTGCTTTCGGGGGTGTGGGTAGGAGAGGGGAAGGTGTCTGACATCTATAAGGTAATGCAGGAGGTGGAGGAGTCGTCAGTGGAGGAGCTGAAGGCTAAATGGGAGGAGGAACTCGGGGAGCAGATAGAGGACGGGACTTGGGCGGATGCCTTGGAGAGAGTCAACTCTTCCTCCTCATGTGCGAGGCTTAGTCTCATCCAATTTAAGGTGCTGCACCGGGCCCACATGTCCGGGACTAGGATGAGTAGGTTCTTCGGGGGTGCGGACAGGTGCACCAGATGTTCGGGGAGTCCTGCGAACCACGCCCATATGTTCTGGGCATGCCCAGCACTGGAAGAATTCTGGAAGGGGGCGGCGGGGACGGTGTCGAGGGTGGTTTGATCCAGGGTCAAACCAGGGTGGGGACTCGCGATTTTTGGAGTTGCGGTAGAGCCGGGAGTGCAGGAGGCGAAAGAGGCCGGTGTCCTGGCCTTTGCGTCCCTAGTAGCCCGTCGAAGGATTCTGTTACAATGGAAGGATGCAAGGCCCCCAAGTGTGGAGACCTGGATCAGTGACATGGCGGGATTTATAAAATTGGAAAAGGTCAAATTTGCCCTGAGAGGATCAATACAAGGGTTCTATAAACGATGGCAGCCTTTTCTGGACTTCCTAGCTCAGAGATAGGTAACTGGGTCAATAGCAGCAGCAACCGGGGGGGGAGGGGGGGGGGGGGTGCATTATTGTAGTGTTTATTCTGTAACTTTATAGTGTGTTAATTTGCGTTGTTGTTAAAATGCTGGGTTGTTCATGGGGATGGGGCGAATGTATATGATTGTTAATATTATTGTTATTTTCGGTATTTTACTAAGGTGCGTCAATGTTGTATAAAATCAAAATTTCTCAATAAAAATTATTTAAAAAAAATAAATAAATAAAGACCTTTGGCGGGCCGCATGCGGCCCGCCGGCCGTAGTTTGCCCACCCCTTCCCTAGCCCATTCACTTAACCTATCCAAATCCCTCTGCAGACTTCCAGTATCCTCTGCACTTTTCGCTTTACCACTCATCTTAGTGTCATCTGCAAACTTGGACACATTGCCCTTGGTCCCCAACTCCAAATCATCTATGTAAATTGTGAATAATTGTGGGCCCAACACGGATCCCTGAGGGACACCACTAGCTACTGATTGCCAACCAGAGAAATGTTTGTCTGATGTCAGACCTCCTGAGCCTTTCCAGCATTTTGTGATCTTTAGTTAGAACACAGAACATAGAACAGTACAGCACAGAACAGGCCCTTCGGCCCTCGATGTGCCGAGCAATGATCACCCTACGCAAACCCACGTAACCCGTATACCCGTAACCCAACAATCCCCCCATTAACCTTACACTACGGGCAATTTAGCATGGCCAATCCACCTAACCCGCACGTCTTTGGACTGTGGGAGGAAACCGGAGCACCCGGAGGAAACCCACGCACACACGGGGAGGACGTGCAGACTCCACACAGACAGTGACCCAGCCGGGAATCGAACCTGGGACCCTGGAGCTGTGAAGCATTGATGCTAACCACCATGCTACCGTGAGGTCCCGTAAGTTCTTGTCGACCTCCCCTTTCCCTTCCCTCATCTCTCTCCAACTGGTTCCCTGAAGTGAAATTTGACCATCTCGTTTCTTGACTCACTACTGAAGGTTGGATACTTGCAGTGAGGGACGATGCACACAAACCGCTTTGTGCCAAAGCTTGCTGCAGTTTATCGAATCACCAATATAATAGGCCAACTATCGCGGTTCACTCTGGTTTCTGCAGATTTACTGAAACATCAGAATAAAAGCGACACAATGGCGCAGTGGTTAGCACTGCTGCCTCACAAATCCAGGGTCCCAGGTTCAATTCAAAGCCCTGGGTGACTGTGTGTAGTTTGTACAATCTCCCCATGTCTGCGTGGGTTTCCTCCGGGTGCTCTGGTTTCCTCCCACAGTCCAAAGATGTGCAGGTTAGGTGGATTGGCCATGATCAATTGCCTCTTAGTGTCCAAAACGGATAGGGAGGGTTACTAGATTATGGAGATAGGGAGCGGGCCTGGGGTGCTCTTTCAGAGGGTCGGTGCAAACCTGATGGGCTGAATGGCCTCCTTCTTCACTGTAGGGGTTCGATGATTCTAAGAACCGCAGTGAAACCTGGTCTTACACTCTTAGTCCATTGACAAGTGAAAAATACTGACACATCACAACTGTCCGAAATATTTCACAACGTAAAAGATATAACAGGCACCTTGAAACAATGGACAGACACACCTTTATGTACAAAGCCCCATTTACCCAGGGTAACTTGACTTGATAAACTAGTGCACATTTGCAAGGACCTGGTGGGTTATGTGAGAGAGTGTTGTCAGTTTCTTCTTAGTACAACCCAGAATAGAGGCAAGTCATCTCTCCCCTGAATTTGGCTTTGGTCACTTTTTCATAGTCTATTGAACTTCTCCAACAGTGTCCTTTATGTTTATTGGTAAATTTATAAAGTGATAACCAGGAGCGGATTATTTTACAATTGTTAATGCTTTAGCATAGGTGTCAGCTTTCGTTAGTATCCACTATGCCAGTTGCTGGTAAATCAAAATGAATCCAAAGTTAAATAAAGATCACACCTGAAATGCTGAGACCCTGATTCCCCAACAGCATCTCACACAACAAGGGACAGGAGGATTGGATAGATGCCTGAAAAGCAAAGATTTTGTGGAAAGAGCAGGGAGTGGGACGATTTTGATGTCTGTTTCAGAGAGCTATACAGTGGGGCAGTGAGTGGATTGACTGTCTTCTCCACTGTATGATTCTATGAGATTAGATTGAAATAGTGAACGTGGGGAGTCACTGCAGCACCTTATTCTCAATGCTTTTGCTTTCAATACTCATTGCAACAGTGACAACACAGGAGTGCCGTCACCCCCAATAGCCACCCCGTCCCCTCCTCACGTGCCCTCATCTCCAATCTATACACCCTGTGAGGCAGGCCCTATCCTCGGAGTACAGTCTTTGAATTGCCATCAAATCGACTAGTTCATTATTTGGGCAGTCGGAACAGGGGCTGGATGATGGTGCACCAGATTTAATTTAAGTGCCTGCCCAAGTTATATTGAATCTCTGGAATGACATTATGCACTGCTGTGTGGATTCAAACTGTCCGCTTTAAATACCTCAATTGTTGCTTTTGCTAAACAGAGTTTCAAATCCTTTCGGTCTTCACATTCTCGAGCAATTGCGTTCTCAACTACCTGTTGGGAAAGTAGATGAAGTGAGGCAAGAAGCAGACACGTGCTGAAAACGGCCTCAATCTTAACAAACATACCAGACTTTCAGATAATCAAAAGTGACAAAGCCCACAGATGCTATTAAAAACTACAAATACATTCAGTCTCCCACATCACAGCATTGGAATAATTTCATTGCCCTGCAGCAGCCCACACTGCTTCCACTGTAGCCACCTGGGGTGGCCACGTCCAGATTCCAAAATGGACATTCGCAAAGAGTTCAGGGAAAATTGGACAGTACTGTGAAAACAAGCAGGTGCAAGGTTTCCTGTGGATTGGAACTTGCAGATCCCAGACAGAACTGAAACTACAAGCCATTAGCATAGTAATGAGCTATCTCTGGGGACAAAAGAGAAACATTTAAACAATCGGTACCAGGGCAGACTCCCCGGCGCCAGTGGAGACTAAAACAAAGGCAGGCCAATGGTTACCTAGGGCCCGCCCAGCGATCGAGGAATGGCCCCTTTATTGGAGAGAATCGATACAAATGATTGGGACATGGTCCAATTAATTGGGACCAAGTTCAGGAACCGCCCAGAAAGGCGCGAAACCCTTTGGGGTATAAAACAGAGTCCCCAAGGTCAGAGTGCTCTCTTAAGAACTCTTGAACTCTTCACCTTCACCTTGGCATTTGGCTCTCAGCGACGAGAGGCCCGCCAAGCACCAGCCAAGTAAGTCTAAGGTCAACGCACGCTACGAGATAGACGCTCCTAGCTACTGTTCTATACCAGTTCGAAGCCAGCAGTATCAGAACCGGACAACGGCCATTGTTCCTCTGACTGAGTGGGCGCCCGAAGCTAAGTATAGGCTTTTAGTAGTAGTTGTAGTTTAGTGAGTAGAGTTTGTGCATGAGTAATAATTGACTGTGTGTATAAATAAATGTACATTGATTTCAAACTTACTAACTGGTGTATCGAGTTATTGATCAGTATTCGGTTTTGAACCTTGTGGTGGTATCAGAAAGATACCTGGCGACTCTTGAGCAAAGGTAATTAAAACAGAGCAAATTAAGGAAAGCATAACGAGCAACACCACCTTCAGAGGCACACTGGGACACACAGCTCACAAATTAATAGCTTTGCCTAGTTCGCTGTTCCAACCCAATTGTCAGCCTGAAGGATGAATCCCTCACTCACAGCAGCCCAATCGTTCTCACAGATGGAACTTTGACAAGTATGAGAAGATAAGCAGGGCAGTTGGAAAGTTCCAGTTTGTTGTACTGAACCAGAGTGTAAGGGTTCTTCCTGTTTATTCCCCTATTTCCCCATTGATTTATTTTTGTTGATCCTCCAACAGCAATTGATATTTATCTCGTGTGTCCCCGGGAACAGCCCATAGAGCACAGTGTCCTGTGTCACAGAACTGGTCGGGATGAACCTTGACAAAAAACATATTTTTCCAGCTCTTCTTTGCAAAGGCAGGGGAGGTGGACAATGGTGTCTTCCCCACCACAGTCACCTAGACGGCAGCCGTACGGATGGGGTGAGACTCTCGGTGTCAAGGAAGGATCTGACAGGGAGGATAGAACATAGAACATAGAACAGTACAGCACAGAACAGGCCCTTCGGCCCTCGATGTTGTGCCGAGCCATGATCACCCTACTCAAACCCACGTCCACCCTATACCCGTAACCCAATAATCCCCCCCTTAACCTTACTTTTTAGGACACTACGGGCAATTTAGCATGGCCAATCCACCTAACCCGCACATCTTTGGACTGTGGGAGGAAACCGGAGCACCCGGAGGAAACCCACGCACACACGGGGAGGACGTGCAGACTCCGCACAGACAGTGACCCAGCCGGGAATCAAACCTGGGACCATGGAGCTGTGAAGCATTTATGCTAACCACCATGCTACCGTGCTGCCCAATCTTTCTCATTACCAGCCAAGCTGGTGCCTGTTTGAAAGTTCTGATGATGAGGCATTCTACCAGATGACTTTGACATGTCTGCTCAGGGAAACATGGAACAGGATCCGCCATCTCCTTTACCCACAGGGCCACGAGGGGGTTACGTGCAGACCACAGGATCCACCATCTCCTTTATCCGCAGGGCCACGAGGGGGTTACGTGCAGACCACAGGATCCACCATCTCCTTTATCCGCAGGGCCGTGAGGGGGTTATGTGTGCAGACCACAGCCTGATGGATGAGGTGAAAGGTGTTTTTCTACATCAGCAACAGCAGTGTAGCCAGATTGATCCTTTGCGTGTTGCAAAGACAGGTGGAAACACAGCAGGTAGTGACACTTGGTGTTCATGTACCAAGGATCTACACACAGCACAATGCAGCCACAAACACAGGATGAGAGCGGTGTTGGGCATGTTTTTTACCCTTTTATGTCGAGGTTTGTACATCATGTCCCTGTGAACGCAGTCCACTTTCAACCTCCAAGTGGCTCTGTGATCCCCACATTGTAGGAGTGCGGAATAACCAGTCCTGCGCCATGTACAGCGACACCAATTCACCACCATCTCCTTGCTTTCACAGTCAATGCCACCAGATACAAATTCCCAAGATTCCACTTGCCTTTTCACACACTTTCCAACTTTAATAAAACTGTAGGTATCCAGGTCTCCTTGCTCATTCAATAGAGTTAAACATTTCATATTTCAAAGATGTTTCCCTTTCCAACTTACAAAATTTATAATTACATATTGTTGTGTACTGAACTGCAGCTGCTACCTCTCTGCCCAACCCACCAGCTTACAACATATTGCAACCTATCACTGTCCTCACCAGAATTCACTCTCTCACCCCAATTTGGTGTCAGCTGAGAATTTTAATATTATTCTTTAAATCGCAATAGGAAGATGGTTCTGGATATGTTAAGAGTGTTCTCCTCTCTCTCTCAACCTGGAAGACCTCAAGCCACATTTCTCCAACTCCCATTACCACTGCATTGACTTTCCATTCCACCCACAAACTCCCTCCCCATCCCTAACAGCCCCTCCCCCTCCAACCCTCCACCACCATCTATATCCCCAGGCAGTGCCTGCCCCATTTCTCTTCACTCCATACTATTGGATTTGTGCCATAAAGTCTTCTGGCATTTTGTCAACTCCAGAACTGCATTTTTTTATCCAATGGCTGGTTTAGCTCACAAGGCTAAATCGCTGGCTTACCAAGCAGGCCAGCAGCACGGTTCGATTCCCGTACCAGCCTCCCCGGATAGGCGTCGGAATGTGGCGACTAGGGGCTTTTCACAGTAACTTCATTGAAGCCTACTCGTGACAATAAGCGATTTTCATTTAATTTTTCAGTTCATTTCATTTGTTCAAAGCAGAGTGGAAGGTAAAGGGTGGGTGGGTGGGTGGGGTGATGAATTGGGTAGCTCTTCCAAAAATCCTGCATTGGTACTGAATTTCTTTGCTGTCTGATTCAGGAATGATATAAGCAGAGTACATCAGCTAGCCTTTGAGAAATACACGTCACCTGCCATGAATAAATGAGCTGTGTGTGCTTCATCCTGAATTCCAGAGTCTATGCAGCTAAAATCTGCAGAGTTGTGGTAGGTACCAATGTAAATAAGATGTTACCTCCACCAGTCTTCCAGGGAGGAGGTTACTGTACTTCAAACACCTCTGCATTAAGTGGGACTCAGCTTCATGGGGAGCAGGTGGGCAGGTGGGTAGGTGGGATTGAGGTACAGGGGACAGGGTGGGTAGGTAGGATATAGAGCTATGGGGAGAAGGTGGACAGGAAGGATTGAGGGATATGGGGAGGTGGGATTGAGAGATATGGGGAGCAGGTGGATAGGTAGGATTGGAGGATATGGGGAGGTGGGATTGAGCGACGTGGATAGAGGGTGTAGGTAGGTAGGACTGAGGGATAAGGGGTGGGCTTTAGGTACATGGGGAGAGGGGGTAGGTGGGATTGAGGAACATGGGGAGGTGGACTGAGGGTCAATGGGGAGGTGGATAGGCTGGGTGACACAGTGATTAGCACTGCTACCTCATAGTGCCAGGGACCCGGGTTTGATTCTGGCCTTGGGTGACTGTGTGGAGTTTGCACGTTCTCCCCGTGTCTGCGTAGATTTCCTCCGGGTGCTCCCAGAGTCAAAACATGTGCAGGTTAGGTGGATTGGTCATGCTACATTGCCCCTTAGTGCCCAAAGGTGCACAGGGTAGGTTATAGAACAGTACAGCACAGAACAGGCCCTTTGGCCCTCAATGTTGTGCCGAGCCATGATCACCCTACTCAAACCCACGTATCCACCCTATACCCATAACCCAACAACCCCCCCCCTTAACCTTACTTTTTAGGACACTACGGGCAATTTAGCATGGCCAATCCACCTAACCCGCACATCTTTGGATTGTGGGAGGAAACCGGAGCACCCGGAGGAAACCCACGCACACGGGGAGGACGTGCAGACTCCGCACAGACAGTGACCCAGCCGGGAATCGAACCTGGGACCCTGGAGCTGTGAAGCATTTATGCTAACCACCATGCTACCGTGCTCCTTTATGGGGATAGGGTGGGGTGGACATGGGCCATTGGAGGGTCGGTGTATACTTGATGGGCCAAATGGCTGCCTCCTGCACTGCAGGGATTCTATGAGGTGGGATTGAGGGATATGGGGTGGGTAGGTGGGATTGATTGAGTATGAAAAGGTAGTTGCTGAATTTCATAATCTTTTCCTGTTCCTCACAGGTGTTGTGGCAAATACACTCACCCGGTCAGCTTTATGGAACTTGATACTCTCCTGCATCACCTCCTTGCGCATGTGCCCGATTTTCTCGGCATTTTGTGCTATCTCTTTCTCTGCTGTTTGGTAATAAGCATTCTTGTACTTCTCTGAAAATCAATTCAACAGCACAAATGGATCAGCTCTCTAGTTGTGGAGAAGTCTAGAATGTTGTGTCCCATAATAATGTGAAGCAAATACACACTAATAAATCAGAGAATGCTCCTTTGTTTAAAAGGCATTGAACCTGCACAGCACATGAAAAACTAACATGAGAGTTAGAAACTACAAAGGGAATTGTGTATATTAAATGGAACAAGGAGAGACTGAGGAATATAGTTTGTGTACAGCGGTACAGGGTGTAGTCAGGAGGCAAAGTGAAGAGTTAACGGGCACGATTTAGCGACTATGCCACGCCCAACTTGGTGATGCAACGAGCCAGTGAATCTCGTGAGAGGCCTCTCACAGGATTCGCGACCCCGTAGACGTCTCGTGAGATTCATCTGAACTTCGTGATCTGAATCTCACCCTCGCTGGGCAAGACTCAGATCAGCATATCTAAATGAGCCTTACGGGCCAGGGTACCAGTACTGGGGTGCCCGGGTGGCACTGCCAAGGGTCGTGGCCTGAGAGAAGATGGGGGAGCAGTGGAAGGGCAGGTATAAATTGGCCTTAAAGGTTGGGAGGGTTAAGTGTGGGGCTTATGAAAAGGGGGGGGGGCAAAAGAGGAGTGGGGAGGCCTGAAAAGGTGTTGGGGGATTATGCCCCATGTGTGCGAGGGGGGGTGACAGTGACATGGGGGGGGGGGGGGGGGGTGTGAGTGGGACGCTCGAGCACACTTGGAGATCAGGGACCCTTTCAAAATGATCTCTGAACAGCTGGTCTCGCCGAGTTCAGCTCCCCACTGCTGAAAAACGTTCCAAGTGTGGGCTTGACCGGGGAGAAATTCCCCACGTTCCCAAAAGTCAATAGCGGTGTGGATCTCACCCTAAAAGCCACCGAAGCACACGGCAAAATGATTCTTCAGAATATTTTGTTTAAATTGCGTGTTAAATGTGAGGTTGGGACTGGGGGAGGAGGCTGTACGATATGACCAGTAACGAGAGTGAGGAGTGAGAGTGTTTGAAAAGGTGCCGGGTATGACCAGCAGAGTGACAGTAAGGGTGTTTGATTAGAAATTCCTCAAATGGTGGGTTCATTTACAGCAGTGGCAGGGAACACTCCCTGCCAGGCATGTATTTGAAAACTAAACCCAAGGCATAAAGAATTGACACAAGTCTCTGTCCAGCTCACAATTGACCCGAGTCTCAGCTCATGTGTCTCTTTACAGCACACTGTGGTGGCACTGTTTCCCAGTACCACATTGACCCTTGCTATGCCAGATAGCCTCACCACCCCAAGTCTTTACATTAGAATCGTGCTGCCCCTTCTTCCCCCCCTCCGCCCTTCCCCTCAAGTCCCTAGAATTGTGCTGCCCCTTCTCCCCCCCCCCCTCCACCTCCCTCATGTCTCTAACTTTATGAATTACAATCTGGTTGCCTGACCATTTTTCCAGATCTCATACTGGTCACAATTAGAGGAGTGTTGGCTCTGTTGATTGGGAGTGACTTTGCTCTGTAGATTGTGCTTCTATCACTTGATTTGTCTTTTTCCGATTCATATTTCCTGCTCCTTAGATAGATAGAGATAGAGAAATACAGCACAGAACAGGCCCTTCGGCCCACGATGTTGCGCCGAACTTTTGTCCTAGGTTAATCATAGAATTTTGGACAATTTGTCATGGCCAATCCACCCAACCTGCACATCTTTGGACTGTGGGAGGAAACCGGAGTACCCGGAGGAAACCCACGCAGTCACGGGGAGGATGTGCAGACTCCACACAGACAGTGACCCAAGTCGAAATCGAACTTGGGACCCTGGAGCTGTGAAGCAATTGTGCTATCCGCAATGCTACCGTGCTGCCCTTAAGAAGTTAACCTACACTCCCTTATTCTACCCTAATCCAAGTACCTATCCAATAGCCGTTTGAAGGTCCATAAATTTTCCGACTCAACTACTACCACAGGCAGTGCATTCCATGCCCCCACTACTCTCTGGGTAAAGAACCTACCTCTGACATCCCCTCTATATCTTCCACCATTTATCTTAAATTTATGTCCCCTTGTAATGGTGTGTTCCACCCGGGGAAAAAGTCTCTGACTATCTACTCTATCTATTCCCCTGATCATCTTATAAACCTCTATCAAGTCGCCCCTCATCCTTCTCCGTTCCAATGAGAAAAGGCCCAGCACCCTCAATCTTTCCTCGTATGACCTACTCTCCATTCCAGGCAACATCCTGGTAAATCTCCTCTGCACCTTTTCCAAAGCTTCCACATCCTTCCTAAAATGAGGTGACCAGAACTGCACACAGTACTCCAAATGTGGCCTGACCAAGGTTTTGTACAGCTGCATCATCACCTCACGGCTCTTAAATTCAATCCCTCTGCTAATGAACGCTAGCACACCATAGGCCTTCTTCACAGCTCTATCCACTTGAGTGGCAACTTTCAAAGAACAATGAACATAGACCCCAAGATCTCTCTGCTCCTCCACATTGCCAAGAACCCTACCATTAACCCTGTATTCCGCATTCAGATTTGTCCTTCCAAAATGGACAACCTCACACTTGTCAGGGTTAAACTCCATCTGCCACTTCTCAGCCCAGCTCTGCATTCTATCTATGTCTCTTTGAAGCCGACAACAGCCCTCCTCACTATCCACAACTCCACCAATCTTCGTATCATCTGCAAATTTACTGACCCACCCTTCAACTCCCTCATCCAAGTCGTTAATGAAAATCACAAACAGCAGAGGACCCAGAACTGATCCCTGCGGTACGCCACTGATAACTGGGCTCCAGGCTGAATATTTGCCATCCACCACAACTCTCTGTCTTCTATCGGTTAGCCAGTTTGTTATCCAACTGGCCAAATTTCCCACTATCCCATGCCTCCTTACTTTCTGCATAAGCCTACCATGGGGAACCTTATCAAATGCCTTACTAAAATCCATGTACACTACATCCACTGCTTTACCTTCATCCACATGCTTGGTCACCTCCTCAAAGAATTCAATAAGACTTGTAAGGCAAGACCTACCCCTCACAAATCCGTGCTGACTATCCCTAATCAAGCAATGCCTTTCCAGATGCTCAGAAATCCTATCCCTCAGTACCCTTTCCATTACTTTGCCTACCACCGAAGTAAGACTAACTGGCCTGTAATTCCCAGGGTTATCCCTATTCCCTTTTTTGAACAGGGGCACGACATTCGCCACTCTCCAATCCTCTGGTACCACCCCTGTTGACAGCGAGGACGAAAAGATCATTGCCAACGGCTCTGCAATTTCATTTCTTGCTTCCCATAGAATCCTTGGATATATCCCGTCAGGCCCGGGGGACTTGTCTATCCTCAAGTTTTTCAAAACGCGCAACACATCTTCCTTCCTGACAAGTATCTCCTCAAGCTTATCAGTCTGCTTCACGCTGTCCTCTCCAACAATATGGCCCCTCTCATTTGTAAATACTGAAGAAAAATACTTGTTCAAGACCTCTCCTATCTCTTCAGACTCAATACACAATCTCCCGCTACTGTCCTTAATCGGACCTACTCTCACTCTAGTCATTCTCATATTTCTCACGTATGTGTAAAAGGCCTTGGGGTTTTCCTTGATCCTACCCGCCAAAGATTTTTCATGCCCTCTCTTAGCTCTCCTAATCCCTTTCTTCAGTTCCCTCCTGGCTATCTTGTATCCCTCCAGCGCCCTGTCTGAACCTTGTTTCTTCAGCCTTACATAAGTCTCCTTCTTCCTCTTAACAAGACATTCAACCTCTCTTGTCAACCATGGTTCCCTCACTCGACCATCTCTTCCCTGCCTGACAGGGACATACATATCAAAGACACGCAGTACCTGATCCTTGAACAAGTTCCACATTTCACTTGTGTCCTTCCCTGACAGCCTATGTTCCCAACTTCTGCACTTCAATTCTTGTCTGACAGCATTGTATTTACCCTTCCCCCAATTATAAACCTTGCCCTGTTGCTCGCACCTATCCCTCTCCATTACTAAAGTGAAGGTCACAGAATTGTGGTCACTACCTCCAAAATGCTCCCCCACTAACAAATCTATCACCTGCCCTGGTTCATTACCAAGTACTAAATCCAATATGGCCTCCCCTCTGGTCGGACAATCTACATACTGTGTTAGAAAAGCTTCCTGGACACACTGCACAAACACTACCCCATCCAAACTATTTGATCTAAAGAGTTTCCACTCAATGTTTGGGAAGTTGAAGTCGCCCATGACTACTACCCTGTGACTTCTGCACCTTTCCAGAATCTGTTTCCCAATCTGTTCCTCCACATCTCTGCTGCTATTGGGGGGCCTATAGAACACTCCCAACAAGGTGACTGCTCCTTTCCTATTTCTAACTTCAACCCATATTACCTCAGTAGGCAGATCCCCCTCGAACTGTCTTTCTGCAGCTGTTATACTATCTCTAATTAACAATGCCACCCCCCCACCTCTTTTACCATCCTCCCTAATCTTGTTGAAACATCTATAACCAGGGACCTCCAACAACCATTTCTGCCCCTCTTCTATCCAAGTTTCCGTGATGGCCACCACATCGTAGTCCCAAGTACCGATCCATGCATTAAGTTCACCCACCTTATTCCTGATGCTTCTTGCATTAAAGTATACACACTTCAACCCATCTCCTTGCCTGCAAGTACTCTCCTTTGTCATTGTTACCTTCCCCACTGCATCACTACGTGCTTTGGCGTCCTGACTATCGTCTACCTTAGTTGCTGGACTACAGATCCGGTTCCCATTCCCCTGCCAAATTAGTTTAAACCCTCCCGAAGAGTACTAGAAAACCTCCCCCCCAGGATATTGGTGCCCCTCTGGTTCAGATGCAACCCGTCCTGCTTGTACAGGTCCCACCTTCCCCAGAATGCGCTCCAATTATCCAAATACCTGAAGCCCTCCCTCCTACACCATTCCTGCAGCCACGTGTTCAACTGCACTCTCTCCCTATTCCTAGCCTCGCTATCACGTGGCACCGGCAACAAACCAGAGATGACAACTCTGTCTGTCCTGGCCCTTAACTTCCAGCCTAACTCCCTAAACTTGTTTATTACCTCCACACCCTTTTTCCTACCTACATCGTTGGTACCAATGTGCACCACGACTTCTGGCTGCTCACCCTCCCCCTTCAGGATCCTGAAGACACGATCAGAGACATCCCTGGCCCTGGCACCCGGGAGGCAACATACCTTTCGGGAGTCTCGCTCGCGACCACAGAATCTCCTATCTATTCCCCTAACCATTGAATCTCCTATTACTATTGCTTTTCTATGCTCCCCCCTTCCCTTCTGAGCCCCAGAGCCAGACTCAGTGCCAGAGACCTGGCCGCTGGGGCCTTCCCCCGGTAGGTCATCCCCCCCAACAGCATCCAAAACAGTATACTTGTTTTGAAGGGGAATGGCCACGAGGGATCCCTGCACTGTCTGCCTGTTAGTTTTCTTTCCCCTGACTGTAACCCAACTACTCATGTCCAGTACCTTTGGTGTGGCTACCTCCCTGTAACTCTTCTCTATGACCCCCTCTGCCTCCCGGATGATCCAAAGTTCATCCAGCTCCAGCTCCAGTACCTTAACACGGTCTCTGAGGAGCTGGAGTTGGGTGCACTTCCCGCAGGTATAGTCAGCGGGGACACCGGTGGTATCCCTCACCACCCACATCCTACAGGAGGAGCATGCAACTGCCCTAGCCTCCATCCCCTCTTACTTTACAGAATTAGCTGCCCCGTGGACCAACTGGACCTCCGCCCTCTGACTCTACTTCCAGTCAGCTGTACTCTAAACTCCTGGCTCCCTTCACGCTCTTTGATAAATATATGAAATTAAATGTCAGGAGCACCTTACTCCCTCCTCACCTAACTCCCTCAGTCACCAAACTCTCACTGTAGCACTCAAATGCCACAAGCTCAGCACTCAGTGCAAACAAAGTCTGCACTGTATCTAGCCCCTATTTATACTGTGACTCTAGCTTCTAAAAACTGGTATAATGCAATTAACTAATTAACAAGCTCCAGCTGCAAGTAAGTCCAAGTAGAACCTTGTTTAAAGCTGATTCAAAATTCACCTTCTTATAGACCAAACAGCAACTTTTAAGTTAATTAACTAAATAAAAGAAATACTAGACTTTAAATAACCCTTATACTCCCTCAGTCACCAAACTCTCACTGTAGCACTCAAATGCCACAAGCTCAGCACTCAGTGCAAACAAAGAACTTCTCTGTCAGCTTTGCCATCCGCTCTGCTTGGGGAAACACCAGCTTGTCCTGTTTTTCCCGGAGAAAGTGTTCAATTGTTGGAACCAACAATTCTACGGCCACATGCTTGTAGGTTTAGAATAGCGGTTTTAATATACTCACAACAGAGCCAGCCTATTAGCCATTGATCTTTCGGTGAACTGGCCGGCTGACCATGTGGCACTGACCTTTTATACAGCAGCTTCCGGGGGAGGAGTCCTGGGCAGAGCCAAGGGAGAAGCCCCATACACTCGAGCATTCCCAGGGCTACTCCCCCTGGAGGACAGGTAGTGCAGCTGCACTTACAATACAGACACATGTATATACAGATTACAATCCGGTGTGAATCACATTCACCACATTCAACCCCTGTGAAAAAATCGAGTCCAGCGGGGGTGGTGGCTCACAGAGTTAGTCTGTCTGGTGGATGAATTGTTCTTTTCGATCTGCGGAGCACCGGGGTTGCAGCCTCTTGCGGTGTGGTGTTGAGAGCTGGGGTACGATGGCAGACTCTGAGGTGGGTCTCGTCCGAACTTCATACACCTCTGGCTCGACCGGAGACTGGGGGCGGGCTGGTTCTGGCGCGTGGAACCGGTGGGGTGAGCTTGCTGAATCGGGGGCGCGAGGGGGCAGCAGCATAGGGAACGGGGTAAGGGGTTCCTCAGCGGGGGTAGGGGGGTGGCTGGATCCAGCGGGTGCCAGGTCGCGAAGGGATACTGTGTCCTGGCGACCGTCCGGGAACTCCACGAATGCGGACTGGGGGTTGGAATGGAGGAGGTGCACCTTTTCAACGTCGGGGTGCCCCCGACGTGCTTCCTCAGGAGGACCGGGCCTGGTGTCCTCAGCCACGCCGGAAGTGAGACTCCCGTGGTAGTGCCCCTAAAAACAATGAAGAGTCGCTCGTGAGGGGTTTGATTTGTAGCAGTACAGAGGAGGGATCTGATTGCGTGGAGCGCATCTGGGAGGACTTCTTGCGATTGGGAGACTTGGAGTTTTCTAGACCGGAGGGTCAGTAGGACCGTCTTCCAGACCGTAGCGTTCTCCCTCTCCACCTGCCCGTTCCCCCTGGGGTTGTAACTGGTAGTCTTGCTCGAGGCGATGCCCTTGTCGAGCAGGTACTGACGCAGCTCGTCGCTCATAAAGGACGAACCCCGGTCGCTGTGCACGTAGCTGGGGAAACCGAACAGGGTGAAGACACTATGCAGGGCCCCAATGACTGTGCGGGAGGTCATATCAGGGCATGGAATGGCAAAAGGGAATCGGGAGAACTCGTCGATGACGTTGAAGAAATAAATTTTCTTGTTAGTGGAGGGGAGCGGTCCTTTGAAATCGATTGCAAGGCGTTCAAAGGGCCTAGAAGCCTTGACCAGGTGGGCCCTGTCTGGTCTATAGAAGTGCGGTTTGCACTCTGCACAGATCGGGCAGTCCCTGGTGACCGCTTTTACCTCCTCGTTGGAGAAAGGCAGGTTTCGGGCTCTGATGTAGTGGGCGAGCCGGGTGACCCCTGGGTGGCAGAGATCAACGTGGATGGCTTTCAGACGGCTGATCTGCGCGCTGGCGCATGTCCCGCGGGATAGGGCATCTGAGGGCTTGTTGAGCTTCCCCGGTCAATATTTAATATCGTAACTATAGGTGGAGAGTTCGATCCTCCACCGAAAGATTTTATCATTTTTTATTTTGCCCCTTTGCGAGTTGTCAAACATAAAGGCAACCGATCTTTGGTCGGTGATGAGGGTGAACCTCCTACCTGCGAGGTAGTGCCTCCAGTGACAAACAGCCTCCACGATGGCTTGTGCTTCCTTCTCGACTGAGGAGTGTCGGAGTTCTGAAGCGGATAGGGTACGGGAGAAAAATGCAACGGGCCTCCCTGCCTGATTTAAAGTGGCTGCTAGAGCTACCTCTGAGGCGTCACTCTCAACCTGAAAGGGAGTGGATTCATCCACCGCCCGCATGGCTGCTTTGGCGATGTCCTCCTTGATGCAGCTGAAGGCCTGGCGCGTCTCAGTTGACAGGGGAAATCGTGTGGCCTTAAAGAGTGGGCGGGCTTTGTCCGCATATTGAGGGACTCACTGGGCGTAGTATGAGAAGAACCCCAAGCACCGTTTGAGGGCCTTGGGGCAATGAGGGAGGGGGAGTTCTAAGAGGGGGTGCATGCGGTCCGGGTCTGGGATCAGGACTCCGTTCTCCACGACGTAGCTGAGGATGGCCAGTCTGTGCGGAAAACGCATTTCTCCTTGTTATAAGCGAGATTTAATTTCTGCGCCGTTTGGAGAAAACGGTGAGGTTGGCGTCGTGGTCCTGCTGGCCATAGCCGCAGATGGTAACATTGTCCAGATACGGAAACGTGGCCCGCAGCCCGTACTGGTCTACCATTCGGTCCATTGCTCGTTGGAACACCGAAACCCCGTTAGTGATGCCGAAAGGGACCCGGAGGAAATGGAAGAGGCGGCCATCGGCCTCGAATGCCGTGTAGTGGCGGTCCTCCGGGTGGATTGGGAGCTGGTGGTATGCAGACTTCAGATCCACCATGGAAAATAGCCGATATTGGGCGATCTGATTAACCATGTCTGCAATTCTGGGGAGGGGATGCGCGTCTAGGAGCGTAAAGCGATTTATGGTCTGGCTATAGTCGACGACCATTTTTTTTCCCCGGTCTTGACGACCACCACCTGAGCTCTCCGGGGACTATTACTGGCCTCTATGATCCCCTCACTGAGCAGCCGTCGGACCTCCGATCGGATAAAGACCCTATCCTGTAGGCTGTATCGCCTGCTGCGAGTAGCTACTGGCTTGCAATCTGGAGTGAGATTGGCGAAGAGTGGAGGGGGGGGGGGGGGGGGGAGATGCGCAGCGTGGTTAGGCTGCAGATAGTGA
This sequence comes from Scyliorhinus canicula, assembly GCF_902713615.1. NCBI lineage: Eukaryota > Metazoa > Chordata > Chondrichthyes > Carcharhiniformes > Scyliorhinidae > Scyliorhinus > Scyliorhinus canicula. The sequence goes on along the minus strand of NC_052166.1, from coordinate 14,669,783 downwards.
GTGGGGGCAGGGGCCCGCCGTAGCTGAGGGTGAGGCTCGAGGTTGCACTGGAAATCCAGGCCTAATAAGAGTGGCGCGCAGAGGTCGGGCAGGACATAAAGTTTAAATTTAGAATAACTAGCGCCTCGAATTGTGAGCGTAGCAACGGTGGGTCCTTGGATTTGGACTGAGTGGGAGCCCGAAGCGAGGGCGATAGTTTGGCTCACCGGAAAAATAGAAAGCGAACAGCGTCTTACCAGCTCTGGATGTATAAAGTTCTCGGTGCTCCCGGAGTCAAAGAGGCATGGCGTGCTGTACCCGTTGATCTGGACCTCCGCCATCGAACTTCGTAGGTGCTTGGGGCGGGATTGATCCAGGGTGACTGCGCTGAGTTGCGGGTAGTCGGCGGCTCGATCAGCTGTGCTGGAGTGGCCCCGTGATGACTGCCCTCTGAGTTCGTAGTCATCGAAGTAAGTTTCAGAGTTTGAAGGGGATGGATCCCAAGATGGCCGCCCCCATGAGTCGCACATGGCCGGCCGCATGGAGATGGATTGCCAAGATGGCCGCCCCCATGAGTCGCACATGTCGGGTGGGGGCGGAGTCGGCATACAGGCTGCAGCATTTCGGGGCCTGCAGGCCTGTGAATTCAGGGAACGAGTGCTTTGAGCCATGGCTCAAAGTTAGAGGCTGGGGCTTTCTTCGCCAGACACACTCTGGCATAGTGTCCTTTTCGCCCGCAGTTGCTGCAGGTCGCATTATGGGCCGGGCAGTGCTGCCGCGGGTGCTGGCTTTGGCCATAGAAATGGCAGGCTGGAGCAGCCGAGTAGCTGGCTGAAGCAGCCGAGTAGTTGGCTGGGGCAGCAGAGTAACTGGCTTTGGCAGCGCGGTAGCTGGGGGGCTATGCGGCACAGGCTTGGGGGGACTGTTGGTCGGGGGTCCACGATGAGGTCGCGGGGTCCGCGGGAAACGAGGTGAGGCTGCGGAAGGAAACTTCCATAGTGGTAGCAGCCTCCACAGTAGTGTCTAAGTTCTGGGCCCCCTTTTCTAGCAGTCTTTGGCGCACATATTTAGACCTAAGGCCCGCCACGAAAACGTCCCGCACAGCAAGCTCCCTATGTTCAGCCGCGGTAACGGCTTGATAATTACAGTCATTGGAAAGATTGTTCAATTCCCTTACAAACTCGGCTAGCGTTTCTGTAGGCCGCTGACGGCGGCTCGTTAATGGGCCTAACGTACATTTTGTCCAATATTGCATCGCTGCGGTGTAAGAACCGGCCGGATTTAGCTGTGTGGAGATTCTGTGGCTTATCCTCGCGTGCAGTAGGCTGAGTTATTGTTCCTCCGTTGTTCCGGCGGTGCTGGCTTCTGCCAGGTAGGTTTTAAAACATCTCAGCCAGTGGGAAAAAATTTCCTTAGCCTCTGCATCCTCTAGGTCGAGTTCTAGGCGTCCGGGCTGGAGGGCTGCTTCCATGAATTCTTCGACTGTTTCCTGAGTATATTAAATCGTTGGAACCAACAATTCTACGGACACGTGCTTGTAGGATTAGAATAGCGGTTTTAATATACTCACAACAGAGCCAGCCTATTAGCCATTGAACTTTCGGTGAACTGGCCGGCTGACCCTGTGGCACTGACCTTTTATACAGCAGCTTCCGGGGGAGGAGTCCTGGGCAGAGCCAAGGGAGAAGCCCCATACAACTCGAGCATTCCCAGAGCTACTCCCCCTGGAGGACAGGTAGTGCAACTGCACTTACAATACAGACACATGGATGTACAGATTACAATCCGGTGTGAATCACATTCACCACAGGGAAACACCAGCTTGTCCTATTTTTCCCGGAGAAAGTGTTCACTCTGTTCATTTGTGGTTTCACGCCATTTTTCTTGTGTTCCTGCTCCTCATCAGTGCATCTGCCTTGCAGTTTGGTGTTCATCACAATTTTGTGATATTCTTCTGTGTGTCTTCGTGTCTCACTGAGCTATGCTCTGGAAAGTTGGAGGTTGCTGGTTCCTTGCTCCAGCATCATTGTGCATTGGCTGAACGTTGCAGTGTCTGTCCGTGGTGATTACAGGGGAGTCTGCTTGTGTTGCTGGTCATTTTCCTGTGTGTCATCCACTTGGGGCACAGTGGTGATTATAGGATGTAAAAACAGAAAATGCTGGATAAGAACATAAGAACTAGGAGCAGGAGTAGGCCATCTGGCCCCTCGAGCCTGCTCCACCATTCAATGAGATCATGGCTGATCTTTTGTGGACTCAGCTCCACTTTCCGGCTCGAACACCATACCCCTTAATCCCTTTATTCTTCAAAAAACTATCTATCTTTACCTTAAAAAAAATAATGAAGGAGCCTCAACTGCTTCACTGGGCAAGGAATTCCATAGATTCACAACCCTTTGGGTGAAGAAGTTTCTCCTAAACTCAGTCCTAAATCTAGTTCCCCTTATCTTGAGGCTATGCCCCCTAGTTCTGCTTTCACCCGCCAGTGGAAACAACCTGCCCGCATCTATCCTATCTATTCCCTTCATAATTTTAAATGTTTCTATAAGATCCCCCCTCATCCTTCTAAATTCCAACGAGTACAGTCCCAGTCTACTCAACCTCTCCTCATAATCCAACCCCTTCAGCTCTGGGATTAACCTAGTGAATCTCCTCTGCACACCCTCCAGTGCCAGTATGTCCTTTCTCAAGTAAGGAGACCTAAACTGAACACAATACTCCAAGTGTGGCCAGAGTCGGCTGACTTACCAAAGTACAATGACCAGAGTTACGCAGCTTGGGGGGGGGGGGGGGATACCGGGTTGCTGCTGGAATGGCCAAGGAGCTGGAGCGTGCAGAGGGGATCAGGATGGCGGTCTATCGCTGTGGGGAACGGGCTGAGCGGGGGGCACGGGCACGTGGCGGACTACGGAAGGGTGATGGCTAGTCGACGGGGGAGGGGGGCAGGTGGCCATCCGATCCGGCTGATCACCTGGAACGTGAGGGAACTGAATGGGCCGGTCAAACGATCCCGCGTGCTCGCGCACCTGAGGGGGCTGAAGGGACTCAAAGTTTCACTGACTTGTTTGTAGATGGGAACTTTGCCAGCTTTAACAAGATCTCTCTGTACATCAATTTTCCCCAAGACCCTTCCATTGACCATATAGTTCGCTCTTGAATTTGATCTTCCAAATGCATCACCTCGCATTTGCCTGGATTGAACTCCATCTGCCATTTCTCTGCCCAACTCTCCAATCTATCTATATGTTGTTGTATTCTCTGACAGTCCTCCTCGCTATCTACAACTCCACCAATCTTAGTATCATCTGTAAACTTGGTAATCAGACCACCTATACCTTCCTCCAGGTCATTTATGTAGATCACAAACAACAGTGGTCCGAGCACGGATCCCTGTGGAACACCACTAGTCACCCTTCTCCATTTTGAGACACTCCCTTCCACCACTACTCTCTGTCTCCTGTTGCCCAGCCAGTTCTTTATCCATCTAGCTAGTACATCCTGAACCCCATACGACTTCACTTTTTCCATCAATCTGCCATGGGAAACCTTATCAAACGCCTTACTAAAGTCCATGTATATGACATCTACAGCCCTTCCCTCATCAATTAACTTTGTCACTTCCTCAAGAATTCTATTAGGTTTGTAAGGCATGACCTTCCCTGCACAAAACCATGCTGCCTATCACTGATAAGTCTATTTTCTTCCATATGTGAATAGATCCTATCCCTCAGTATCTTCTCCAACAGTTTGCCTACCACTGACGTCAAGCTCACAGGTCTATAATTCCCTGGATTATCCCTGCTACCCTTCTTAAACAAAGGGACAACATTAGCAATTCTCCAGTCCTCCGGGACCTCACCCGTGCTCAAGGATGCTGCAAAGATATCTGTTAAGGCCTCGGCTATTTCGACCCTCGCTTCCCTCAGTAACCTGGGATAGATCCCATCCGGTCCTGGGGACTTGTCCACCTTAATGTCTTTTAGAATATCCAAAACTTCCCCCTTCCGTATGACAACTTGACCTAGAGTATTTAAACATCCATCCCTAGCCTCAACGTCCATCTTGTCCCTCTCCTTTGTGAATACCGATGCAAAGTACTCATTAAGAATCTCACCCATTTCCTCTGAGTCCATGCATAAATTCCCTGTTTTGGTTTTGAGTGGGCCAATCCTTTCTCTAGTTACCCTCTTGCTCCTTACATACGAATAAAAGGCGTTGGGAATTTCCTTAACCCTGTTAGCCAAAGATATTTCATGACCCCTTTTAGCCCTCTTTATTGCGTGTTTGAGATTCGTTCTACTTTCCCGATATTCCTCCAAAGCTTCATCAGTTTTGAGTTGCCTCGATCATAGATATCATAGGATTTACAGTGCAGAAGGAGGCCATTCAGCCCATCGAGTCTGCACCGGCTCTTGGAAAGAGCACCCTACCCAAGGTCAACAACTCCACCCTATCCCCAGAACCCAGTAACCCCACCCAACACTAAGGACAATTTTGGACACTAAGGGCAATTTATCATGGCCAATCCATCTAACCTGCACATCTTTGGACTGTGGGAGGAAACCGGAGCACCCACAGGAAACCCACGCACGCACAGGGAGGATGTGCAGACTCTGTACAGACAGTGACCCAAGCCGGAATCGAACCTGGGACCCTGGAGCTGTGAAGCGATTGTGCTATCCACAATGCTACCGTGCTGCCCCTATGTATGCTTCCTTTTTCATCTTAGCTAGTCTCACAATTTCACCCGTCATACATGGTTCCATAAACTTGCCATTTCTATCTTTCATTTGCACAGGAACATGTCTGTCCTGCACTCTAATCATCTTTCCTTTAAAGACTCCCACATTTCAAATGTGGATTTACCCTTAAACAGCTGCTCCCAATCCACATTCCCTAGCTCCTGCCGAATTTTGTTATACTCTGCCTTTCCCCACTTTAGTACTCTTCCTTTCGGACCCCTCTTGTCCTTGTCCATGAGTATTCATTCTCATACATTCTCAGTGCTGAATACACTGGAATACAATGGTTAATTCATTATATGAGACAATAACTGAGTTCCCACAGTAAAGCCACTTAATATTTAGCTTCTTTAGCCATATCTGTTCAACTAGCCCCTGTATCAGGCGCTCAGAGTGCAATTGAACATCCTTGACTTGCAGCGTGTTGGGACCCGTGGTGATGTGCCAGTTACATGCAGCACTCATCTCATAGATGACAAACCCCTCCCAGGGGCGACCCGTGACCTGGAACACTTCAGCCACCAGACCCAGTCCAACCCTGTTGAGGGGGTTCGCCCCACTCCAGTAACAAAAGCATCAGCAATCTGCGAAAACATTTCTTCAACAACATCATCAGGTGGCTCATTTGGATCAATGTCGGGCACCAGGAGCGGCGTAGCCACCGAAGCTGGCCACTTCCCGACATAAAATGGAACATTGAGTTGCATGCAGGGAAAATTGGACAACGACAGAGAGGCAAGCAGGTTGCAGAACCTCTCTGTGGATTCTGTCTGTGAAGAAACCAGAAAGCATAGAAACTAACAAGCTGCACATATTAATTGAGCGATTCCCGGTGATTCCCAAGCACAATGGACACAACAATTAAAAGAGATTGAAACATTCTATAGCAGGTCAGACATCCCGGCGCCAGTGGAGTCTGAAACAAAAGGACACAAACAAGGTGGAAAGAACCGCCCAGTGATCAAGGAACAGCCCCGTTATTGGGGAAATTCAAATCAATAGATTGGGAAGAGACCCAATCGATTGCAAGTTTATAGAGGGTCCGCCCAGATGGGCACGAAACCCAAAACAGTATAAGGCAGAGACCCCGACCTCAGCTCTCTCTCTTAGCCAGGCTCTCTTAGCCAGCCCTCTGCTCTCTTAACCGGCCCTCCCAGCAGAACACCTTTGCAGCAGCTCTCCAGGAACTTGGACGCGAGGAGAGGCCTGGCCAAATGCTACACCGACAAGTAAGTGTCATACAACGCACGCTACGAGAGTAGACACTCCTGACCCCTTTAGTCCACACCAACTGGAAGCCTGCGGATCCAGGACAAAGCAAGAGGCCATTGTTCCCTGATCCGGCAGTTCCCTTATTCCAGATAGGTATTGGCCTAGTAGTGGTAGGAACAGTTTAGTCTTAGTATTATGTGCATGAGTAGTAAATAACTGTGTAATAATAAACGTGTCTGGTTTGAACTTACTAACTGGTGTATAGAGTCATTGATCTGAACTTGAATCTTGTAGGATACCTGGCGACTCTAAAGCTAAGGAATAAAACAGAGCCAATTGAGTGTAAAGCACACTCACCCGGAACGAGCAACAGCGGTATTCTCCCCTACCAGGCGGGGCGGGGGGTTCCGGCGTAGCGGAGTGGCGCCAACCACTCTGGCGTTGGGCCTACCGAAAGGTGCGGAATTCTCCGCACCTTTAGGGGCTAGGCCCACGCCGGAGTGGCTCCCACTCCACCGTTTGGCGCCACGCCGACTGGCGTCAGAGCTGGCCGAAAGGCCTTCACCGGTCGGCGATGCGCCGGAACATCAGTGGCCGCTGACGTCACCACCTGCACATGCGCGGTGGAGGGGGTCTCTTCCGCCTCCGCCATGGTGGAGGCGGCGGAAGAAAAAGAGTGCCCCCCACGGCACAGGCCCACCGCCGATCAGTGGGCCCCGATCGCGGGCCAGGCCATCGTGGGTGCGTCCCCCCGGGTCCGATCGCCCCACGCCCCCCCAGGGCCCGCTTGCACGCCTGCTCCCGCCGGCACCAGAGGTGGTTTAAACCACGTCGGCGAGAGAGGCTTGACAGCGGCGGGACTTCGGCCCCTCGCGGGCCGGAGAATTGGCGCGGGGGGGCCCGCCGACCGGGGGGGTCCGCCGACCGGCGGGGCGCGATTCCCGCCCCCGCCAATTCCCAGGTGGCGGAGAATTCCGCCCCAGGTCTCACAGTATCTACTTGCTTCAAACCAGATTGCCTTCTGGACTCAGGAATCTTTTTCAAAATTGGTCCTTCTTTCCGGCTACGGAAAAGCAACAACAGCCTCCAGGCATTTGCAGCCGCCAGCAGGAGCAAGCAGCAAACACAACCTGCAGCTGAGACAACTAACAAGGCCAATTCCTCATTAGCAATAGCCTTCAGCTGTGAAGCTAGTAGCTGCTTACAGTCAAATGGAGTTAAAGTGACCGTCCGCATAGAACCAAGAGCAGGTCTCTGTCCTGGAAGTGTTTGGTCGGACAGATAGGCAGCAGCAGCTGTAGTTACCCCTGTTATGGCTCCCCACAATATTTAAAGATGTCTTGAAGGCCTCACAGACGAAAAACGCATCCCCAGGAGCGACCCGTGACCTGCACCACTGCAGCCCCCAGACCAAGCCCAACCCCGTTGAGCGGGTTCGCCCCGTTCCAGTGCCCTTGAGCTGCATGCCGGAAAATGAAAATGTCCACTGACCTCCTCCATTTGGGCCTGATCCAGAACTCGCCATTGGGAGCGGGCTGGTTAGAGAGCAAACTGATCTCGCAAATCGGCACAAGTCACAATTTTGGCCTTTCCGCTGTTTAACTGGGGCGCCCAGATCCCTGCCGGGTGCAACACGGTGGCTAAATGGCACCGCAAGTCTTTACTATTATTTTCACGCTCATAGTTTTTCATTTGCTCATACTGTCCATCTTTTCCTCAACTATCTCCAAGCACATTGTTGGAAAGGATTTTGTTGTTACCTCAAACCAGCAGTGGTTCTATTTCAAGGTTGTACGATCTTCATATCCTCTGGACCCTTCCTTTTCTACAAGGTCAGGACTGATTGGGAAGTGGAGCTTGGGCTTGACAGCCTTAAAGATGACTGGTGGGAGGCCGTTTTAGGATCAATTCCACGTCCTCCTGTGCTCGGTCAAACTTAATTCAGTTGAAGGTTCTGCGCAGAAATAGTACGTTTTTCTCCAACACAAGCAACAAATGTGACAGATGCTCACTTGCCCCTGCAAACCAGATCCACATGTTCAGGTCATGCCCGAAGCTGGCCGGTGTCTGGTCATCCTTCATAGTGGAGACCATTCAGCCCATCAACCCTCGACCCTACCTCAGCCCACTCCTTCTTTGACACACTTTTTCAAAGTTCTAAATAGTGACCCACAGCCTTGACCTTTTTTGGAGTTGCATCTAGACTGGTCAGTTTCACGAAGATGGAGGCAGTCGCCATTGCATTTGCTTCATTCATAGTCCCCAGACGGACTTTATTAACCTGGAAGTCCCCCAAGCCACCCAATGCTTCATCCTGGTTGGAAGAGTTAATGTCTTTTCTATATTTGGAGAAGGTTAAGTATACTGTAAGATGATCACTGAGAAATGTTTTCATAGCTGGCAACCATTTTTTTCTTTTCTTTAAAGAGTGTTTCTAAATTACTGTTGACCGTTGCTTTACTTTTTTGTCTGCTTGTTGGGGGGAAGGGGGGGCGGGGCTTGCAATGTACTTTACCTGCTCCTTTGCTCTTTCGGAATTCAATTAAAATAATTTCAAAACACTCCGCAGGTCTAACAGTATCCGGAGAGGGAAACAGAGTTAATACCGGGTCCACAGGACTCTTTCAAGGCTTCTGCCACCTGCAATCTCATGGATTGACTTGGGGTCTGCTGTCTATATCTGAGGGTCTTAGCTTTCCCGAGTTTTCCGAAGTGTCACATAGAACATTACAGCGCAGTACGGGCCCTTCGGCCCTCGGTGTTGCGCCGACTCGTGAAACCATCTGAAGCCTATCTGACCTACACTATTCCATTTTCATCCATATGTCTATCCAGTGACCACTTAAATGCCCTTAAAGTTGGCGAGTCTACTACTGTTGCAGGCAGGGCGTTCCACACCCCTACTCATCTCTGAGTAAAGAAACTGCCTCTGACATCTGTCCTATATCTACCACCCTTCAATTTAAAGCTATGTCCCCTCGTGTTGGTCATCACCATCCGAGGAAAAAGACTTTCACTGTCCACCCTATCTAACCCTCTGACTATCTTATATGTCTCTATTAAGTCACCTCTCAGCCTTCTCCACTCTAACGAAAACAACCTCAAGTCCCTGAGCCTTTCCTCGTAAGACCTTTCCTCCATACCAGGCAACATCCTAGTAATTCTCCTCTGAACCCTTTTCAAAGCTTCCACATCCTTCCTATAATGTGGTGACCAGAACTGCACGCAGTACTCCAGGTGCGGCCGCAGAGTTTTGTACAGCTGCAGCATGACCTTGTGGCTCCGAAACTCAATCCCCCTACTGATAAAGGCTAGCACACCATATGCCTTCTTAACATCCCTATTAACCTGGGTGACAACTTTCAGGGATTTATGTACCTGGATGCCGAGATCGCTTTGTTCATCTACACTACCAAGAATCTTGCCATTAGCCCAGTACTCTGCATTCCTGTTACTCCTTCCAAAGTGAACCACCTCACACTTTTCCGCATTAAACTCCATCTGCCACCTCTCAGCCCAGCTCTGCAGATTATCTATGTCCCTCTGTATCCTATAACACCCTTCAGCACTATCCACAACTCCACCGACCTTCGTGTCATCTGCAAATTTACTAACCCATCCTTCTACACCCTCTTCCAGGTCATTTATAAAAATGACAAACAGCAGTGGCCCCAAAACAGATCCTTGCGGTACACCACTAGTAACTGAACTCCAGGATGAACATTTGCCATCAACCACCACCCTCTGTCTTCTTTCAGCTAGCCAATTACTGATCCAAACCGCTAAATCACCTTCAATCCCATTTTCTGCAATAGCCTACCGTGGGGAACCTTATCAAACGCCTTACTGAAATCCATATGCACCACATCAACTCCTTTACCCTCATCCACCTGTTTGGTCACCTTCTCAAAAAACTCAATAAGGTTTGTGAGGCATGACCTACCCTTCACAAAACCGTGTTGACTATCGCTAATCAACTTGTTCTTTTCAAGATGATTATAAACCTTATTGAACTTTTCCAACATTTTACCCACAACCGAAGTAAGGCTCACACGAAGTCTCGGCTGATTGCAGTTGAAACGTTGCACTGGGATTGCTCTTGCCTGCGAGGGGAGTTGGCTGGACAGTGCTGACATGACTGCCCATCCTCTTGTGGTCAGTTTGAGTATTGCTTTCCTTGGCCTTGGGTGTCTCTGCCCCTTTGTTGCTTCACTAGCAGAGTTACTTTGGGTTGCCCTGCATCATGGCTTGCTTTCGCCCAATGTACCCAAATCCAAAGATGTGCAGATTAGGTGGATTGGCCATGCTAAATTGCCCCTCAAGTGTCCAAAAGGTTAGGTATGGTTACTGGGTTGAGGGCTCCTTCTACACTGTAGGGTTTCTATGATTCTATAACATGGATCAGTGCTGTTGGCAGATTTAAAACCATTTGGATGGATTTTTCCAGTCAGATCTTCCTTGGCCTGTAGAATGTCTGAAAAGGCTTGGTCCACCAATCCCAACAATTCTGCCTGTTGTGATTGGACTTAACGTCACCATCTTCACAGCCTTCAGCCAATCTGTATAATTTGTTGGACATGTTTGGTCACTTTTGCGCCAAAGATTTGTGGCCTCTCAAAATGAAAGAGGTATTGAATGATTTTAGAACTTCAGATTTATTGCCTCCAAATAATATCTGAATCAGACATACTGAATAAAGTAGTGTATTCACTTGTTCAGCTACTTTCTTTTTATCTAAACCTGAAGCTATTATGCATCTTAAGAATCCAAATTGGTCCGATAGCGTCCATAGTTACTTTAAAGTTCAGGCGAGTACAGCTTTAAATACTCTGCATGTTTTAATGGTGACGTTCAGTAACCGTTTTCTCAGTCTTCCCGTGTTTTGGTGGGCTCCCATGGTGACGGCAGTCCAGACCTCATTGCACTTAGTTTTTTGCAGCAATGTACTCAATGAACAGTTCTAGGCCTCCCTGTGAAACCGAGAGTTTTACAATCTTAGTTCCAACTTTGGTAGACGCTGTTAAATACACTTTTTTTTTCTTACACTGACCTTGGCTGTCACGTGGTCCGGTGCTGATTCGGAGCACAGGGTGGCCATGATGATTTCAGAAATGGGCTGCTCTGACCTTTTTTTTTTCCGACCAGATCTGGCTTAGAACCGATTTTCTTTGCTCACCCTTGCTAGGTCCTTCGAGTCTGCACTCTGGGCATTCGCAATGGATCTCTAAGAGATCTTGTGAAGTCCTCAGCTGCACAGTGCAGTTTGCCCTTCTGCTTCCAGTCCTGCAATGGAGCTTCTTTCAGTCAGGTCAAAAGTGCTGTTCTTTTCTAGATTTGGAATTTCTGCTCCAGCTTCTGTAAGGTTCTAGGTTTTCCCATTAGCTGCCACCAATGCTGTATATTGTACATTCAGTAGGTCCCATGAAGCAGTCTTGTATGGTTGAACATTAAGTGCTGACTGATAACACAGCTATGTTCAGGTATACACATTATAGTCGCAAGCTATGAGCTAATTACACACTTGCTCCTACACAGGTCTCTGCCTAGTCCACAACAGACCCTCCTCTCAGGACTTGTGTCTCTTTACATCACACTGTGGGCAGTTCAGTTTCCATTCCCACATTAACCCTCGTTATGCCAGATACCCTTGTACTACAGTGGCCACTTAGAGAAGCCTGCTGAAGATGCAGGTGCATTCTGAAAGGTAGGTGCCAAATATTTTAGCAACTTGAACTGACACTACTGCATACTGTATTATTCAGTAGGTGTGTTTTAATGTGATGATACATCAGTGAAAACCGTCCTGCAAAGCTAAGCAACCCTGATGTTGACTAACATCGTGTAACTGTTGTGCTTTACAGCATTTTCTATTTTCCAAAAATGCATTATTTGATTTGGATTTATTATTGTCACATGGGGCAGCAGGGTAGCATGGTGGTTAGCATAAATGCTTCACAGCTCCAGGGTCCCAGGTTCGATTCCCGGCTGGGTCACTGTCTGTGTGGAGTCTGCACGTCCTCCCCCTGTGTGCGTGGGTTTCCTCCGGGTGCTCCGGTTTCCTCCCACAGTCCAAAGATGTGCGGGTTAGGTGGATTGGCCATGCTAAATTGCCCGTAGTGTCCTAATAAAAGTAAGGTTAAGGGGGGGGGGTTGTTGGGTTACGGGTATAGGGTGGATACGTGGGTTTGAGTAGGGTGATCATGGCTCGGCACAACATTGAGGGCCGAAGGGCCTGTTCTGTGCTGTACTGTTCTATGTTCTATGTTCTATTAGTATACAGTGATAAGTACTGTTTCTTCCATGCCGTACAAACAATGCATCCCGTACATAGGGAAGGAAGGAGAGACTGCAGAATATGTTATAGTTATAGCAAGGGGTCGAGAAAAGATCAACTTAATACGAGGTAGGCCCATTCAAAAGTCTGATGGCAGTAGGGAAGAAGCTGTTCTTGAGTCGGTCGATACATGACCTCAAACGTTGGTATCTTTTTCCTGACGGAAGAAGGTGGAAGAGAGTATGTCTGGGGTGCATGGGGTCCTTAATTATGCTGGCTGCCTTTCCGAGGCAGCGGGAATTATAGACAGTCAATGGATGGGAGGCTGGTTTGCGTGATGGGCTGGGCTACATTCATGACCTTTTGTAGTTTCCTGCGGTTTTGGGCAGAGCAGACTCCATACCAAGCTGTGATACAACCAGAAAGAATGCTTTCTTTGGTGTATCTGTAGAAGTTGGTGAGTGTCGCAGCTGAAATGCCAAATTTCCTTAGTCTTCTGAGAAAGTAGAGTCGTTGGTGGGCTTTCTTAACGAGTGTCGACATGGGGGGGAACCAAGACAGGCTGTTGGTGATCTGTACACCCAAAAACTTGAAGCTCTCTATTCAATTTGCAAAAAAGAATGCCCCGTCAGCCTCTGCTGTCAAGTTTTGAGCCGAAATCAAAATCCATAGAATCTCTCCAATGCAGGAGGCTGCACCATCGAATGACAGAGACGATTGTTAAAAAACCCTGCTTTGAAATTTGGAACAAAAATAATTGACAGGCACTCTGGTTTGAAATGGACACCATTCTATTCTGTCAATTTTAGGCTGGAAGTTTTAGTAATGACAGCTGTATCTATTATGAATGCTTAGCTGGGTTTCAAATACCATTAATGGCTTCAGCTCAGCAGGTGTTTCCAACAGGTCAATGTGATTGTCTACTGTGTGGGTGAGGAGAGTTGGCATGCTTGCTACTTGTGTACATCATCGCTTCTCATTTTCAGACCACACCACTGATCAGCAGCAATGTAAAGAGAGGGCCAAATGTGCAAATCTCTCCCAGACAGCACAGCCTCTTCATGGGCAAGCCCTCAGCTCTGCATGCTTGGAGGTGCCACACAGAAACTGGGTCCCTCACAAGTCTCAGGATTATGCTTCAGAGGAGGTTTGACTCTTGATATGTAGTGTGGCCCAGTCACAAGTGGACATGTCTCGGCAGTCGGGTGGCGGGAGGGGGTGGTCAGGCGGAGTTGGTGGGGTGGTCAGGCGGAGAGGGTGGGGTGGTCAGGCGGAGAGGGTGGGGTGGTCAGGCGGAGAGGGTGGGGAAAGAGTAGTCAGTCATGGGGGGGGGGGAGTCAGTCATGGGAGGGGGGAAGTCAGTCATGGGGGGGGAAGTCAGTCATGGGGGGGGGGAAGTCAGTCATGGGGGGGGGAAGTCAGTCATGGGGGGGGAAGTCAGTCATGGGGGGGGGGAAGTCAGTCATGGGGGGGGAAGTCAGTCATGGGTGGGGGGGGAGTCAGTCATGGGTGGGGGGAAGTCAGTCATGGGTGGGGGGGGGAGTCAGTCATGGGTGGGGGGGGGAGTCAGTCATGGGTGGGGGGGGGAGTCAGTCATGGGTGGGGGGGGAGTCAGTCATGGGTGGGGGGGAGTCAGTCATGGGTGGGGGGGAGTCAGTCATGGGTGGGGGGGGAGTCAGTCATGGGTGGGGGGGGGAGTCAGTCATGGGTGGGGGGGGGGAGTCAGTCATGGGTGTGGGGGGGGGGAGTCAGTCATGGGTGGGGGGGGAGTCAGTCATGGGTGGGGGGGGGAAGTCAGTCATGGGTGGGGGGGGAAGTCAGTCATGGGTGGGGGGGGGAAGTCAGTCATGGGTGGGGGGGGAAGTCAGTCATGGGTGGGGGAGTCAGTCATGGGGGGGAATCAGTCATGGGGGGGAGTCAGTCATGGGGGGGGGGGAGTCAGTCATGGGGGGGGGAGTCAGTCATGGGGGGGAGTCAGTCATGGGGGGGGAGTCAGTCGGGGGGGGAGTCAGTCGGGGGGGGGGGCAGTCGGGGGGGGGAGTCAGTCATGGGGGGGGAGTCAGTCATGGGGGGGGAGTCAGTCATGGGGGGGGGGTCAGTCATGGGGGGGGAGTCAGTCATGGGGGGGGGAGTCAGTCATGGGGGGGAGTCAGTCATGGGGGGGGAGTCAGTCATGGGGGGGGAGTCAGTCATGGGGGGGGAGTCAGTCATGGGGGGGGGGGGGGGGAGTCAGTCATGGGGGGGAGTCAGTCATGGGGGGGAGTCAGTCATGGGGGGGAGTCAGTCATGGGGGGGAGTCAGTCATGGGGGGGAGTCAGTCATGGGGGGGGGAGTCAGTCATGGGTGGGGGGGAAGTCAGTCATGGGTGGGGGAGTCAGTCATGGGGGGGAATCAGTCATGGGGGGGGGAGTCAGTCATGGGGGGGGAGTCAGTGGGGGGGGAGTCAGTGGGGGGGGGAGTCAGTCGGGGGGGGAGTCAGTGGGGGGGGGAGTCAGTGGGGGGGGGAGTCAGTCGGGGGGGGGGAGTCAGTCATGGGGGGGGAGTCAGTCATGGGGGGGGAGTCAGTCATGGGGGGGGGGGTCAGTCATGGGGGGGGAGTCAGTCATGGGGGGGGAGTCAGGCATGGGGGGGGAGTCAGTCATGGGGGGGGAGTCAGTCATGGGGGGGGGGAGTCAGTCATGGGGGGGAGTCAGTCATGGGGGGAGTCAGTCATGGGGGGGAGTCAGTCATGGGGGGGGGAGTCAGTCATGGGGGGGGAGTCAGTCATGGGGGGGGAGTCAGTCATGGGGGGGAGTCAGTCATGGGGGGGGGAGTCAGTCATGGGGGGGGGGGAGTCAGTCATGGGGGGGGAGTCAGTCATGGGGGGGAGTCAGTCATGGGGGGGGAGTCAGTCATGGGGGGGGAGTCAGTCATGGGGGGGGAGTCAGTCATGGGGGGGGAGTCAGTCATGGGGGGGGAGTCAGTCATGGGGGGGGAGTCAGTCATGGGGGGGGAGTCAGTCATGGGGGGGAGTCAGTCATGGGGGGGGGAGTCAGTCATGGGGGGGGGAGTCAGTCATGGGGGGGGAGTCAGTCATGGGGGGGGAGTCAGTCATGGGGGGGGAGTCAGTCATGGGGGGGGGAGTCAGTCATGGGGGGGGAGTCAGTCATGGGGGGGGGAGTCAGTCATGGGGGGGGAGTCAGTCATGGGGGGGGAGTCAGTCATGGGGGGGGAGTCAGTCATGGGGGGGGGAGTCAGTCATGGGGGGGGGACAGTCATGGGGGGGGGGAGGAGTCAGTCATGGGGGGGGGGAGGAGTCAGTCATGGGGGGGGGAGTCAGTCATGGGGGGGAGTCAGTCATGGGGGGGGGAGTCAGTCATGGGGGGGAGTCAGTCATGGGGGGGGAGTCAGTCATGGGGGGGGAGTCAGTCATGGGGGGGGGGGGGAGTCAGTCATGGGGGGGGGGGGAGTCAGTCATGGGGGGGGGGGAGTCAGTCATGGGGGGGGGCAGTATGGTCCAATCAGGGTGGGGGGTACCTGAGTGACCCCAGTACCTGCCCCTCTGGGCCTGTCCCAGTTACCTTCCAGGTAGATTTTGTTCCGCAATTGCAGTATCTGGTCGCGGCTGTTCCATTGCCGGAAACACTCCATCCTCAGCGCCGGTCCTCACACCCACAGCTCAGCCCCGGTCCCCACACCCACAGCTCAGCCCCGATCCCCACACCCACAGCTCAGCCCCGGTCCCCACACCCACAGCTCAGCCCCGGTCCCCACACCCACAGCTCAGCCCCGGTCCCCACACCCACAGCTCAGCCCCGGTCCCCACACCCACAGCTCAGCCCCAGTTCCCACAGCTCCACTGCCCAGCGGCCACCAGCCACCGCCTTTTATACCCGCGCCTCACACAGCCGCATTGTGAGAGGACAATAACCGGCCAATAAGACCGCTCCAGGGGCGGGGTTCCACCAGAGCGCGCCAAGGGGCGGGGTTCCACAGAGGGCGGAGTTACCGGGGACGGAGCTCCACCAGAGAGCGCCAGGGGGCGGGTCTCCATCAGAGCGTCAGGGGGCAGAGATCCACCAGAGCGCGCCATGGGGCGGAGCTCCACCAGAGAGCGCCAGTGGGGGGGTGGGGCCATGAATCTGAGCGGAGGACGACGACACCATTTGGTCATTTGTGTTGCTGCCAGCTAGCTCCCTGCAGCAATCCTGCTAGTGTTCTAGTGCACCTCCTACTTTGCAGCCTTTTCAAAGTGACCAGCACAAAGTGGGGGCAGCACGGTAGCACAGTGGTTAGCATTGTTGCTTCACAGCTCCAGAGTCCCAGGTTCGATTGCCAGCCTCAGGTCACTGTCTGTGTGGAGTCTGCACATGTCTGCGTGGGTTTCCTCTAGGTACTCTGGTTTCCTCCCATCATCCAAAGATGTTCAGGTTAGATGGATTGGCCATGCTAAATTCCCCTTGGTGTCCAAGAAACGTTAGGTGGAGATAGGGTGGAGGTGTGGTGGGCTTAAGTAGGGTGCTCTTTCTCAGGGCTGGTGCAGACTCGATGGGCTGAATGCCCTCCTTCTGTATTGTAGATTCTATGATTATCTAATTTTATATTGTGTTTAGACAATTCCCTTCAGAAAGTCAGAAAATCTACCTCCAGCTGTTCCTCAGTGGTGGAGGGTTTAAATATTCGTGGAAGGGGGAGCAATCAAACAGGTTTTGTCCTGGATAGTGTTGAGCTGCTTGAGTGTTGTTGGAGCTAAACTCATCCAGGCAAGTGGGAGGTATTCCATTACAGTCCTGATCTGTGCCTTGTAGATGGTGGACAGGCATGGGGGGGGGGGGGGGGGCTCAGGAGGTGAGTTACTCACTGAAGGGTTCCTAGTCTTTGACCTGGCCTGGTAGTAACAGTATTATTACGGCTTGTCCAGTTCAGTTTCTGATCAATGGTAACCCCCAGGATATTGATTGTGGGGGATTCAGCAATGGTAATGCCATTGAATGTCATGGTGGTTAGATCCTCTCTTGTAGGAGATGGTCATTGCCTGCCACTTGTGTGGCCCAAATGTAACTTGCCACTTGTCAGCCCAAGCCTGGATATTGTCCAGGTCTTACTGCATTTGTACATGCACTACTTCAGTGACTGAAGAGTCACGAAAGGTACTGAACATTGTCTTCATACAGTCATCAGCAATCATTCCCACGTCTGATGGAAGTGAGACGATTGATGAAGCAGCTGAGGATGATTGTGCCGAGGACATTACCCTGCAGAACTTCTGCATTGATGTCCTGGAGCTGAGATGATTATTTCCCAACCACTGTGTAATGTTCTTGTCGGATGGCCTGATTTATATTACAATAACACTTGTAGCTAAAGCTATAAACAATTTATTAACATTAACTGTGGGTCAAATATACACAAAACAACAGATGAATAACAATATGAACATGCACAAGCCACCTCTCTCCCAGCTCCTGAGTTATTCTGAGGTCACCTGACTCTTAACTCGAATTTGAATGCTACATACAGGATTAAAGGCAGGATTCTTGGAAGTGTGCAGGAATCTTGGGAGTCCACGTACATAGATCCCTCAAAGTTGCTACCCAGGTTGATAGGGTTGTTAAGAAGGCGTACAGTGTGTTGGCTTTCATTAATGCGGGATTGAGTTTAAGAGACGTGAGGTTTTGCTGCAGCTTTATAAAACCCTAGTTATACCACACTTGGAATATTGTGTTCAGTTCTGGCCACCTCATTATAGGAAGGACGTGGATGCTTTGGAGAGGGAACAGAGGAGATTTACCAGGATACTGCATGGACTGGAGGGCATGTCTTATGAAGGAAGGTTGGGGGAGCTAGGGCTTTTCTCACTGGCGCGAAGAAGGCAGAGAGTTGACTTGATAGAGTTGTACAAGGTGATGAGAGGCATGGATGGAGTGGATAGCCAGAGATTTTTCCCCAGATTGGAGGAAGGTATAGGGGAGATGTCAGAGGTCGGTTCTTTACACAGAGAGTGGTGGGTGTGTGGAATGCACTGCCAGCAGAGGTGGTGGAGTCAGAGTCATTAGGGACATTTAAGCGACTCTTAAGACAGGCACATGTGCAGCAGTAAATTGAAGGGGTGTAGGTTAGGTTGATCTTAGATTAGGATAAATGGTCAGCACAACATCGTGGGCTGAAGGGTTTGTACTGTGCTGTCACTTCTGTGCTAATGAGACTCCTAATGGTCAGTTGGTGAATTGCAACACAACCATGATATCACTACACACAACCATCTTCCTTTGTCCCGGGTATGAATCCAACCATCGGAAATTTCCACACTATTCATTGGCTTCAATTTTGCTCAGGCTCCTCGAGGCCATAATTGGTCAAATGCTGCCTTGATATCAATAGAAGTCACTCTCACCTCATCCATATTGCAGGGGAGCAGGTTATTTGGTCTTCTCCTGTTCTCATCTAACTAGAATAGTTTCATACAATTTACAGTGCAGAAGGAGGCCATTCAGTCCATCGAGTCTGCACTGTCCCTTGGAAAGAGCACCCTACCTAAGCCCGCCCCCACCATATCCCCATAACCCCACCCAATCTTTCTTTTGGACACCAAGGGCAATTTATCACAGCCAATCCACCTAACCTGCACATCTTTGGAATGTGGGAGGAAAGCGGAGCCCCCGGTCGAAACCCACGCAGACACGGGGAAAGGTGCAGACTCCGCACAGACAGTGATCCAAGCCGGGAATCGAACATCGAACCTGGAGCTGTGAAGCAATTATGCTAACCACTGTGTACCCCTCCCCCCCCCCCCCCCCGCTTAAGCGCTGTGTAAAAAAAGGTTTCTCGTCATTATTGTTTAATTTGCTCATCACCTTAAATCTGGGTTCTATGGTGCACACCTTCCACTATTTCCATTTATGGGATATAGGCAATTATTGCCCATCCCTAATTTCCCTTGAGAAAGTGACGGTCAGCGAGCATCTCGAATACAACCGACTGGCCTCCTCAGCCATTTCCGAGAGTAAATGGTGGGTCATCCACTTTGCTGTGGGTCTGACCACATATGGACAGCAGATTTCCTTCCCTAGAGGGCATCTGTGAAGCTGAGTTTCTTTATTTAAACAACAATCCAGTAGTTTTAAAACATGAGATTTATTTAATTTCCCCAGCTAGTAGGATTTGACCACAAATCCGCAGATTATAGAATCATAGATTTTACAGTGCAGAAGGAGGCCATTCGGTCCATCGAGTCTGGACCGGCCCTTGGAAAGAGCACCCTACTTAAGCCCACACCTCTACCCTATCCCCGTAACCCCCACCTAACCTTTTGGACCCTAAGGGGCAATTTTAGCGTGGCCAATCTACCTAACCTGCACATCTTTGGACCTTTGGAGGAGCACCTGGAGGAAACCCATGCACAAATGGGGAGGAAGTGCAAACTCTACACAGTCACCCAAGGCTGGAATTGAACCCAGGACCCTGGTGCTGTGAACAAAACTGAAAATGCTGGAAAATCTCAGCAGGTCTGGCAGCATCTGTAAGGAGAGAAAGGGCTAACGTTTCGAATCCAGATGACCCTTTGTCAAAGCTGGTGCTGTGGGGCAGCAGTGCTAGCCACTGTGCTACCATGTTGCCCCTGTGCCATCACCAGCACCGATGACAGAAGTTGCCTCTCAGGTACATTCTGAAACCTTCACCCATGTCCCGTCTGAATCATAGAATTTACAGTGCAGAAGGCCAATCGGCCCATCGAGTCTGCACGGGCTCTTTGAAAGAGCACCCTACCCAAGCCCAGACTTCCGCCCTATCCCCATAACCCAGTAACCCCTCCCAACACCAAGGGCAATTTTGGACACTAAGGGCAATTTAGTGTAGCCATCTGGGACGGCCACTTTCAGTATATAAAATGGACACTCGCAGAGCCTATAGGGAAAATGGACAATGCAAAGCAAAGAAGCAGGCACTGAGCCTGAATGTATATTTGGAAGACAGACTGTAGACTGTTTTGTTATGCTCTTGGCGTAGCATAAGCTGCTTCCTTGATGTTCACTCTGACAAAGGAAGATTCAGACGTGGAGGTAACTTCAACACGTTTATTAAACTATTTACAATTCTCCTACTCGGATTCGCCACTACTGTTAATCCTTCTATAGCTACTCAGACTGACGAACCAGTCTGCTACAATCCACGTGGTGGGTGTGATGTTGAATCAGCCCTGTGTCTGTACTCACTGAGTGTCTCCACTGGAAAGAGGAAGATTATGTGTGCTGTGTCCTTTATATATGGGTTGGTGTAATGCCCTCCTGTGGTAGTGTCACCTCTGTGTGTATCGTGAATGCCTATTGGTCGAGTCCTATCTTACTGACCTATTGGTTGAGTGTCTGTGTGTCATGTCTCTGGTGCTCCCTCTAGTGTCTAGCTAGTCTACGTGTACTTACCTTAACCCCTTGTGTATCTACAGTGATGCATATCACCACATAGACGGAACCAAAACTCTGGGTCGATTTACATATTGATAGCCCATTTCCGGGAAACAAAGAAAGAGTGCTCAGGTAGCTGATACTGTTCCAGACAGTCCGGCGCCACTACCCCAACCAGAAGACACAAATAAAGCAAGGCCAACGGCCACTTAGGACACACGCAGCCATCAAGGCACCGGCCTCTTTATTAGCTTAGATCGATGACAATGATCAAGAAGCTGCCCAGTTAATTGGGACCAAGTTTAGGGCCCGCCTAAAAGTGCGCAAAGCCCCTCCAAGTATAAGAAGGAACCACCACGAAAGGTTCGCTCTCTTGGATTTGGCTCTCAAGCGGAGAGACCCTTCCACCAGCACCACCAGAAGCAAGTTCAAGGTCAACGCTCGCTACCAGACGGACGGCCTTAGCTGTACTCGTGTTACCTCTTAGAACCCAACAGCCTCAGATCTGAACAACGGCCATTGTTCCTCTGACTTAAGTGGGCACCCGAAGTTAAGTATATATGTTAGTGATAGATATAGTTTAGCCTGTAGTGTTATTGTGCATGAGTAGATCTTACTGTGTGTGTATAAATAAAGTAGTATTATCGTTGAACTAACTAACTGGTGTATTGGCTCTTTGATCGGTATTTGGGTTGAACCTTGTGGCGGTATCAAGAGATACCTGGCGACTCATAATTAGGATTAAGAAAGGCAACCTTATTAACCGTCATATTATAGCAAGTAAACAGAGCAACATTAGCATGGCCAATCCACCTAACCTGCACATCTTTGGACTGTGGGAGGAAACTGGAGCATCCAGAGGAAACCCACACAGACACGGGGAGAACGTGCAGACTCCGCACAGTGAACAAAGCCGGGAATTGAACCTGGGACCCTGGAGCTGTGAAGCAACTGTGCTAACCACTATGCTACCGTGCTGCCCGAATGTGAACGAGGTGAAAAGTGTCTGCCTGACATTAGGTCACAAATAAAGGTCAAGAAATTAATTCGCAGCACCTCTGTTATAGAATTGCTGGGTAAGATTCCTGTGGGGATGGAAATGCATTTATTTAATAAATATTCTAGTTTGCAAGTTTAATAGGAATTCCAAACTCCAAACGTGATTAATGCAGCTATCACAGTTTTTCTGAAAGTCACTCCAATTAATTTTACGAATGAATGATTCCGGGAGTCTAATATCAGCAATTTTAATTGAAAATATAAAATTTATCTTCTGACCAATCTTACTGACACATCAATCATAGAAAATGTGAAAATCCAGTGTTCAAAATAACTTACATGAGGATAGCCCAAAAGAGTGAAGGATGCCCTGAGCTTAATCTCCAATATCTTAAATTCAAGGTGCACCATCCTTACACTGGTGCACTCTCACCTTTTCATCACAGGATATGATATAACTGCAGCACGTGTTATTCTCTTTGTTTGAAACATGGCTCACATATTTTGTCTGGTTTGTACTTTTGATTGTAGGTTTCATCCTTTATCTCTCCATGATTGTTCTGGTCAGCACTTTGCTGTGATATTTCTGTGTCCAGAAAAACATCACTGAAAGTAATTTGATACAATTCTCATTTACTGATGATCTACTGTCCACAGGAAACAATTAATTCCCATGAGGATAGCCTTATCTGTGACCCTACACAATGGTCGGGAGGTCATACCCACTGACCCTACAGTCTCAGTAGTAGGGGCAGCCCGGTGGCACAGTGGTTAGTACTGCTGCCTCAGCGCCAGGGACCCAGATTTGATTCCGACCTCAGGTGACTGTGTGGAGTTTTCACATTCTTCCCTTGTCTGCGTGGGTTTCCTCTGGGTGCTCCAGTTTCCTCCCATAGTCTATAGAGGTGCAAATTAGGTGGACTGGCCACGCTAAATTGCCCCTTAGTGGCCAGGGGTGCCAGGGTTAGGAAGGGTTACGGGATTAGGGCGGGGATAAGAGAGCCTAACGGGAGTTCTTTCAGAGGGTCGGCCTACCGCCTGACCCTACAGTCATGGTGGAAAAGAGGTCATAACCCCTGACCCTACAGTCATAGTGGAAAAGAGATCAGAACTACTGACCAGCACGGTGGCAGGGGGCGCAGTGGTTAACACTGGAGCCTCACGGCACCGAGGGTCCAGGTTCGATCCCAGCCCCAGGTAACTGTTCGTGTGGAGTTTTCACATTCTCCCAGTGTCTGCGTGGGTTTCACCCCCACAACCCAAAGATGTGCAGGGTAGGTGAATTGGCCACGCTAAATTGTCCCTTAGTTGGAAAAAGAAAGAATTGGATACTCTAAATTTATTTTTTAAAACCCTGACCCGACAGTCACAGTAGAAAAGAGGCCATACCCCCTGACCCTACAGTCAGAGCGTTAGCGAGGTCATACCCCATTTGGAATAGTGTGTGGTCTTGGACCTTACAGTTCAGGAAGGTCTTGGAGCAGGCACATTCCATATTCAGCAAAATGATACCAGGACTCATACATACATACAATTTACAGTGCAAAAGGAGGCCATTCGGCCCATCGAGTCTGCACCGGCTCCTGGAAAGAGCACCCTACCCAAGGTTAACACCTCCACCCTATACCCATAACCCAGTAACCCCACCCAACACTAAGGGCAATTTTGTACACTAAGGGCAATTTATCATGGCCAATCCACCTAACCTGCACATCTTTGGACTGTGGGAGGAACCCGGAGCACCCGGAGGAAACCCACGCACACACGGGGAGGATGTGCAGACTTCCCACAGACAGTGACCCAAGCCGGAATCGAACCTGGGACCCTGGAGCTGTTAAGCGATTGTGCTATCCGCAATGCTACTGTGCTGCCCTTGACTCATGGACAGGTTGCATTGATTAGGAGTTTAAAGGTGATCTAATTGGCATGCTTAAGCAGATTAAAATATTTAGTAGATTAGATGTTGATAAACTACTTTTCCAGTGAGGGCATGAGGAGATATGATCTGAAAATTAGAGCTAAGTAGTTTTGAATCATAGAAGCAGAGAGGGCATTTTGCCCACCATGTCCATGCTAGCTCTCTCTGCTAGTACCATTTACTTTGTCCCATTTCCCCATAGCCCTCTTCACATGATCCAATTCTGCTTTGCAATCTACAATTGAATCTGCCTCCGACAAATTCTCTGGCAGTGCATTCCAGATCCTAACCAGCCCATGTTAAATAGTTTTTATCTCAGGTCACTGCTGATTCTGCTGCCAATTATGTTAAATCTGTGCCCCTCTGGTTCTCAATCCTTCCACTGTAATTGCTTTTGTCATTGAACTTTCCAGGTTTTTGGGGGGGTGGGGGGATTTTCTAAGGCCTTTATGTATTTTGAACCTTGACTAGTTAATGTATCAAAATATGAGTCAACACCTTCGGGAAGGGTCAAATAGAACAGGACCGAATGCGAGATGAAAACTGGTGCAGCACAGGGAACAGTTTCTGCTCCTGCCGTTGCTCGAATAAACTGCAATACAGCAGACTCGTCACAGCGTTTAATCCATGGCATCTCCATATTGAGTTTTCTTCCCTCCAGTATCAGTGTTTCCCGCCAAGTCCACCTTCTCATTCTTTGTACCTGCAAACAGAATAGAATTACAGAACCATACAGCAATGGTTCACAACCTTCTCAGTAACACCGCACACTTCAATGAGACAAACGATTCCACGGCACACCCACATTTTATCAGCTGAATCGATTGCCCCACAATGTAGAAGCAAACAGACAATAGCCAATCACAGACAAGATACAATTCAGCCACAATCCGTAGCTAACACATCCTTTGTTCAGTTTAAATCAGCAATCGGACTGAACTTCAGTTTAATTCAAAGCCATTATATTCAGTGCAATAATAGACTCCGATCTACAGCACAGAAAAGGCCCATTGCATCTGCGCTCACCAAAAACAACCCAACTATTTTGATCCCACTTTCCAGCACTTGGCCCATTGCCCGTAAGCCCTGGCATCACAAGTGCTCATCTAAAATACTTCTTAAATGTTATGAGGGTCTCTGACTCCAACACCCTTTCAGGCAGCGAGTTCCAGACTCCCACCACCCTCTGGGTAAAGTTATTGCTCAAATCCCCTCTAAACCTCCTGCCCCTGACCTTAAATCTATGCCCCCCGGTCATTGACTCCTCCACCAAGGGGAAAAGTTTCTTCCAGTCTGCTCTATCGATGCCCCTCATAATGTTAAACATTTCAATCATGTACCCCCACAGTCTCTTGTGCTCCAAGGAAAACAATCCAAGTCTATCCAATCTCTCTTCATAACCAAAACTCTCCGCAAAAGCAACATCCTGGTAAATCTCCTCTACACCCTTTCCAGTGCTGTCACCTCCCTCCTATAATGTGGATTCCAGAACTGCACATAGTGTCCTAGCTGAGACCTAACCAATGTTTCATACAGTTCCAGCATAACCTCCCTGCTCTTAAGCTCTTGCCTCAGCTAATAAAGGCAAATATATCCAAAAATAAGGAAGAGAGTGGCCCGCAGGTGAGGGTGCTTAATTGGGCAAGGACCTATTACATCCAAATTAGACAGGAACGAGGGAATGTGAATTGGGAACGGCTATTTGAGGACAAATCCACTTCTGACACATGGGAGGCTTTTAAAGACCAGTTAATCGTCAGCTGGTGCACAGTGGTTAGCACTGTTGCTTTACAGCCAGGGACCCGGGTTCAATTCCCGCCTTGGGTCACTGTCTGTGCGGAGTCTGCACATCCTCCCCATGTGTGCGTGGGTTTCCTCCGGTGTTCTGGTGTCCTCCCACAAGTCCCGAAAGACGTGCTGTTAGGTGAATTGGACATTCTGAATTCTCCCTCTGTGTATCCAAAGAGGCGCTGGTATGTGGTGACTAGGGGCTTTTCACAGTAACTTCATTGCTTGTGACAATAAAAATTATTCACAGATATTCATGTTCATATTATTAAATAATAATATAGTCTGATGCTGTGCAGGTTAGGTGGAGTGGCCATGCTAAATTGCCCTCAGTGTCCAAAAAGGTTAGGTGGCATTACTGGGTTACGGGGATAGGGTGGAGGTATGGGCTTACGTAGGTTGCTCTTTCCAAGGGCCAGTGCAGATTCGATGGGCTGAATGACCTCCTTCTGCACTGTAAATTCTGTGATTGAAGTGCAAGAGGCATATCCCTGCAAAACTTAAGGATAGAACTGGCAGGATTCGGAAACCATGGACGACAAGGAAAATTGTAAGCTTAGTCAAAGGGAAGCTTACAAAGGTCTAGGCATCTAAAAACTGACGAAGCCCTTAAGGAGTACAGTCAAAGTATGAAGAAACTTAAACGTGGAATTAGGAGAGCTAAAAAGGGCTATGAAATGTCTTAAGGAGAATCCCAAGGATTTTTATGTATATAGGTGCAAGATGGGAGCAAGAGAAAGAGTAGGCCCACTTAGGGACAAAGGAGGGAAGTTATGCGTGGAACCACAGGAACTGGGCGAAATCCTTAATGAGTACTTCAGAACATAGAACAGTCCAGCACAGTCCAGGCCCTTCATAGATATATAAGAACATAAGAACTAGGAGCAGGAGTAGGCCATCTGGCCCCTCGAGCCTGCTCCGCCATTCAATGAGATCATGGCTGATCTTTTGTGGACTCAGCTCCACTTTCCGGCCCGAACACCATAACCCTTAATCCCTTTATTCTTCAAAAAACTATCTATATTTACCTTAAAAGCATGTAATGAAGGAGCCTCAACTCCTTCACTGGGCAAGGAATTCCATAGATTCACAACCCTTTGGGTGAAGAAGTTCCTCCTAAACTCAGTCCTAAATCTACTTCCCCTTATTTTGAGGCTATGTCCCCTAGTTCTGCTATCACCCGCAAGTGGAAACAACCTGCCCGCATCTATCCTATCTATTCCCTTCATAATTTTAAATGTTTCTATAAGATCCCCCCTCATCCTTCTAAATTCCAACGAGTACAGTCCCAGTCTACTCAACCTCTCCTCATAATCCAGCCCCTTCAGATCTGGGATTAACCTAGTGAATCTCCTCTGCACACCCTCCAGCGCAAGTACGTCCTTTCTCAAGTAAGGAGACCAAAACTGAACACAATACTCCAGGTGTGGCCTCACTAACACCTTATACAATTGCAACATAACCTCTCTAGTCTTAAACTCCATCCCTCTAGCAATGAAGGACAAAATTCCATTTGCCTTCTTAATCACCTGTTGCACCTGTAGACCAACTTTCTGTGACTCATGCACTAGCACACCCAGGTCTCTCTGCACAGCGGCATGCTTTAATATTTTATCATTTAAATAATAATCCCGTTTGCTGTTATTCCTACCAAAATGGATAACCTCACATTTGTCAACATTGTATTCCATCTGCCAGACCCTAGCCCATTCACTTAACCTATCCAAATCCCTCTGCAGACTTCCAGTATCCTCTGCACTTTTCACTTTACCACTCATCTTAGTGTCATCTGCAAACTTGGACACATTGCCCTTGGTCCCCAACTCCAAATCATCTATGTAAATTGTGAACAATTGTGGGCCCAACACGGATCCCTGAGGGACACTACTAGCTACTGATTGCCAACCAGAGAAACACCCATTAATCCCCACTCTTTGCTTTCTATTAATTAACCAATCCTCTATCCATGCTACTACTTTACCCTTAATGCCATGCATCTTTATCTTATGCAGCAACCTTTTGTGTGGCACCTTGTCAAAGGCTTTCTGGAAATCCAGATATACCACATCCATTGGCTCCCCGTTATCTACTGCACTGGTAATGTCCTCAAAAAATTCCACTAATTTAGTTAGGCACAACCTGCCCTTTATGAACCCATGCTGCGTCTGCCCAATGGGACAATTTCTATCCAGATGCCTCGCTATTTCTTCCTTGATGATAGATTCCAGCATCTTCCCTACTACCGAAGTTAAGCTCACTGGCCTATAATTTCCTGCTCTCTGCCTACCTCCTTTTTTAAACAGTGGCGTCACGTTTGCTAATTTCCAATCCACCGGGACCACCCTAGAGCCTAGTGAATTTTGGTAAATCATCATTAGTGCATCTGCAATTTCCCTAGCCATTTCTTTTAGCACTCTGGGATGCATTCCATCAGGGCCAGGAGACTTGTCTACCTTTAGCCCCATTCGCTTGCCCATCACTAACTCCTTAGTGATAACAATCCTCTCAAGGTCCTCACCTGTCATAACCTCATTCCTATCAGTCGCTGGCATTTTATTTGTGTCTTCCACTGTGAAGACCGACCCAAAAAACCTGTTCAGTTCCTCAGCCATTTCCTCATCTCCCATTATTAAAACTCCCTTCTCATCCTCTAAAGGACCAATATTTACCTTAGCCACTCTTTTTTGTTTTTGTAAAAACTTTTGCTGTCTGTTTTTATATTCTGAGCAAGTTTACTCTCATACTCTATCTTACTCTTCTTTATAGCTTTTTTAGTAGCTTTCTGTTGCCCCCTAAAGATTTCCCAGTCCTCTAGTCTCCCACCAATCTTTGCCACTTTATATGCTTTTTCCTTCAATTTGATACTCTCCCTTATTTCCTTAGATATCCACGGTCGATTTTCCCTCTTTCTACCGTCCTTCCTTTTTGTTGGTATACACCTTTGCTGAGCACTGTGAAAAATCGCTTGGAAGGTTCTCCACTGTTCCTCAACTCTTCCACCATAAAGTCTTTGCTCCCAGTCTACCTTAGCTAGTTCTTCTCTCATCCCATTGTAATCTCCTTTGTTTAAACACAAAACACTAGTATTTGATTTTACTTTCTCACCCTCCATCTGTATTTTAAATTCCACCATATTGTGATCGCTCCTTCCGAGAGGATCCCTAACTATGAGATCATGAATCAATCCTGTCTCATTACACAGGACAAGATCTAGGACCGCTTGTCCCTCGTAGGTTCCATTACATACTGTTCTAGGAAACTATCGCGGATACATTCTATAAACTCCTCCTCAAGGTTGCCTTGACCGACCTGGTTAAACCAATCGACATGTAAATTAAAATCCCCCATGATAACTGCTGTACCATTTCTACATGCATCAGTTATTTCTTTGTTTATTGCCTGCCCCACCATAACGTTACTATTTGGTGGCCGATAGACTACTCCTATCAGTGACTTTTTCGCCTTACTATTCCTGATTTCCACCCAAATGGATTCAACCTCATCCTCCATAGCACCGATGTCATCCCTTACTATTGCCCGGATGTCATCCTTAAATAACAGAGCAACACCACCTCCCTTACCATCCACTCTGTCCTTCCGAATAGTTTGATACCCTCGGATAGTTAACTCCCAGTCGTGACCATCCTTTAACCATGTTTCAGTAATGGCCACGAAATCATAGTCATTCACGATGATTTGTGCCATCAACTCATTTATTTTATTCCGAATACTACGAGCATTCAGGTAAAGTACACTTATGTTGGTTTTTTTACCTCTGTTTTGAATCTTAACATCTCCAGTTTTAGTCCTTTTAGTATCACTGAGCTCCCCTCAGTCACTGTACCTTGTACTGTCGCCCTTTTTGATTTTTGACTATGTCTTCTCTGCCTTGCACTTTTCCCCTTACTTCCTTTTGCTTCTGTCCCTACCTTCCAACTTCCTGCATCGGTTCCCATCCCCCTGCCACATTAGTTTAAATTATTTTATATACATAGAAGATAGGAGCAGGAGCCTTTTGGCCCTTCAAGCCTGCTCCGCCATTCATCATGATCATGGCTAGTCATCCAACTCAATAGCCTAATCCTGCTTTCTCCCCATAGCCTTTGATCCCATTCTCCCCAAGTCCTATATCCAGCCATCTCTCGAATATATTCAAAGTTTCAGCATCAACTACTTCCTGTGGTAATGAATTCCACAGGCTCACCACTCTTTGTCTGAAGAAGTGTATCCTTATCTCTGTCCAAAATGGTTTACCCTGAATCCTCAGGCTGTGGCCCCTGGTTCTGGCCACACCCATCATTCTTCACTCCAGTGAGAAAAGCCCTAGCTCCCTCAACTTTTCTTCATAATACATCCTGGTATATCTCCTCTGTACCCTCTCCAAAGCATCCACATCCTTCCTATAATGAGGAAACCAGAACTGTACACAATATTCCAAATGTGGTCTAACTAGGGTTCTATAAAGCTGCAGCAAAACCTCGCGGCTCTTAAACTCAATCCCCCTGTTAATGAAAGCCAACGCACCATAAGCCTTCTTAACAACCCTAACAACCTGGTTGGCAACTTTGAGGGATCTATGTACGTGGATCCCAAGATCCCTCTGTTCCTCCACACTTCCGAGAATCCTGCCTTTAGCCCTGTATTCAGCATTCAAATTTGACCTTCCAAAATGAATAAGTTCACATTTATCAAGGTTGAACTCCATCTGCCAAGTCTCAGCCCAGCTCTGCATCCTGTCAATGCCCTGCTGTAACCTGCAACAACCCTCAACACTATCTACAACTCCACCAATCTTCGTGTCTTTGGCCAACTTACTAATCCAGCCTTCCACTTCCTCATCCAAGTCATTGATAAAAACCACAAAGAGCAGAGGTCCCAGAACAGATCCCTGCGTGACACCACTGGTCACCGACCTCCAGGCGGCATACTTTCCATCCACTGCCACTCGCTGTCTTCTTTCGGCCAGCCAATTCTGTATCCAGACAGCCAAATTTCCCTGTATCCCATGCCCCTAACTTTCTGAATGAGTCGGGGCAGCACGGTGGCGCAATAGTTAGCACTGCTGCCTCACGGCGCCGAGGTCCCAGGTTCGATCCCGGCCCTGGGTCACTGTCCCTGTGGAGTTTGCACATTCTCCCCGTGTTAGCGTGGGTTTCACCCGCATAAAATGAAATGAAATGAAAATCGCTTATTGTCACGAGTAGGCTTCAATGAAGTTACTGTGAAAAGCCCCTAGTCGCCACATTCCGGCGCCTGTCCGGGGAGGCTGGTACGGGAATCGAACCATGCTGCTGGCCTGCTTGGTCTGCTTTATAAGCCAGCGATTTAGCTGAGTGAGCTAAACCAGCATAACCCAAAAGATGTGCAGTCCAGGTGGATTGGCCACACTAAATTGCCCCTTAATTGCAAAAAATGAATTGGGTACTCTCAATTTATTTTTTTAAAAATTGTACCCGCCTCTACTCATTCCCGTCACTCACACCCTCTGACGGAAAAACTGCCCCTGTGGTCCCTTTTGTATCTCTCCCCTCAAACCTCTGCCGTCTAGTTTTGGACTCCCCTATCTGCAGTAGGCTTTTTAAAAATTAATCCCTTCCCAGGAGTTGCAGCATTCAACATGAGTTGGGGAAAAAGCAATTCAGTGTAAAAAACTGCCTGAAGAGTTTTCATGAGAAGACCTAGACCTTATTCCTCATTGGAAGGCAGACTTGATTCTCTTTTCTGGTTTGAAGGTTCAATTCGGAATAATTCAGTTCTTTTGGGAAATTTCACTAACTTGTGGAAGTTGAGTTAAACAGGATGTGAACTTGTTCAATTAATAAATGCTCCATTTCTCCATCATTCCACTCTGTATTAACTCCCGGGTCTCAACAGCCTTTGACAGGTCCCTCTCCTGCTTGAAACTCTCAGGCGGGAACAGGAGCTTGGGTGGGAGCTTGGGGTTGTCCCAAGGGAACAGCCTCTGGAATAAAGTGAGTGTTGGGTGAAGGTGGTTGGTGTTGAAGGGAAATGCTGAAAGTGAGAGATGCCAGGTTTCCAAACAGGGTGGGGGTGAGCATCCCGTCCTTCTGACTCAGGAGAATCAATCAGACTAGTTAAATTGGAATATTAATAATTGCTTAGTCGTGCAGAACTATTGCTGCAAAAGAGACATCCTATCAAAATTTTCATCTTGCATGTATATGTTCTTATGCACGGGCATAAGGGGCAGCACGGTAGCATGGTGGTTAGCATAAATGCTTCACAGCTCCAGGGTCCCAGTTTGATTCCCGGCTGGGTCACTGTCTGTGTGGAGTCTGCACGTCCTCCCCGTGTGTGCATGGGTTTCCTCCGGGTGCTCCGGTTTCCTCCCACAGTCCAAAGATGTGCGGGTTAGGTGGATTGGCCATGCTAAATTGCCCGTAGTGTCCTAATAGTAAGGTTAAGGGGGGGAGTTGTTGGGTTACGGGTATAGGGTGGATACGTGGGTTTGAGTAGGGTGATCATTGCTCGGCACAACATCGAGGGCCGAAGGGCCTGTTCTGTGCTGTACTGTTCTATGTTCTATGTTCTTGTTCCAGGGGTGTTGGTTGGTATATCTTGAACCATAGAATCCCTACAGTGTTGAAGGAGGCCATTCAGCCTATCAAGTCGGTACTGGCCCTGCAAAAGAGAACTCTACCCAGGTCCACTCCCCCACCCTATCCCATAAGCTAACCTGTGCATCAAGGGGCAATTTAGCATGGCCAATCCACATAACCTGCAAATCTTTGGATTGTGGAGGAAACCAGAGCACCCGGAGTAAACCCACGCAGACACGGGGAGAGCGTACAAGCTCCATATAGTCACCCAGGACCGGAATTGAACCTGGGTCCCTGGCGCTATGAGGCAGCAGTACCACCGTGTGCCACCGCCCACTGTGACACAATGTCTAATGCCTATTAGCAATTGAACTGGAATTATTATTAATATTGAAGACAGGGATTAACTGAGAAACAAGACAAATAAATGAAAATCAGGGTCATTATAATAATGTGATATAAGTGACGAATAAGGGGAGGAAATTATGGGCAGCATGGTAGCACAAGTGGGTAGCACTGTGGCTTCACAGCTCCAGGGTCCCAGGTTCGATTCCCCGCTGGATCACTGTCTGTGCAGAGTCTGTATGTTCTCCCCGTGTCTACGTGGGTTTCCTCCGGGTGCTCCGGTTTCCTCCCACAGTCCAAAGACGTGCGGGTTAGGTGGATTGGCCGTGATTAATTGCCCTTCGTGACCAAAAGGGTTAGCAGGGGTTATTCGGTTAGGGGGATAGGGTGGAAGTGAGGGTTTAAGTGGGTCGGTGCAGACTCGATGGGCTGAATGGCCTCCTTCTGCACTGTATGTTCTATGTATTCAACCAATGGCAGGAGGGCTGGGAAGTGTGTTTTTATAAGGCATGTTGGTTGGGGTTTGTGTTCATGGGGGTTATTTCATTGTGGGCTCTGTCTCTGTTGGATGTTGTTGTTGAAAAGTGTTAAAATTATAAATGCCTCAATAAAATAATTTCTAAAAAAAAGCAATGTGATACAATGTCGG
Organism: Scyliorhinus canicula; assembly: GCF_902713615.1. NCBI lineage: Eukaryota > Metazoa > Chordata > Chondrichthyes > Carcharhiniformes > Scyliorhinidae > Scyliorhinus > Scyliorhinus canicula. Next base: position 14,636,936 of record NC_052166.1, on the reverse strand, counting down.
GTAGGAAAGTAAAGTAAATAGTATCCGATATTTGTTAAAAAGGGAGTAAATAAAGGGCTTAAGGGCAGTCGCGGCAGGAGTGCTTACACCGTGATAGGCTCCTCCTGTGCTATGTGGCAAATCATGGAATCTTCAGTTTTCCCTGGTGACTATGCAGAAAGTGTATCCAACTGCAGCTACTAGATGCTTCACAGAGAATCCACCCTCAGCTCCAGCTCCGAAACGTGTGCAGTTCAGGTCACCACATTATCAGAAGGACGTGGAAGCTTTGGAGAGACTGCAGCTTTGGAAAGAATAACAGAAATGCGGAATATTTGGCTAATGGTAAAATTCTTGGTAGTGTGGATGAGCAGAGGGATCTCGGTGTCCATGTACATAGATCCCTGAAAGTTGCCACCCAGGTTGATAGGGTTGTGAAGAAGGCCTATGGTGTGTTGGCCTTTATTGGTAGAGGGATTGAGTTCCGGAGCCATGAGGTCATGTTGCAGTTGTACAAAACTCTAGTACGGCCGCATTTGGAGTATTGCGTACAGTTCTGGTCGCCTCATTATAGGAAGGACGTGGAAGCTTTGGAACGGGTGCAGAGGAGATTTACCAGGATGTTGCCTGGTATGGAGGGAAAATCTTATGAGGAAAGGCTGATGGACTTGAGGTTGTTTTCGTTAGAGAGAAGAAGGTTAAGAGGTGACTTAATAGAGGCATACAAAATGATCAGAGGGTTAGATAGGGTGGACAGAGAGAGCCTTCTCCCGCGGATGGAGGTGGGTAGCACCAGGGGACATAGCCTTAAATTGAAGGGTAATAGATATAGGACAGAGGTCAGAGGTGGGTTTTTTACGCAAAGAGTGGTGAGGCCGTGGAATGCCCTACCTGCAACAGTAGTGAACATGCCAACATTGAGGGCATTTAAAAATTTATTGGATAAGCATATGGATGATAAGGGCATAGTGTAGGTTAGATGGCCTTTAGATTTTTTCCATGTCGGTGCAACATCGAGGGCCGAAGGGCCTGTACTGCGCTGTATCGTTCTATGTTCTATGTTCTATGTTCTAAGGTTCACCAGGATGTTGCCTGGTCGAGGGTGTTGCCGAGTGGAGAGGTTGAATAAACTGTGTCTCGGATAGCACGTTCAGTGAGGTGGTTACACCGCAGGTGAGGATTTAACAAGCAGAAGGGGCATGAGTGAGGAAGGCAGGTGTCCCTTGTGGCCAATCTCTTTTTCTAACAGATCTACCATTTTGGATACTGTTGGGGGAGATGAGTGTTTAGGGGAAACCGGTGACAACCAAGTTCAGGGCACCACAAGTGGGTCTGCTGTAGAAGAACGGCAGGGCTATAGTGGTAGGGAATTAAATTGTAAGGGGAACAGACAGGTGTTTCTGTGGCCATAAAAGATACTGCAAGATGGTATGTTAACGCCTTATTAAAGTCCATATAAACTACATCCACATCCCTTCCTTCATCGATTTTCTTTGTCACCTCTTCAAAAAACTTATTCAAGTTGGTGAGACTTGACCTTCCCCAGACAAAACCATGCTGCCTGTCACTAACTCGTCCATTTTCCTCCAAATCCTGTCCCTCAGTATGTTTTCCAAAAGCTTCTCCACCACTGATGTCAGGCTCACCGGCCTATAATTTGCTAGATTATCCTTGCTTCCTTTCAAAACAAGAGAACAACATTGGCTATTCTCCAGTCCTCTGGAACCTCGCCTGTGGTCAAAGAGGATGTGACGATACCTGTTAAGGCCCCAGCTATTTCTTCCCTTGCTTCCTGCATTAACCTGGGATAGATCTCATCGGGCCCTGGGGACTTGACTACCTTGATGCAATTTAGGATACTCAACACTTCTTTCTTTGATATATTGACGTTTTCAAGAGTGTTCACACACCTATCCCCGACCTCAACATCTCCCTGGTGAATGCTGGTGAATACTGATACAAAGGATTTTGTACTCTGGCAGCGAGTTTCAGGCACCCACTACCCTCTGTGTAAAAAAAGTTGCCTCGTGGACTTCCGGTGTGCACCATGGAGTGAGTGGTCACACACACGGCAGCTCCTGCTAAGATCACAGAAAAGAGCTCTTTTTTAAGCAATATGGAGTCGGATTTTTATGAAAAAGTATAGGTGAAATGTCGGAGGAGTATTTCCCCCCCAGGAATGATATGTTTCTTGGTTTCCAGTCCCGCAGAAACAGTGTAGGATTTGGCTGGGGCTGCAGCAGAAAGACAAAAGCCTATTCAGCAGGCAGGTGGGGGGAGGGCTGTGTTAGAGGCCTCAAGCTGACCTGAGAACCCTTGTGAAAGCTGGATTCTACCAGCAAAGGGAACAACTGGAAAATATCTCACCAAGGGCTCTTTTAAGGGCCCGCAACGGCGCTGATTTGATTTTTCCCCAGGTGGGAACGCAGCCTCGGCGCTTGGCGGCCGGTGGATGGGCTGGACTAGAAGTGGAGCGACCAGAAAATCAACTTTGCAGCAGAAGAAGGTGCGAGGCAAAAAGGACAAGATGGCGGCGGGCGGGGAACCGGCAGCGTGGCAGCAGTGGGCGAGGGAGCAGCAGGAGCTGCTGCTGCGCTCCTTCCAGGAACTAAAAGCTGAGATCCTGGAGCCGTTGAGGGCATCGCTGGACAGGCTCGGGGCGACTCAGACGGCTCAGGCTGCAGAGATTCGGGAGCTGCAGCAAAAGGCTTCGAAGAACGAGGACAAACTCCTCGGCCTGGCGGTGAAGGTGGAGTCGCACGAGGCGCTTCACAAGAAATGGTTGGCAAGGATGGAGGAGATAGAGAACCGCTCCCGCCGGAAGAATCTGCGGATTTTGTGCCTCCCGGAGGGGCTGGTAGGTTCGGATTTGGGGGCCTACGTGGTCCTGATGCTGAACTCGCTGATGGGCGCGGGGTCGTTCCGGGGACCCCTGGAGCTGTAGGGTGCCCATCGGGTGCGGCTGCGGAAGCCCAGGCCGAACGAGCCACCCAGGGCGGTGCTGGTCCGCTTTCAACGCTGGGTCGACCGTGAGTGTGTGCTTCGTTGGGCGAAGAGGGAGAGTGTGAGAATACGGAGATCAGGATTTACCAGGACTGGAGTGCGGAGGTGGCGAAGAGAAGGGCTGGGTTTAACCGGGCGAAGGCAGTGCTCCACAAGAAGGGGGTCAAGTTTGGTCTGTTACAACCAGCACGCCTGTGGGTCACTTATAAAGACCGCCAACTTTATTTTGACTCCCCGAAGGAGGCCTGGACTTTTGTCCAGGCAGAGAAGCTGGACTTGAACTGAGGACTGGGGAACGTTGTACGCAGCCCGGAGGCTTTGTCCTCCTTGATATCCTTTTGCTCTTTTTGGTTCTATTGGACGATGTTTTTTTTTGCTGTCTTGCCTTTTCTTTTCTGCTTTTCGGGACTGTTATCTGTTTACTTGGGTGTTTTATCATATCATGTTGGGATTTTTATTATTACACTGGTTGCGGGTTAGGGTGGGGTTGGCGGCCCTGTTGGGTCATGTGCCTGTCTTCCCGCGTTTTGGGTCGGGGGGCGGGGCTTGGGATGGGGGGCGCGGGCCTCTCTCCCGCGCTGGAGACGCAGGGGGCGGGGTCGGCATTGGGGGAATGGTTGGGGGAAACTGGGGAGGGTAATTGGGGTGGCGGGAGCAGCCGGGGTCAGCAGGAGTCGGCTGACTTACCGAAGTACAATGAACGGAGTTACGCAGCTAGGGGGGCCCTAGCTGGGGGGGGGGGGGGGGGGGGGGGGGGGGGGGGGGGGGGAAAGAGAAGAGGGGGGGGGGGGGGGGAGAGGTGGGAGATACCATTCTGGAATGGCCAAGAAGGAGCTGGAGCGTGAAGAGGGGATCAGGATGGCGGTCTATCGCTGTGGGGAACGGGCTGAGCGGGGGGTGCGGACACGTGGTGCATTACGGAATGGTGATGGCTAGTCGACGGAGGAGGGGGGCAGGTGGCCCTCCGATCCGGCTGATCACCTGGAATGTGAGGGGACTGAATGGGCCGGTCAAATGGTCCCGCATGTTCGCGCACCTGACGGGGCTGAAGGCGGACGTGGCTATGCTTCAGGAGACGCACCTGAAGGTGGCAGATCAGGTCAGGTTGAGGAAGGGGTGGGTGGGCCAAGTGTTTCATTCAGGGCTGGATGCAAAAAACCGGGGGGTGGCGATCCTGGTGGTGAAGAGGGTGTCGTTTGAGGCGTCGAGTGTGGTGGCAGACAGCGGCGGGAGGTACGTGGTGGTGAGCGGCAAGCTGCAAGGGGAGCTGGTGGTGCTGGTCAGTGTACAGGCCCCGAATTGGGATGATGCGGGTTTCATGTGGCGCATGTTGGGCCGGATTCCAGATTTAGAGGTGGGGGGCCTGATAATGGGGGGGGGGGATTTCAACACGGTGCTGGATCTGCCACTGGATCAATCCAGTTCCAGGACGGGTAGGAGGCCTGCGGCGGCTAAAGTGCTGAGGGGGTTTATGGACCAGATGGGAGGGGTGGATCCATGGAGGTTCGCGAGGCCAAGGGCCAGGGAATTTTCATACTTCTCCCATGTGCATAAGGCCTACTCCCGGATCGACTTCTTTGTTTTGAGTAGGGCGCTGATTGCGGGGGTAGTAGACGCTGAGTACTCGGCGATAGCCATTTCTGACCATGCCCCGCATTGGGTGGACCTCGAGCTGGGGGAGGAGAGAGACCAGCGCCCGTTGTGGCGCTTGGAGGTGGGGTTGCTGGCGGACGAGGATATGAGGGGGCAGGTTCGAGGATACATCGAGAGGTACCTGGAGACCAACGATAATGGGGAGGTCCGAGTGGGGACGGTCTGGGAAGCGCTGAAGGCGGTCGTTCGGGGGGAGTTGATCTCCATTCGGGCCCACAGGGAGAGAGGGGAGCTGAGAGAAAGGGAGAGATTGGTGGGGGAGATGGTGAAGGTGGACAGGAGGTTTTGCTGAGGGAGCGGCGCAGCCTTCGTGCTGAGTTCGACTTGTTGACCACCAGAAAGGCAGAGGCTCAATGGAGAAAGGCTCAGGGTGCGGTTTACGAATATGGGGAGAAGGCGATTAGGATGCTGGCACACCAGCTCGGTAAGCGGGATGTGGCTAGGGAGATTGGTGGTGTTAAGGATCAGGGAGGAAATGTGGTGCGGAGGGGGATAGACATCAATGGGGTCTTCAGGGACTTTTATGAGAGACTATATCGGTCCGAACCTCTGGCGGAGAAGGGGGGGATGGGGCGCTTTTTGGACCGGCTGAGATTCCCGAGGGTGGAGGAGGGACGGGTGGAGGGTCTGGGGGCACCAGTTGAGCTTGAGGAGCTGGTTAATGGGATAGGGAACATGCAATCGGGGAAGGCGCCGGGGCCGGATGGGTTCCCGGTTGAATTTTACAAGGCGTATGCAGACCTGCTGGGCCCCCTGTTGGTTAGGGCCTTCAACGAGGCGAGGGAGGGGGGGGCTTTGCCCCTGACGATGTCTCGGGCGCTGACCTCCTTGATCCTTAAGCGAGACAAGGATCTCCTGCAGTGTGGGTCATACAGGCCGATCTCACTCCCGAATGTGGACGCTAAGCTGTTGGCAAAGATCTTAGCCACGAGGATAGAAGATTGTGTGCCGCAGGTTATCCACGAGGATCAAACGGGGTTTGTGAAGGGGAGGCAGCTGAACACTAATATACGGAGGCTCTTGAACGTTATTATGATGCCGGCGGTGGAAGGGGAGGCGGAGATAGTGGGGGCGCTAGATGCGGAGAAGGCCTTTGATAGGGTCGAGTGGGGGTACTTGTGGGAGGTGCTGGAAAGATTTGGGTTTGGGGAGGGGTTTGTCAGTTGGGTGAGGCTGTTGTATGAGGCCCCGATGGCGAGTATGGCCACGAATAAGAGGAGGTCGGAGTATTTTCGACTATACCGAGGGACGAGGCAGGGGTGTCCCCTGTCCCCCCTACTTTTTGCGCTGGCAATTGAACCCCTGGCTATGGCGCTGAGGGAGTCGGGGGATTGGAGGGGGCTGGTCCGGGGTGGGGAGGAGCACTGAGTGTCACTCTATGCGGATGACCTATTGTTGTATGTGGCGGACCCGGTGGGGGGAATGCCGGTGGTATATTCTCAGGGTATAAGCTTAACTTTGGGAAAAGCGAGCTGTTTGTGGTACACCCGGGGGACCAGGAGGGGGGATTGGGAGGCTCCCACTGAAAAGGGCGGAGAGGAGCTTCAGATACTTGGGGGTTCAGGTGGCCAGGAGCTGGGGGGCCCTACACAAACTTAACCTCACTAGGCTGGTGGAGCAAATGGAGGAGGAGTTTAAAAGATGGGACATATTGCCTCTGTCGCTGGCGGGCAGGGTGCAGTCCGTCAAGATGACAGTGCTCCCAAGGTTTCTGTTCCTGTTCCAGTGCCTCCCCATCCTTATCCCGAAGGCCTTTTTCAGGCGGGCTAACAGGAGCATTACGGGGTTTGTGTGGGCACACGGGACTCCAAGGGTCGTGGAGCGTCTTGGAGCGGGGCATGGATGGGGGAGGGGCTGGCATTGCCCAACCTCTGTGGGTATTATTGGGCTGCCAACGCAGCGATGGTGCGTAAGTGGGTAATGGACGGGGAGGGGGCGGCATGGAAGAGGATGGAGATGGCATCCTGTGTGGGTACGAGCCTGGAAGCGCTGGCAACAGCGCCGCTGCCGCTCCCTCCAACGAGGTATACCACGAGCCCGGTGGTGGTGGCTACCCTCAAGATTTGGGGGCAATGGAGGTGGCACAGGGGGGAGGGGGGCCTCGATGGGGTCCACGATATGGGGAAACCACCGGTTTGTTCCGGGGAGAATTGATGGCGGGTTCCTGAGTTGGCACAGGGCAGGTGTCAGGAGGCTGGGGGACCTGTTCATAGACGGGAAGTTTGCGATCCTGGGTGAGCTGGAAGGGAAGTTCAGGCTCCTCCCGGGGAACACCTTTAGGTACATGCAACTAAGGGCGTTCGTCAGGCGGCAGGTGGCGGGGTCTGTCCTGCTGCCGCCACGTGGGGTCCAGGACAGGGTGCTTTCGGGGGTATGGGTTGGAGAGGGGAGGATCTCGGATGTGTACCAGGTGATGCAGGAGGTAGACGAGGCCTCGGTGGAGGAGCTGAAAGATAAATGGGAGGAGGAGCTGGGTGAGGAGATTGAGTAGGGGACGTGGGCGGATGCCCTAGAAAGGGTGAACTCCTCATACAGTTTAAGGTGCTGCATCGGGCTCATATGACCGGGACAAGGATGAGCCGTTTTTTTGGGACCGAGGACAGGTGTATTAGGTGTTCAGGGAGCCCAGCAAACCATGTCCACATGTGAAAATTTGAATAAAAATTATTTTAAAAAAAAAACTTGCCTCGTACATTTCCTCGAAACCTTGCCCCTCGCACTTTAAACCTATGTCCCTAGTAATTGACCCCTCTACCCTGGGAAAAGTCTCTGACTATCCACTCTGTCTATGCCCCTCATAATTTTGTAGATCTCTATCAGGTCGCCCCTCAACCTCTGTCGTTCCAGTGAGAACAAACCAAGTTTATTCAACCGCTCCTCATAGCTAATGCCCTCCATACCAGGCAACATCCTGGTAAATCTCTTCTGCACCATCTCTAAAGCCTCCACATTCTTCTGGTAGTGTGGCGACCACAATTGAACACTATACTCCAAGTGTGGCCTAACTAAGGTTCTATACAGCTGCAACATGACTTGCCAATTCTTATACTCAATGCCCTGGCCAGTGAAGGCAAGCATGCCGTATGCCTTCTTCATAGAATCATAGAATTTACAGTGCAGAAGGAGGCCATTCGGCCCATCGATTCTGCACCGGCTCTTGAAAGAGCACCCTACCCAAGGTCAACACCTCCACCCTATCCCCATAACCCAGTAACCCCACCCAACACTAAGGGCAATTTTGTACACTAAGGGCAATTTATCATGGCCACTCTACCTAACCTGCACATCTTTGTGACTGTGGGAGGAATCCGGAGCACCCGGAGGAAACCCACGCACACACGGGGAGGATGTGCAGACTCCGCACTGACAGTGACCCAAGCCGGAATCGAACCTGGAGCTGTGAAGCGATTGTGCTATCCACAATGCTACCGTGCTGCCCAAAAAAATCTTGACTACCTTCTCCACCTGTGTTGCCCCTTTCAGTGACCTGTGGACCTGTACACCAAGATCTCCCTGACTGTCAATACTCTTGAGGGTTCTACCATTCACCTACCTGCATTAGACCTTCCAAAATGCATTATCTCACATTTGTCTGGATTAAACTCCATCTGCCATCTCTCCGCCCAAGTCTTCAAACGATCTAAATCCTGCTGTATCCTCCGACAGTCCTCATCGCTATCCGCAATTCCACCAACCTTTGTGTCGTCTGCAAACTTACTAATCAGACCAGTTACATTTTCCTCCTAATCATTTATATATAATCTGAACAGCAAAGGTCCCAGCACTGATCCCTGCGGAACACCACTAGTCACAGCCCTCCAATCAGAGAAGCCCCCTTCCATTGCTACTCTCTGCCTTCTATGACCTAGCCAGTTCTGTATCCATCTTGCCAACTCACCCCTGATCCTGTGTGACTTCACCTTTTGTACCAGTCTGCCATATGGACAACATCCACTGCCCTACCTGCATCAATCACCTTTGTGACCTCTTTGAAAAACTCTAATCAAGTTAGTGAGACAAGACCTCCCCTTCACAAAACTGTGCGGCCTCTCGCTAATACGTCCATTTGCTTCCAAATGGGAGTAGATCCTGTCTCGAAGAATTCTCTTCAGTATTTTCCTACCACTGACGTAAGGCTCAGCGGCCTGTAGTTCCCTGGATTATCCTTGCTACCCTTCTTAAACAAAGGAAGAACATTGGCTATTCTCCAGTCCTCCGGGACATCGCCTGAAGACAGTGAGAATCCAAAGATTTCTGTCAAGGCCTCAGCAATGTCCTCTCCAGCCTCCTTCAGTATTCTGGGGTGGATTCCATCAGGGCCCTGGGGACTTATCTACCGTAATATTTTTCAAGACGCCCAGCACCTCGTCTTTTTGGATCTCAATGTGACCCAGGGCTATCAACACGCCCTTCTCCAGACTCAACATCCACCAATTCCTTCTCTTTGGTGAATACTGATGCAAAGTATTCATTTAGTACCTCGCCCATTTCCTCTGGCTCCACACATAGATTCCCTGCCCTATCCTTCAGTGGGCCAACCCTTTCCCTGGCTACTCTCTTGCTTTTTATGTACGTGTAAAAAGCCTTGAGATTTTCCTCAACCCTATTTGCCAATGGCGTTTCGTGACCCCTTTTAGCCCTCCTGACTCCTTACTTATGTAAAACCCCTCTACACCGTCCCCCATCTATTATGGGGTTTAGAGAACCCCAAAGTGTATCATGGAGTTCACCTGACCCACAACTTTGAATAGATTGTGTGAAGGGTGATCACAGGGCCTACTCTACAGGTATGGTGCAGCAGAAATTTAACAGTATTTTTAAAAGCAAAACAATATTTATTCTATGAACTCAGTTAATCTTTTTAAAACATACATCAATCGATAGCAGCCATCAATTCAAATACACACCCCCAAAGAATACAACACTCTAATTAATCCTTAAACTTTCCTTTTAACATCCGTAAGACAAAACACCTTTTAACAGAAGCACAGCAGGTTTAAATTCTCTACTGAGAACAGTTATCACTCTGAATTCACCAAATGATCAAGAGATAGTCTTTACATGGCAGAGAGAATATTACACCTTCGCTGGCTGACTGCAGCTCCAACACGGAAATGAAACCAAAAAACAGACACACCCAAGCTTTCCTCAAAGTGAAACTAAAAGCTGACAGACAGCCCAGCTCCACCCACACTCTGACATCACTGCAGTAATAAACACCCATTTCTTCAAGACTCATTTCTTAAAGGTACTCTCACATGACACACTCCCAGGACAGATACAGCTCGGGGCTAGATACAGAGTAAAACTCCTTCTACACTATCCCCATCAAACACTCCCAGGACAAATACAGCACGGGGTTAGATCCAGAGTAAAACTCCTTCTACACTATCCCCATCAAACACTCCCAGGCAGATACAGCACAGGGTTAAATAAGAATTAAGCTTCAGCTGCTCTGCCTCAATAATTTGCCACAAACAGAATCTCAAAACACCATCCTTTACTGTCACAGTGGCATTTATCAATTTTTGACAACTTCCATTCTGTAATCAGGTCGACAAAATCAATGCATTAACTCGTACATAGATTAGGAATGTTATTCATGTGGGCTTTGCTGCAGCTCCAACACTAAAACAACATGAACTAATTAAGTGCCTTATTAAGCTCAGAGATGGTTGTGTACTCAATGGGAAATGCTATTTACAGATGCACTATAGAAAGCATCCTATCGGGCTGCCTCCTGCCTCCCATCCATTGACTCCATCTACACCTCCCGCTGCCGGGGGAAAGCAGGCAGCATAATCAAGGATCCCTCCCACCCGGCTTACTCACTTTTCCAACTTCTTCCATCGGGCAGGAGATACAGAAGTCTGAGAACACGCACGAACAGACTCAAAAACAGCTTCTTCCCCACTGTCACCAGACTCCTAAATGACCCTCTTATTGACTGACCTCATTAACACTACACCCTGTATGCTTCATCCGATGCCAATGCTTATGCAGTTACATTGTATATCTTGTGTTGCCCTATTATGTATTTTCTTGTATTTTGTTTAATTCCCTTTTCTTCCCAAGTACTGAATGATCTGTTGAGCTGCTTGCAGAAAAATACTTTTCACTGTACCTCGGTACACGTGACAATAAACAAATCCAATCCAATCCAATCTACATCTCAAGAGCGAGTTAGAAACAAATGGAGGTTCAGTGCATGGTAACTCCGCCTTCAGCTGTGGGGTAGGGCAGGGCAATGGGGGAGGGGGGCGTTGGGGGAGGGGGGCGTGGAGGGACGTGGCTCTATGCTGGAGCTGCGCATGGACTCACTTCGGAACATCCGCGATGCTGAGGTCGTGGATAGCACGTTCAGCGAACTGGTCACATTGCAGATTAGGATTGCTGAGGGAGAAAGGGAATGGGTGACCAAAAGGCAGAGAAAAAGCAGGAAGGCAGTGCAGGTGTCCCCTGTGGTCATCTCCCTCCAAAACAGGTATACTGTTTTGGATTCTGTGGGGGAGATGGCTCAGCAGGGGAAGGCAGCAGTAGCCAGGTTCATGGCACCGTGGCTAGCTCTGCTGCACGCAAGGGCGGGTAAAAGAGTGGAAGGGCTATTATAATAGGGGATTCAATTGTCAGGGGAGTAGATAGGCAGTTCTGTGGTCGAAAACCAGACTCCCGAATGGTATGTTGCCTCCCAGGTGCACGGGTCAGGGATGTCTCAGATCGGCTACAGAACATTCTGAAGGGGGAGGGTGAACAGCCAGTTGTCGTGGTGCATATAGGCACCAATGAAATAGGTAAAAAAAACAGGATGAGGTCCTAAAGCAGAATTTAGGGAGTTAGGAGCCAAGTTAAAAAGTCGGACCTCAAAGGTAGTAATCTCAGGATTGCTACCAGTGCCACGTGGTAGTCAGAGTAGAAATGAAAGAATAGGCAGGATGAATGCGTGGCTTGAGAGATGGTGCAGGAGGGAAGGGTTCAGATTTTTGGGACATTGGGACCGGTTCTGGGGGAGGTGGGGCTACTACAAATTGGATGGTCTACACCTGGGCCGGACTGGAACCAATGTCCTTGGGGGTGCTTTTGCTAACGCTGTTTGGGAGGGTTTAAACTAATGTGGCAGGGGGATGGGAGCCAAATGAGGAGGTTAGTGGACAGTAAGGAGGTAGTAACTAAAGCCTATAAGGAACTAGATCATGAAGTCAGCGTGACTAAGGGGAAGAGTAGGCAGGGAGCAGATGATGAACGCAAAGGGACTGGTGGTCTGGGGTGCATTTGTTTTAATGTAAGAAGTGTAGTAGGTAAGGCAGATGAACGTAGGGCTTGGATTAGTACCTGGGAGTACGATGTTATTGTTATTACTGAGACTTGAGGGAAGGGCATGATTGGCAACTAAATATCCCAGGATATCGATGCTTCAGGCGGGATAAATGGGGTGGAGGAGTTGCATTACTGGTCAGAGAGGATATCACAGCTGTGCTGAAGGAGGGCACTATGAAGGACTCGAGCAGTGAGGCGATCTGGGCAGAGCTCAGAAACAGGAAGGGTGCGGTAACAATGTTGGGCTGTATTACAGACCTCCCAACAGCGAGCGTGAGATAGAGGTACAAATATGTAAACAGATTATGGAAAGATGTAGGAGCAACAGGGTGGTGGCAATAGATTTTAATTTCCCCAACATTGACTGGGATACACTTAGTGTCAGAGGTCTAGATAGAGCAGAATTTGTAAGGAGCATCCAGGAGAGTTTTCTAGAGCAGTATGTAAATAGTCCAACTCGGGAAGGGGCCATACTGGACGTGGTATTGGGGAATGAGCCCAGCCAGGTGGTTGAAGTTTCAGTCGGGGATTACTTTGAGAATAGTGATCACAATTCCATAAGTTTTAGAATACTCATGGACAAAGACAAGATTGGTCCTAAAGGAAGAGTGCTAAATTGGGGGAAGGCCAACTATACTAAAATTCGGCAGGAGCTGGGGAATGTGGATTGGGAGCAGCTGTTTGAAGGTAAATCCACGTTTGATATGTGGGAGGCTTTTAAAGAGAGGTTGATTAGAGTGCAGGGCAGACATGTCCCTGTGAAAATGAGGGGTAGAAATGGCAAGATTAGGGAACCATGGATGAGAGGTGAAATTGTGAGACGAGCTAAGAGGAAAAAGGAAGCATACATAAGGTCTAGGCGACTGAAGACAGATGAAGCTTTGGAAGAATATCGGGAATGTAGGATCAATCTACGATGAGGAATCAAGAGGGCTAAAAGGAGTCATGCAATATCTTTAGCAAACAGGGTTAAGGAAAATCCCAAAGCCTTTTATCCATATATAAGGAGCAAGAAGGTAACTAGAGAAAGTGTTGGCCCTACTCAAGGACAAAGGAGGAAAGTTATGCGTGGAGTCAGAGAAAATGGGTGAGATTCTTAACGAGTACTTTGCATCGGTATTCACCGAGGAGAGGGACATGACGGATGTTGAGGTCAGGGATAGATGTTTGATTACTCTAGGTCAAGTCGGTATAAGGAGGGAGGATGTGTTGGGTATTCTGAAAGGCATTAAGGGGGACAAGTCCCCAGGTCCGGATGGGATCTATCCCAGGTTACTGAGGGAAGTGAGAGAGGAAATAGCTGGGGCCTTAACAGATATCTTTGCAGCATTCTTGAACATGGGTGAGGTACCAGAGGCCTGGAGAATTGTTAATGTTGTCCCCTTGTTTAAGAAGGGTAGCAGGGATAATCCAGGTAATTATAGACCGGTGAGCCTGACATCAGTGGTAGGGAAGCTGCTGGAGAAGATACTGAGGGATAGGATATATTTCCATTTGCAAGAAAATGGCCTTATCAGTGATAGGCAACATGGTTTTGTGCAGGGAAGGTCATGTCTTACCAACTTAATAGAATTCTTTGAGGAATTGGCAAAGTTGATTGATGAGGGCAGGGCTGTAGATGTCATCTGCATGGACTTCAGTAAGGCATTTGATAAGGTTCCCCATGGTAGGTTGATGGAAAAAGTGAAGTCTCATGTCATCCGGCGGGGGTACTAGCTAGATGGATAAAGAACTGGCTGGACAACAGGAGACAGAGAGTAGTAGTGGAAGGGAGTTTCTCAAAATGGAGAACTGTGACCAGTGGTGTTCCACAGGGATCCGTGCTGGGACCACTGTTGCTTGTGATATACATAAATGATCTGGAGGAAGGTATAGGTGGTCTGATTAGCAAGTTTGCAGATGACACTAAGATTGGTGGAGTAACAGATAATGAAGGGGACTGTCAGAGAATACAGCAAAATATAGATAGATTGGAGAGTTGGGCGGAGAAATGGCAGATGGAGTTCAATCCGGGCAAATGCGAGGTGATGCATTTTGGAAGATGCAATTCAAGAGCAAACTATACGGTAAATAGAAAAGCCCTGGGGAAAATTGATGTAGAGAGAGATCTGGGTGATCAGGTCCATTGTACCCTGAAGGTGGCTGCGCAGGTCGATAAGAGTGGTCAAGAAGGCATACGGCATGCTTTGGAATACTGCGTGCAGTTCTGGTCGCCACATTACCAAAAGGATGTGGATGCTTTGGAGAAGGTGCAGAGGAGGTTCACCAGGATGTTGCCTGGTATGGAGGACGCTAGCTACGAAGAGAGGTTGAGTAGATTAGGATTATTTTCATCAGAAAGGCGGAGGTTGATGGGGGACCTCATTGAGGTCTACAAAATCATGAGCGGTATAGACTCCACCGACTTTAGTGTCATCTGCTTTTTCGCCCAGAGTGGGGGACTCAATTACTAGGGGTCACGAGTTCAAGGTGAGAGGGGAAAAGTTTAAGGGAGATATGCATGGAAAGTTCTTTACGCAGAGAGTAGTGGGTGCCTGTTCCTGTGCTGTAATTTTTCTTTCTTTGTTCTTTGGAATTCAATGGACACTATTCAAACATAGTAAATTCCAAAAGTTTTGCATTCCGGAAATCTCTTGTGAAAATCCTTATCAAGTGCACTTTCAAAGTCCACATGAATAACATTCCTAATCTATCGAATGTGAAATCAAAAACATTCCATCAGATTAGTCAGACATAACGGCCCTTATTCCCACATCAACACTGACTCTTTGATTAGCTGATACTTCTAATGTTTCCATAAGCTTTGCCAAAACTAAATGACATTAAACTGGAAGTCTGTCGTTGCTCGGTTTCTCTCTCCCTTGTCTGAAACACACACGACAGAGGTGTAAAGCCAGTGTTTCCCCCAAGGTATCGCCCAAGTCTCTTTCAGATTCCCTTTTGGTGAAAACCCCTTTTCTTTTAAAATTCAGCAATCAATTGAATTGCTCTGCTCCTCCTCCCTGCGGGTATTACATAGAATTTACAGTGCAGAAGGAGGCCATTTGGCCCATCGATTCTGCACCGGCTCTTGGAAAGAGCACCCTACTCAAGGTTAACACCTTCACCCTGTCCCCATAACCCAGTACCCCATCCACCACTAAGGGCAATTTTGGACACCAAGGGCAATTTATCATGGCCAATCCACCTAACCTGCACATCTTTGGACTGTGGGAGGAAACCGGAGCACCCGGAGGAAACCCACGCACACACGGGGAGGATGTGCAGACTCCACACAGACAACGACCCAAGCCGGAATCGAACCAGGGACCCTGGAGCTGTGAAGCGATTGTGCTATCCACAATGCTACCGTGCTGCCACAAGGGTATATTGCACTTTCAAAGATTGAGCACATTTTCATTCGCCTGCTATCTTCCTAGGTAGCCTTACCTTTATCAGGGTTGGGTGGCATTGCTCCAGTCTCAAGGTAAACCCACAGGTTTGAGCACTTCTGCGTCTCCATACGTGTCACTGCATAACTCATCAAAGATCCTGTCACTGTATCAGAAGGAGCAGATATTTGTTAAATGCTAAATAATATCTCAATGAATAAAGCCCAGACTAGAGATGAAGGAATTGGGTATCACCAACTCAGCAGGGTAACTAGGATTGGAGGGTATAGTCGGCACTTTAAACTTTTGTCAGTCATCTCTAGGTTAAAGTCAATCCTTGTTAATCAAATTTGAGGCAGACTCCAGAATCTTTCCCATCTGCTAATTGGGAAATCATCGCCTGGGTCAGGCTCTACAGTATTAGCTTTAGTGATTTCTGTTCTGATTGGTTGGATGGTCGATACATAACACCTGGGTTTTGTATTCTAACTGTTCACTGTCTGTGCAGAGTCTGCACGCTCTCCCTGTGTCTGCGTGGGTTTCCTCCGGCCGCTCCAGTTTCCTCCCACAAGTCCTGAAAGACATGCTGTAAGGTGAATTGAACATTCTGAATTCTCCCTCAGTGTACCCGAGCAGGCACCGGAATGTGGCGACTAGGGGATTTTCACAGTAACTTCATTACAGTGTTAATATAAGCCTATTTGTGACAATAATAAAGATTATTAAGTGCCAGCCATTATTCAATGCCTTTGTTCCCAAGTCACCACCTTCAGATACAACATACATCGAAGTTAAGTCCCAGTGCAATATCGAGGGAAATCCTGCCTTTCAGATAGAAATTGCCACCCTGAAGATCAGTGGTGTTCCCCTGGTCAACATCTCCTGCCTTCACCAAAATTCTGAATGCTGGTTAATATCAGAAAGGACACAAAACGGCTGTTAGCTATTAAAGCAATACTAAAGATACAAAATGGCCGAACTAGCCATTTTCCTGAACAATAAGTTAACAAACTGTAAACTACCTCACGAGAACCAAGCGTGGGTACTTATAGGGAGTAGAACATAGAACATTACAGCGCAGTACAGGCCCTTCGGCCCTCGATGTTGCGCCGACCTGCGAAACACCTCTAAAGCCCATCTACACTATTCCCTTATCGTCCATATGCCTATCCAATGACCATTTGAATGCGTTTAGTGCTGGCAAGTCCACTACTGTTGCAGGCAGGGCATTCCACACCGTTACTACTCTCTGAATAAAGAATCTACCTCTGACATCTGTCCTATATCTATCTCCCCTCAATTTAAAGCTATGTCCCTTCGCGCTGGACATTACCATCCGAAGAAAAAGGCTCTCAATGTCCACCCTATCTAATCCTCTGATCATCTTGTATGCCTCAATTAAGTCACCTCTTAACCTTCTTCTCTCTAACGAAAACAGCCTCAAGTCCTTCAGCCTTTCCTCGTAAGATCTTCCCTCCATACCAGGCAACATCCTTGTAAATCTCCTCTGCACCCTTTCCAATGCTTCCACATCCTTCCTACAATGCGGCGACCAGAACTGCACGCAATACTCCAAATGCGGCCGCACCAGAGGTGTGTACAACTGCAACATGACCTCATGGCTCCGAAACTCAATCCCTCTGCCAATAAAAGCTAACACACCGTACACCTTCTTTACAACCCTCTCAACCCGAGTGGCAACTTTCAGGGATCTATGTACATGGACACCGAGATCTCTCTGCTCATCCACACTACCAAGCATCTTACCATTAGCCCAGTACACTGTCTTCCTGTTATTCCTTCCAAAATGAATCACCTCACACTTTTCTGTATTAAACTCCATTTTGCCACCTGTCAGCCCAGCTCTGCAGCTTATCTGTGTCCCTCATTAACTTGTAACATCCTTCTGCACTGTCCACAACTCCACCGACTTTAGTGTCATCTGCAAATTTACTCACCCATCCTTCTACGCCCTCCTCCAGGTCATTTATAAAAATGACAAACAGCAACGGCCCCAAAACAGATCCTTGTTGTACACCACTAGTAACTGAACTCCAGGCTGAACATTTCCCATCAACCACCACCCTTTGTCTTCTATCAGCGAGCCAATTTCTGATCCAAACTGCTAAATCACCCCGAATCCCATGCCTCTTTTCTGCAATAGCCTACCGTGGGGAACCTTATCAAACGCTTTACTGAAATCCATATACACCACATCAAAACAGCTCAACAGCTGCTGATAACAGCTTCACAGAACAAGGAATGCAGTGTAGCCATAATAGATCAAGGTCCCCAGCTGTAGACAGGACATATCCTTGTGTTAGTTTTGAATGACTTCTGTATGAAGTTAGGGGCGGGTAAGACAACACTCCATATATGTGATAACTGGGATGCTAAGAAAATTGATTGACTGCATGTCAACTGAATTGTGACGCGAATATAGCTGATTGATTGTATGTAAATGAGAATACAACTAATTCCGCCCCTTGAATCTGTATGTTAACCCGTGTTAGCCTTAGCTCAAGTGAGAAAGAGCGCTGTCAGAAAGGCTGCGGAGCCTCAGGCCTTTCTCCCAGAATTCTGATATAATATACTGCTTCTTTACTCATCCTCCTGCCTTCGTGTGAATATTTTCAGCTCTAACAAGGTGATGGACAATTGCGATTTGGGATCAAATCGGTGCCTGCCGCGATTTTGGCATCTCCGCCAAATGGTATTTCCCAATTTCGCCATCGGCTAACGGAGAATCCTTGTATTTTGACAGTGACTGTCACAAACTCTCGACGTCCCAAAGTGCGTTACCGTCAACATGTTTGAAATGTAGTCGCTGTTATATTGTAGGAAACGCAGCAGCTAATTTGTGTATAACAAATCCCACATATCAATGAGATATCGACAAGATAATCAGTTTTCGTGATTTTGGTTGAGGAACAAATGTTGACCAGGACACTCTCGGAACACCCCTCTCTTCTTCAAACAGTGCCACGGGATAATATATCCAATTGAGAAAGCAGACGGGGTTCAAATTTACATCTGAACCATGGTGCCTCTTGACAGCACAGAACTTGCCCAGTTTTGCAGTCAAAGGAACTTTAACTACCATTGACAGCAAGAACCAGTCTAGTTCCTTCTTGAAACTGTGAAGGTTCATTTGGATTATATAGGATTAGTCAAGTGCACATGACTAGAAGAAGATTCAGGAATTGGCAGTGTTATATAATGGAGCAAGAGGTACTAATCAATTTACAAACTGTGCAGTAGAACAATAAGAAATGTACTGACCTACCGACAGTAACACATTCCACTGCAATGGGAAAGCAATCTTTTTATTCAGCAGCCTCTGCATCATAAATGCAGCACTGGTACCTGGAGAGTTTAAAAAAAAAGAAAATTGCAAAACCATTAAATAGGACCTCAAAGGGGTTACATCTTCAACTATTGAAACAGATTACCTAATACAAGTGTGCCAACCCCCTTCATAAATGCACGTGACTGGCAAGCAGCATACTCTTGGAGACCCTGCAGAGCAAAGAGAGGAAATTACAGAACCGATAATCATTCCGATTACAGAACCCCACTCCCCAAACATTCCGATTACAGAACCCCACCCCCAAACATTCCGATTACAGAACCCCACCCCCCAAACATTCCGATTACAGAACCCCACCCCCCAAACATTCCGATTACAGAACCCCATCCCCCAAACATTCCGATTACAGAACCCCATCCCCCAAACATTCCGATTACAGAACCCCATCCCCCAAACATTCCGATTACAGAACCCCACCCCCCAAACATTCCGATTACAGAACCCCACCCCCCAAACATTCCGATTACAGAACCCCACCCCCCCCAAACATTCCAATTACAGAACCCCACCCCCCAAACATTCCGATTACAGAACCCCACCCCCCAAACCCGGCTGAGATCCACGGGGAGAATGTGCAAACTCCACACGGACAGTGACGCGAGGCCGAGATCGAATTGGGGGGGGGGATTTGACCGGGTTTCGGGGGATTTAACCGCATTCCCGAGGGATTTAACCGGGTTTCGGGGAGGGGGGGAATTTAACCGTGCTTTGATGGGGAGATGTAACCGGATTTTGTGGGGGGGATTTGCCGAATTTGGAGGAGGGTGTGGGGATTTGCTGAGTTTATGGGGGGGGCAGAAGGAATTGCCGACTTTTAGGGGTGGGGGAGGGAATTGCCGAGTTTGGGGGGGGGAATTGCCGAGTTTGGGGAGGGGAATTGCCGAGTTTGGGGGTGGGGGGAGTTGCCGAGTTTGGGGGTGGGGGGGAGTTGCCGAGTTTGGGGGGGATGACTTGCCGAGTTTGGGAAGGCGGGGGTTTGCCGAGCTTGCGGCGGGGGTTTGCCGAGGTTGCGGCGTGGGTTTGCCGAGGGTGGGCCGGGGGTTTGCAGAGGGTGGGCCGGGGGTTTGCAGAGGGTGGGCCGGGGGTTTGCAGAGGGTGGGGCGGGGGTTTGCAGAGGGTGGGCCGGGGGTTGCAGAGGGTGGGCCGGGGGTTTGCAGAGGGTGGGCCGGGGGTTTGCAGAGGGTGGGCCGGGGGTTTGCAGAGGGTGGGCCGGGGGTTTGCAGAGGGCGGGCCGGGGGTTTGCAGAGGGCGGGCCGGGGGTTTGCAGAGGGCGGGCCGGGTTGGGGGGTTACTGGGTTGGGGGGGTTACTGGGTTGGGGGGGTTACTGGGTTGGGGGGGATTTGCCGGGATGGGGGGGGGATTTGCCGGGTTGGGGGGGATTTACCGGGTTGGGGGGGGATTTACCGGGTTGGGGGGGGATTTACCGGGTTGGGGGGGGGATTTACCGGGTTGGGGGGGGATTTACCGGGTTGGGGGGGGATTTACCGGGTTGGGGGGGGATTTACCGGGTTGGGGGGGGATTTACCGGGTTGGGGGGTCACTTACCGGGTTGGGGGGTCACTGGGTTGGGGGGTCACTGGGTTGGGGGGTCACTGGGTTGGGGGGTCACTGGGTTGGGGGGTCACTGGGTTGGGGGGTCACTGGGTTGGGGGGTCACTGGGTTGGGGGGTCACTGGGTTGGGGGGTCACTGGGTTGGGGGGTCACTGGGTTGGGGGGTCACTGGGTTGGGGGGTCACTGGGTTGGGGGGTCACTGGGTTGGGGGGTCACTGGGTTGGGGGGTCACTGGGTTGGGGGGTCACTGGGTTGGGGGGTCACTGGGTTGGGGGGTCACTGGGTTGGGGGGTCACTGGGTTGGGGGGTCACTGGGTTGGGGGGTCACTGGGTTGGGGGGTCACTGGGTTGGGGGGTCACTGGGTTGGGGGGTCACTGGGTTGGGGGGTCACTGGGTTGGGGGGTCACTGGGTTGGGGGGTCACTGGTTTGGGGGGGTCACTGGTTTGGGGGGTCACTGGTTTGGGGGGTCACTGGTTTGGGGGGTCACTGGTTTGGGGGGTCACTGGTTTGGGGGGTCACTGGGTTGGGGGGTCACTGGGTTGGGGGGGTCACTGGGTTGGGGGGGTCACTGGGTTGGGGGGGTCACTGGGTTGGGGGGGTTACTGGGGTTTTGGAGGCTTACCGCGGTTTGGGTGGGGCTTACCAGGGAATGGGTTGGTTACAGGGGGCTGGATTCTCCCCTACCCGGCGTGACGGAGGGTCCCGTCGTTGGGGAGTGGCGCCAACCACTCAGGGGTCGGGCCTCCCCAAAGTTGGGGAATCCTCCCCACCTTTGGGGGCTAGACCCGCGCCGGAGCGGTTGGCACCAGAAGACTGGCGCAAAAAACCGGCGCCCACGGCTGTGGGGCTGGCTAAAAGGCTTTCGCCGGTCGGCGCATAGATGTGTGTTTCTCTTCCGCTTCCGCCATGGCAGAGGCCGTGGCAGCCGCGGAAGGAGAAAGAGTGCACCCAGGGCACTGGCCCGGAGTCTGAGCGGGGGGCCCCGATCGCGGGTCAGGCCACCGTGGGGGCACCCCCCGGGGTTCGATCGCCGCCCGCCCCCCCCAGGACCCCGGGGCCCGCTCGCGCCGCTGATCCGGCCGTTACAGAGGTGGTTCAAACTTCGGCGGCGGGAGAGGCCTCCCAGCGGCGGGACTTCGGCCTATCCGGGCCGGAGAATCACCGCAGGGGCCTCGCCGATCGGAGTGGCGAGATTCCCGCCACCGCCATTCCCGGGTGGCGGAGAATCTATACCACGGCGGGGGCGGGATTTTCGGCGGCCCCAGGAGATTCTCCGGCCATGCTGGGGGACGGAGAATTTCGGCCAGGGTGTGTGGGGTGGGGTTACAGGGTATTTGAGGGGGTTAGGGGTTGTTTGGGGGGTTACCCGGTGTTGGGGGGGGGGGTACCCGGTGTTTGGGGGGGCTACGGCGTGTCTGGGGGAGGGGGCCACGGCGTGTCTGGGGGAGGGGGCCTACGGCGTGTCTGGGGGAGGGGCCTACGGCGTGTCTGGGGGAGGGGGCCTACGGCGTGTCTGGGGGAGGGGGCCTACGGCGTGTCTGGGGGAGGGGGCCACGGCGTGTCTGGGGGAGGGGGCCACGGCGTGTCTGGGGGAGGGGGCCACGGCGTGTCTGGGGGAGGGGGCCACGGCGTGTCTGGGGGAGGGGGCCACGGCGTGTCTGGGGGAGGGGGCCACGGCGTGTCTGGGGGAGGGGGCCACGGCGTGTCTGGGGGAGGGGGCCACGGCGTGTCTGGGGGAGGGGGCCACGGCGTGTCTGGGGGAGGGGGCCACGGCGTGTCTGGGGGAGGGGGCCACGGCGTGTCTGGGGGCGGGGGCCACGGCGTGTCTGGGGGGCGGGGGCCACGGCGTGTCTGGGGGAGGGGGCCACGGCCTGTCTGGGGGAGGGGGCCACGGCCTGTCGGGGGGAGGGGGCCACGGCGTGTCTGGGGGAGGGGGCCACGGCGTGTCTGGGGGAGGGGGCCACGGCGTGTCTGGGGGGAGGGGGCCACGGCGTGTCTGGGGGAGGGGGCCACGGCGTGTCTGGGGGAGGGGGCCACGGCGTGTCTGGGGGAGGGGGCCACGGCGTGTCTGGGGGAGGGGGCCACGGCGTGTCTGGGGGAGGGGGCCACGGCGTGTCTGGGGGAGGGGGCCACGGCGTGTCTGGGGGAGGGGGCCACGGCGTGTCTGGGGGAGGGGGCCACGGCGTGTCTGGGGGAGGGGCCACGGCGTGTCTGGGGGAGGGGGCCACGGCGTGTCTGGGGAGGGGGCCACGGCGTGTCTGGGGGAGGGGGCCACGGCGTGTCTGGGGGAGGGGGCCACGGCGTGTCTGGGGGAGGGGGCCACGGCGTGTCTGGGGAGGGGGCCACGGCGTGTCTGGGGGAGGGGGCCACGGCGTGTCTGGGGAGGGGGCCACGGCGTGTCTGGGGGAGGGGGCCACGGCGTGTCTGGGGGAGGGGGCCACGGCGTGTCTGGGGGAGGGGGCCACGGCGTGTCTGGGGGAGGGGGCCACGGCGTGTCTGGGGGAGGGGGCCACGGCGTGTCTGGGGGAGGGGGCCACGGCGTGTCTGGGGGAGGGGGCCACGGCGTGTCTGGGGAGGGGGCCACGGCGTGTCTGGGGGAGGGGGCCACGGCGTGTCTGGGGGAGGGGGCCACGGCGTGTCTGGGGGAGGGGGCCACGGCGTGTCTGGGGGGGCCACGGCGTGTCTGGGGGGGCCACGGCGTGTCTGGGGGGGCTACGGCTTGTTTGGGGAGTCACGGGGGGGGGGGGGGGGGAGTGTCACGGGGGGGCGAGTGTCACGGGGGGGGCAGTCTCACGGGGGGGCCAGTCTCACGGGGGGGCCAGTCTCACGGGGGGGCCAGTCTCACGGGGGGGCCAGTCTCACGGGGGGGCCCAGTCTCACGGGGGGGGGCAGTCTCACGGGGGGGGGGCCAGTCTCACGGGGGGGGGCAGTCTCACGGGGGGGGGCCAGTCTCACGGGGAGGGGGGACGAGTCTCACGGGGAGGGGGGACGAGTCTCACGGGGAGGGGGACGAGTCACGGGGAGGGGGGACGAGTCTCACGGGGAGGGGGGACGAGTCTCACGGGGAGGGGGACGAGTCTCACGGGGAGGGGGGACGAGTTCACGGGGAGGGGGGAACGAGTCTCCACGGGGAGGGGGGACGAGTCTCACGGGGAGGGGGGACGAGTCTCACGGGGAGGGGGGACGAGTCTCAGGGGTGGGGCCGAGTCTCAGGGGGAGGGGGGACGAGTCTCACGGGGAGGGGGGACGAGTCTCACGGGGAGGGGCCGAGTCTCACGGGGGGGGGCCGAGTCTCAGGGGGAGGGGCCGAGTCTCAGGGGCGGGGGGACGAGTCACGGGGAGGGGGGACGAGTCTCACGGGGAGGGGGGACGAGTCTCACGGGGAGGGGGGACGAGTCTCACGGGGAGGGGGGACGAGTCTCACGGGGAGGGGGGACGAGTCTCACGGGGAGGGGGGACGAGTCTCACGGGGAGGGGGGACGAGTCTCACGGGGAGGGGGGACGAGTCTCACGGGGAGGGGGGACGAGTCTCACGGGGAGGGGGGACGAGTCTCACGGGGAGGGGGGACGAGTGTCACGGGGAGGGGGGACGAGTGTCACGGGGAGGGGGGACGAGTGTCACGGGGAGGGGGGACGAGTGTCACGGGGAGGGGGGACGAGTGTCACGGGGAGGGGGGACGAGTCTCACGGGGAGGGGGGACGAGTGTCACGGGGAGGGGGGACGAGTGTCACGGGGAGGGGGGACGAGTGTCACGGGGAGGGGGGACGAGTGTCACGGGGAGGGGGGGAAGAGTCTCACGGGGATGGGGGAAGAGTCTCACGGGGAGGGGGGACGAGTCTCACGGGGAGGGGGGACGAGTCTCACGGGGAGGGGGGACGAGTCTCACGGGGAGGGGGGACGAGTCTCACGGGGAGGGGGGACGAGTCTCACGGGGAGGGGGGACGAGTCTCACGGGGAGGGGGGGGAAGAGTCTCACGGGGAGGGGGGGGAAGACCACACGGGGAGGGGGGGGAAGACCACACGGGGAGGGGGGGGGAAGACCACACGGGGAGGGGGGGGAAGAGTCTCACGGGGAGGGGGGGAAGAGTCTCACGGGGAGGGGGGGGAAGAGTCTCACGGGGAGGGGGAAGAGTCTCACGGGGGTGGGTTACCGGGTGTGTTTGGGGGGGGTTACCGGGTGTGTTTGGGGGGGGGTACCAGGTGTGTTTGGGGGGGGGGGGGGTTTACCGGGTGTGTTGGGGGGGGGGGGTGGGTGGGTTACCGGGTGTGTTTGGGGGGGGGGGGTTACCGGGTGTGTTGGGGGGGGGTTACGGGTGTGTTGTGGGGGGTGGGGGGTGGGTTACGGGTGTGTTGGGGGGGGGGGTTACAGTGTGTGTTTGTGTGGGGGGGGGGGGGGGTGGGTTACCGGGGTGTGTTTGGGGGGGTTACCGGGTGTGTTTGTGGGGGGGGTTACCGGGTGTGTTGAGGGGGGGGCGTTACGGGTGTGTTGGGGGGGGGGGGGGGTTACCGGGTGTGTTGAGGGGGGGTTACTGGGTGTGTTGGGGGGGGTTACCGGGGTGTTGGGTGGGGGGGGTTACGGGTGTGTTGAGGGGGGGTTAACGGGTGTGTTGGGGGGGGGGGTTACCGGGTTGTGTTGGGGGGGGCGGCGGGGGTTACCGGGTGTGTTGTGGGGGGGGGGCGGGGTTACGGGTGTGTTTGGGGGGGGTTATCGGGTGTTGTGGGGGGGGGGGTTACCGGGTGTGTTTGGGGGTGGGGGGGGTTACTGGGTGTGTGGGGGGGGGTTTACCGGGTGTGTTTTGGGGAGGGGGGTACGGGTATGTTTGGCGGGGGAGGTTTACCGGGTGTGTGGGGGGGGTATACCGGGTGTGTGGGGGGGGGGGGTTACCGGGTGTGTTTTGGGGAGGGGTGTACGGGTATGTTTGGGGGGGGGGGGGGGTTTACCGGGTGTGTGGGGGGGGGGGGTTACGGGTGTGTGGGGGGGGGGGGTTACCGGGTGTGTTTGTGGGGGGGGTTACTGGGTGTTGGGGGGGGGTTACCGGGTGTGTTGGGGGGGGGGGTTACCGGGTGTGTTGGGGGGGGGGGTTTACCGGGTGTGTTGGGGGTGGGTTACCGGGTGTGTTAGGGGGGGGGGTTACCGGGTGTGTTGGGGGGTGGGTTACCGGGTGTGTTAGGGGGGGGTTACCGGGTGTGTTGGGGGAGGGGGGTTACCGGGTGTGTTGGGGGGGGGGGGTTACCGGGTGTGTTGGGGGGGGGGGTTACCGGGTGTGTTGGGGGGGGGGGGGTTACCGGGTGTGTTGGGGGGGGGGGGGGTTACGGGTGTGTTGGGGGGGGGGGGGTTACCGGGTGTGTTGGGGGGGGGGGGTTACGGGTGTGTTGGGGGGGGTTACCGGGTGTGTTGGGGGGGGGGGGGGTTACCGGGTGTGTTGGGGGGGGTTACGGGGGGGGGGGGGGGGGGGTTACCGGGTGTGTTGGGGGGGGGGGTTACCGGGTGTTAGGGGGGGGGGGTTACCGGGTGCATTTGGGGGGGGGTTACCGGGTGTGTTTGGGAGGGGGGGGGGGGGGGTTTACCGTGTGTATGGGGGGGGGGGGGGGGGTTACCGGGTGCATTTGGGGGGGGGGGGGTTACCGGGTGTGTTTGGGAGGGGGGGGGGGGGTTTACCGTGTGTATGGGGGGGGGGGGGGGGGGCGGTTACCGGGTGCTTCGCCGCCACCGATTCCTCCACTCGGCTCAGCCCCAGGTTGACCATCTCGGTATCCGGGAAAGTGCGGCCTGGAGTTCGCTGAACTGGAGGCGGTTGAATAAAACCCGGAGTGGAATCCGGGGCGGAAGCGGAGCGGGGAATGGGAATGT
The DNA here is from genome assembly GCF_902713615.1 of Scyliorhinus canicula. Classification (NCBI taxonomy): domain Eukaryota; kingdom Metazoa; phylum Chordata; class Chondrichthyes; order Carcharhiniformes; family Scyliorhinidae; genus Scyliorhinus; species Scyliorhinus canicula. Next base: position 14,610,838 of record NC_052166.1, on the reverse strand, counting down.
TGGCGAGGGGGAGTGTCAGACTTTACCACACGGCGCATGTGCTGCTTCTCTCTGTCAAGGCCCCAGCCCTGCCCGTCTGTGCCCTGCCCGTCTGTGCCCTACCCCTCCCCGGCTGTGCCCTCCCCGGCTGTGCCCTGCCCGTCTGTGCCCTACCCTCCCCGGCTGTGCCCTCCCCGGCTGTGCCCTGCCCGTCTGTGCCCTACCCTCCCCGGCTGTGCCCTCCCCGGCTGTGCCCTGCCCGTCTGTGCCCTACCCTCCCCGGCTGTGCCCTCCCCGGCTGTGCCCTGCCCGTCTGTGCCCTACCCTCCCCGGCTGTGCCCTCCCCGGCTGTGCCCTGCCCGTCTGTGCCCTACCCTCCCCGGCTGTGCCCTCCCGGCTGTGCCCTGCCCGTCTGTGCCCTCCCCGGCTGTGCCCTGCCCGTCTGTGCCCTCCCCGGCTGTGCCCTGCCCGTCTGTGCCCTACCCTCCCCGGCTGTGCCCTGCCCGGCTGTGCCCTCCCCGGCTGTGCCCTCCCCGGCTCTGCCCTCCCCGGCTCTGCTCTGCCCGGCTCTGCTCTGCCCGGCTCTGCTCTGCCCGGCTCTGCTCTGCCCGGCTGTGCCCTACCCTCCCCGGCTGTGCCCTCCCCGGCTGTGCTCTGCCCAGCTGTGCCCTCCCCGGCTGTGCGCTGCCTTGCTATGCCCTACCCTCCCCGGCTGTGCCCTCCCCGGCTCTGCCCTTCCCAGCTCTGCTCTGCCCGGCTGTGCCCTGCCCGGCTGTGCCCTGCCCGGCTCTGCCCTGCGCGGCTCGGCCCTGCCCGGCTGTGCGCTGCCCGTCTATGCCCTACCCTCCCCGGACTTGGCCCTCTCCGGCTATGCCCTCCCCGGCGGTGCCCTGCCCTGTCCGGCTGTGCCCTACTTGGCCCTGACCGGCGGTGCCCTGCCCTTTCCAGCTGTGCCCTACTTGGACCTCCCCGGCTATGCCCTGCCCAGCATCCGCAGTAATTTGCTTTCATCCAGTGAATACCAGACCAGGTACATTGTTGCTTTGCAGCCCTTTTGATTTACCTTAGCATCCGTGAATGGATTCTCAGGATTTCAGGGGGCCCCATTGTCACTGCTCAGGGTGAAGTTGCTTGAGCCGAGGGCACTACCCTGCAGCAATGTCCCAGGGCTGATCTTTCTAACTTAACCATGAATATATTCATTGACGCAACCTGTACTGCTCTCTGTGGAAGAGAATTCTTCCAAAGATTAATGACCCTCTGAGAAAATGAATTCCTCCTCACCTCCACCTTAAATGGAAGATCCCTAATTTTGAAACTGTGTCCCTGGTTCTTGATTCCCCACAGAGGAAACATCCTGGGGCTGGTTTAGCTCACTTGGCTAAATTGCTGGCTTTGAAAGCAGACTAAGCAGGTCAGCAGCACGGTTCGATTCCCGCACCAGCCTTCCTGGACAGGCGCCGGAATTACTAGGTTCCTCCAACTTCATTTGAAGCCTACTCGTGACAATAAGCGATTTTCATTTTTCATCCTCTCAGTATCTACTCTGTCAATCTTCCACAGAATCAGATTATCTCTCATTCTGCTAAACCCCAATGTGTATTCACCCAATCTTTCCTCATTAGACAGCCACTTCCTCCCATGAATGAACCTGGTGAACTGTGTCTGTTTCCAATGAAAGTATATCCTGTGGTGATATGCCTGTGAGCAATATCACAGATGGCTGGTGGTGCAACCTCCAACCAGCAGGTGGCAACTGGTCATGTGACAAGGCCCTCCAATATAAGTTGGGGCACATCAGGCATCGAGAGGCGTACAAGTGAACAGTTGTGCTAGGTGTAGCTCCAGAGGAGTACAGAAAACTCCATGATAACTTGCTCTGTAATGGATCACAATCTTACCACTTGTGATTCAATAAATGTGCTGGTTTGGACAAGTCAAGTCATTTGGTAGATTCCTTGCCAGACACCGAACATCAAACACAACGTATCCTCCTCAGTAAGGACCCACAACTGGACACAAATTTCTAGGTACGGTCCGACCAATGCCCTAGACAGTTCTACTTCATACTCCTACGTTTGTACTTTCACTTGTGCAATCACATCCTTGTAGTAATGCGTACCTTCAACTGTACACGTCTAACATCACCCTTGCCAGGAAGAGAAGCATAAAGTTTATTTAAAGGAGGGAGGAGTAATTGTGCCCTCTCCTGCACCTCCTATTCACACTTATAGATGCCTCAGTAAGTATCCCTCTCCAGCGTATTGGCTGGGAAATGGTTGATTGAGGGTATAAAATGAAGTTACAGGGGAGAAATATCAAAGGATGGGGGTACAGGAGAGCCTATGATGGCTTTTAGTATTCTGCTGCTTAATATCTAGCAATCCTGTGACTACAAAAACAGAAATTACTGGAAATAAACAACATGCTGCCTCAGTAAGAACCAGGTAAAGTTTAGATGTAAACAGGGGCTGGTTTAGCTCACTGGGCTAAATCGCTGACTTTTAAAGCAGACCAAGCAGGCCAGCAGCAAGGTTCGATTCCCGTACCAGCCTCCCCGGACAGGCGCTGGAATGTGGCGACTAGGGGCTTTTCACAGTAACTTCATTGAAGCCTACTCGTGACAATAAAGCGATTTTCATTTCATTTGATCAGGGCATGTGATCATAAATAGATTAAGATTCTCTCCATTAAAACTACTGTGCTGTTGGGGAAAGTAGGGAGGGGATCTTCCAACAAAACCTCATGACGATAGACAAAGCAATGAACAATTGCTGCATTGTTTTTTACACAGACACATATTATTTTTCCTGATTTGTCATATGGGGTTCAGGATGTACTAGCTAGATGGATAAAGAACTGGTTGGGCAACAGGAGACAGAGAGTAGTGGTGGAAGGGAATATCACAAAATGGAGAAAGGTGACTAGTGGTGTTCCACAGGGATCCGTTCTCAGGGACCACTGTTGTTTGTGATATACATAAATGATCTGGAGGAAGGTATAGGTGGTCTGATTAGCACGTTTGCAGATGATACTAAGATTAGTGGAGTTGCAGATAGCGAGGAGGACTGTCAGAGAATACAGCAAAATATAGATAGGTTGGAGAGTTGGGCAGAGAAATAGCAGATGGAATTCAATCCGGGCAAATGCGAGGTGATGCATTTTGGAGGATCTAATTCAAGAGCGGACTATATGGTCAATGGGAGAGTCCTGGGGACAATTGATGTACAGAGAGATCTGGGAGTTCAGGTCCATTGTACCCTGAAGGTGGCAACACAGGTTGACAGAGTGGTCAAGAAGGCATACAGCATGCTTGCCTTCATCGGACGGGGTATTGAGTACAAGAGTCAGCAGGTCATGTTAGAGTTGTGTAGGACTTTGGTTAGGCCACATTTGGAATACTGCGTGCAGTTCTGGTCGCCACATTACCAGAAGGATGTGGATGCTTTAGAGAGGGTGCAGAGGAGGTTCACCAGGATGTTGCCTGGTATGGAGGGTGCTAGCTATGAAGAAAGGTTGAGTAGATTAGGATTGTTTTCGTTGGAAAGACGGCGGTTGAGGGGGGACCTGATTGAGGTCTACAAAATTATGAGAGGTATGGACAGGGTGAATAGCAACAAGCTTTTTCCAAGATTGGGGATGTCAATTACAAGGGGTCACGATTTCAAAGTGAGAGGGGGAAAGTTTAAGGGAGATGTGTGTGGTGAATTATAAACCTAGTAATTCACACTGTGTTCCATTATATGTATTGTGTCCTTGTGGGCTCTGTATTCGAGCCGTTGCGCGGCTCTGCCCATAGGGGGAGATGAGGAGTTTGTACTGGGCTCCACCCTTGGCTCCACCCATGGCTCCTCCCACTAACCGGAAGTATAAAGCTCTGCAGTCGTGAGCCTGCTGCCAGTTCATCTCGTCGCAGGCAGGCTCTGTTGTAAGATTATTAAAACCACTGTTCACTTCCAATCACGTGTATTGTGAATTGATGGTCACATCAATGTGCGTGGAAAGTTTTTTACGCAGAGGGTGATGGGTGCCTGGAACGCTTTGCCAGCGGAGGTGGTAGAGGCGGGCACGATAGCATCATTTAAGATGCATCTAGACAGATATATGAACGGGCAGGGAACAGGGGGAAGTAGACCTTGGAAAATAGGGGACAGGTTTCGATAAAGGATCTAGATCGGTGCAGGCTTGGAGGGCCGAAGGGCCTGTTCCTGTGCTATAATGTTTCTTTGTTCTTTGTTTTGTATCAAACAGAATAAATTGTGGTTTGTAACAGCCCAAAGCTGCTGGGAGCCTGAAGCAAGAAGCATCTCACACATTGGACATGTGATGAGAACTTAATCCTTCTGAAATATTCATCGGTAGCACAGTATTCATCGGAAGCACTGTTGCTTCACAGCATCAGGGTCCCTGGTTCGATTCCCACTTGGGTCGTTGTCTGTGTGGAGTCTGCACGTTCTCTCTGTGTCTGCGTGGGTTTCCTCCGGGTGCTCCGATTTCCTCCCTAAAGTCCTGAAAGACGTGCTTGTTAGGTAATTTGGACATTCTGAATTCTCCCTGTGTGTACCCAAACAGGCGCCAGAATGTGGCAACTGGGGGCTTTTCACAGTAACTTCATTGCAGTGTTAATGTAAGCGTACTTGTGACAATAATAAAGATTATTATATCAAAGATTATCAGGTGGAATTTTTGTGATTCAGTTCTGAACAGATAAGGGTACAAAATTAAAGGGTATGATTCTAAAGGGATGCTGGAGAACAGGTGACATGTGCGGAGAAACCATCTTCAGCTACTTCATCAATGACCTCTCTTCCACCATAAGGTCAGAAGAGGGGATGTTTGCGGAAGACTGCGCAATTGATTGGATTTGTTTATTGTCACGTGTACCAAGGTACAGTGAAAAGTATTTTACTGCAAGCAGCTCAAAGATCATTAAGTACATGGGAAGAAAAGTACATTTGGGGCAGCAGGGTAGCATGGTGGTTAGCATAAATGCTTCACAGCTCCAGGGTCCCAGGTTCGATTCCCGGCTGGGTCACTGTGTGGAGTCTGCACGTCCTCCCCGTGTGTGCGTGGGTTTCCTCCGGGTGCTCCGGTTTCCTCCCACAGTCCAAAGATGTGCGGGTTAGGTGGATTGGCCATGCTAAATTGCCCGTAGTGTCCTAATAAAAGTAAGGGGGGGGGGGTTGTTGGGTTATGGGTATAGGGTGGATACGTGGGTTTGAGGAGGGTGATCATGGCTCGGCACAACACTGAGGGCCGAAGGGCCTGTTCTGTGCTGTACTGTTCTATGTTCTAAAAGGGAATAAAAGAAAATACATAATAGGGCAACACAAGATATACAACGTAACTACATAAGCATTGGCATCGGATGAAGCAGACATGGGTGTAGTGTTAATGAGGTCAGTCCATAAGAGGGTCATTTAGGAGTCTGGTAACAGCGGGGAAGAAGCTGTTTTTGAGTCTGTTCGTGCTTGTTCTCAGACTTCTGTATCTCCTGCCCGATGGAAGAAGTTGGAAGAGTGAGTAAGCCGGGTGGGAGGGATCTTTGATTATGCTGCCCGCTTTCCCCCGGCAGCGGGAGGTGTAGATGGAATCAATGGATGGGAGGCAGGTTTGTGTGATGGACTGGGCGGTATTCACGACTCTCTGAAATTTCTTGCGGTCCTGGGCTGAGCAGTTGCCATACCAGGCTGTGATGCACCCCATCATTCTACCGTAATCCATGTCCCTATCCAATCGCCACTTGAAGGTCCCTAATGTGTCCGACTCAACTATTTCCACAGGCAGTGCATTCCATGCCCCCACTACTAGGTTGCACATTTGGTGGCTCCCGCTCAGGTCGGACCTTTGGACCTTTTCCCCCGATTTTTTACCAGACTTGATTTGGAAAATTGAGGGTAGAGGCAATTGTCGATTGGATTCCCACATCGCTGCATGGAGAGGCGGACTAGAAGTGCTAGCAAAGGAAGAAACAGATGAACAGAGAAGGCTTGAGCTGAACCTGCAGCGGCGGAAAGCATGGCGGATGACTGGAGTCCTGGCTTGTAGACCCATTGGTCAACGGAGCAGCTGATGCAATTTATCCAGGAGGGCTTCACCAAGCAGAGGCAGGAATGCTTGGACCTGATTAAAGAATCAATTGCACGGCTGGAGCTCAGATTGGATGCTCAAGATCGGGTGATCCATAAAGCAGAGAAGGCGCTGGCTGAGAAGGAGGAACATCAAACTGCGGTGGAGTTGGAGGTGGAGATGCTGAGAGACCAGCAGAAAAGGCTCCAGGAGAAGGTGGAGGACCTAGAGAATAGATCCCGTCGGCAGAACCTGAGAATCGTCGGTCTTGCGGAGTGGTCCAAAGGAGCGGACGCTGGGGCATACATTGCGGGCATGTTCGAGATGTTGTTGAAGGATGGGACGTTCTCCCGATCCCTTGGAGGTGGACAGGGCCCATTATGCGCTCGCAAGGAATCTGTAAGGGGGGGGACCTCGCCCGAGGGCAACGATGGTGAGATTCCACAGGTACTTGGGCAAGGAGTGTATTTTGCAGTGGGCCAGGCAGACATGGAGCTGTAAATAGGAGAACAGTATCGTGCGGATCTATCAGGACCTGAGTGCAAAGGTGGTCAGGAGAAGAGCGGGGTTCAATCAGATAAAGTTGACCCTTTTTAAGAAAAAGGTGAAGTTTGGACTGCTGTATCCGGCACGTCTCTGGGTCACGTATGAGGGGCAACATTTTTATTTCGAGTCGCTCGAGGAAGCGATGGGCTTCACGAAAAGGAAAGGACTGGTGGCGGACTTAGGACTTTGAACTTTGCTGCAACGTTCACGTCAAAAACTTTTCTTGTTTTTTTGTTTTTTGGACGTTATTTGTAATGCCTTCTGTATTGATTTCGGGCCAGTTGCAAAGCCGAGTGAGTTAAAGTCTACATTTGCACTGATGGGGGATTGAGGTGTGTTTGTCAGATGCTGGCAAACTGTTTGATCTTCTGTTTGATCTTTTCTTTGTTTATCGTTTTTTTTTCTAGGGCAATTGTGTTGGGACTGGTTTTTCGTTTGAGTATGTGTGTATGAGTTGGGGGGGGGAGGGAACAATAGGTGGGAGAATGTCTGGCGCCATGGGCGGGGGGTCACCAAGCTAGCTGGGCGGACTAGCTCACGGAAGCGCAGTGGGGGATGAGCAGGTGTTATGCTTGTCGAAGGGGTCGGTTTACATTATGCTGTTACTGGGGGGGGGAGGGTGGAAGATGTTCTGCTGACGAGGGAGGGACTGTTGCTGAGTGACAGAAAGGAGGTCGGGAACGGAAGCTGCCTGGGGGCGGGCCGGTGGAGGCGTGGGGCGCCACCTGGAGACTGGCCCAAGAAAGGTGATGGCTGATCGGTGAAGGGTGCCCCCCCCCCCCCACCTAGGCTGATCACCTGGAATGTAAGAGGACTAAATGGCTAAATGGGCCGGTTAAAAGGGCATGTGTTCGCGCATCTGAGGGGACTGAAGGCGGACGTGGTAATGTTACAGGAGATGCACCTTAGAATGACTAATCAGATCAGATTAAGGAAGGGATGGGTCGGACAGGTTTTTCACTCAGGTCTGGACCTGAAGACAAGAGGGTCGCGATCCTGATTAATAAGCGAGTGGTGTTTGAGGCGGGAAGAATAGTTTCAGATGTGGGAGGTCAGTACATTATGGTCAGTGGGAAACTGGAGGGGGTGCAGGTGGTACTAGTAAGTGTGTATGCGCCAAATTGGGATGATGTAGAGTTTATAAAGAGGCTGCCAGGGAAGATACCGGATCTAGATTTGCATAAGTTGATCATGGGGGGGAAACTTCAACACAGTTATTGACCCTGGTTTAGACCGGTCGAGCTCAAAGACGGTCAGGGTGCCAGCAATGGCAAAGGAGATAAAGGGGTTTATGGAGCAGATGGGGTGGTGTAGCCACCTGGATTGGCCGCTTCCTCACACAAAATGGAAGAACGCAAAGTTGGGATAAATGGGTGTTTCTCTGGTTGGCAATCAGTAGCTAGTGGTGTCCCTCAGGGATCCGTGTTGGGCCCACAATTGTTCACAATTTACATAGATGATTTGGAGTTGGGGACCAAGGGCAATGTGTCCAAGTTTGCAGATGACACTAAGATGAGTGGTAAAGCGAAAAGTGCAGAGGATACTGGAAGTCTGCAGAGGGATTTGGATAGGTTAAGTGAATGGGCTCGGGTCTGGCAGATGGAATACAATGTTGACAAATGTGAGGTTATCCATTTTGGTAGGAATAACAGCAAACGGGACTATTATTTAAACGATAAAATATTAAAGCATGCCGCTGTTCAGAGAGACTTGGGTGTGCTAGTGCATGAGTCACAGAAGGTTGGTTTACAAGTGCAACAGGTGATTAAGAAGGCAAATGGAATTTTGTCCTTCATTGCTAGAGGGATGGAGTTTAAGACTAGGGAGGTTATGTTGCAATTGTATAAAGTGTTAGTGCGGCCACACCTGGAGTATTGTGTTCAGTTTTGGTCTCCTTACTTGAGAAAGGACGTACTGGCGCTGGAGGGTGTGCAGAGGAGATTCACTAGGTTAATCCCAGAGCTGAAGGGGTTGGATTATGAGGAGAGGTTGAGTAGACTGGGACTGTACTCGTTGGAATTTAGAAGGATGAGGGGGGATCTTATAGAAAACATTTAAAATTATGAAGGGAATAGATAGGATAGATGCGGGCAGGTTGTTTCCACTGGCGGGTGACAGCAGAACTAGGGGACATAGCCTCAAAATAAGGGGAAGTAGATTAGGACTGAGTTTAGGAGGAACTTCTTCACCCAAAGGGTTGTGAATCTATGGAATTCCTTGCCCAGTGAAGCAGTTGAGGCTCCTTCATTACATGTTTTTAAGGTAAAGATAGATAGTTTTTTGAAGAATAAAGGGATTAAGGGTTATGGTGTTCGGGCCGGAAAGTGGAGCTGAGTCCACAAAAGA